>NC_053496.1:101960308-102287808 GCF_905171775.1 Rana temporaria | reverse complement strand
TATAAAAATTGAAATTCTTCATTAATTTAGGCCAATATGTATTCTGCTACATGTTTTTGGTAAAACAAAAATCTTAATAAGCATATATTGATTGGTTTACGCAAATGTTATAGTGTCTACAAACTATGGCATATATTTATGGCATTTCTTTATGTATTTAGTTTATACAAGTAATGGTGGCTCAGCAACTTATAGCAGGACTGCGATATTGCGGCGGATAATCGGACATTAACTGACACTTTTGACACTTTGCGGGAACCAGTGACACTGTACTAATGACACTGACTGGGAAGGGGGTTAAACATCTAGGACGATCAAAGGGTTAACTGTGTGCCTAGCCAGTGTTTATGTGTACGGTATGTGCTGCTTTTTCTAGGGGAAGAGATGGATTTAATTCTCTGCTTTGCAAAGACACAAAATCCATCCCTTCTCCCCTTTCAGAATGTAGATCTGCCTTGTTTACATAGGCAGATCTCCTTTCTTTGTGTTTTAAAGATGACTGGCGGGTGCCGGCACCCACAGATGTAGGTGGAACGCCAGAATCCGGTATATATATATATATATATATATGTGATCCTGCACAGGAGGGCCGTCCTGTAGCAGTAAATTTGCTATAAGGTGGTCCAGAAGTGGTTAATATGGTGTAGTCAAAGATGACTAGCTTTCACTTTGTTCAGATGGCATCTGTATCCAAGGCTCTCTTTTTACTTTACATGTATAGATAATTACATTTAAAACGATTAATACAAATTATTATTAAAACAAAGCTTTTGGTGAAGTTCCTAATGAATGTAATCAATCAGCATACTATATCCCACCTCCATAGTGTTTAGCAATAGGATGACATGAAGGAGGAGGGAGTGGGCTGTCATTTACCACTCTGTATACACCCACGTGTGTGTCACGGAAGCATGAATCATACGTACAAAACAGATAAATGAATAAGAAGACTTTATTGAAAACCAAACAGCAAGGTCAAAGTCCACGCTGACGATCGAAACCGCCAGAAGAGTCGTCCAACAGTGCCATGCAGGGTCGATAACCAGGGATGGAAGTCAGCCAAGCCGGAGTCTGTAGCCAGAGACGGGGTGGAACGAAGCCGAGGATCAGGAACCAGAAGAAACATCCGTAGCCGGGTCAGCAAACAGCACAATCACAGAAGGGGTATCAGACGAGAGGCCCAAGCAAGGAACTGCTGCAGCTGCCGTCATATATATATGCTGAGCAGCCAGCTCCTCCCAGTGGGAAGGAGGAGCCGCAGTGTGAGGCAGGTTACAAGAACCCCATGAAGCAAGATGGCTGCCAGCACATGTCAGTGATGAGAAGCCTGCAAAGAGGTAAGACCATGACAGTGTGTGACTCTATAGTCATGTAGGCTGCACAGATAAGAAAAACAAGGAAAAGCTGAGAAGGGAACCGAAATTAAGCATGCTCAGTAGAGGACACCAACTAGTCTACACAATCCCAACCTGCAGTGGGGACACAGAGAATATGAGAGGAACGGCTGAAGGCAGGATCAACCAGATATATTTCACTCATGAACACTCTGTTATACAGCATATAATGAGAGTTTTTCATACTCTGGGTTTAATGACACTTTAATAATTAAATCCATATATTTACATTAGTTAGAGTGTAAAGCAATAAAGCAAATATATGATAAATCATTATTATGCATGATACCACACTTTGCCTAAATGAGATCAAAGATATCTAACTAGATTAGCAGCCAATGCACATTTGTGTACTCAATCTTTCCTTGTATTGCACATTCCCAAGACCTACTTGTTGGCCTTTTGCTTGCAGACATTTTTATGATGAATGTTTGGAAAATTTGCAGTTGTGTTTGAATAAGGGTGACTAGGCAAACAAGCATTCTTCATACGTTGTCTAAGAAAGATGTGCTCCCTTGTGTGTGTCAGTGGACATTTAAATCAATTAGTTAGAAAAAAAAAATTAAATCAACTTTGTTGTGTACAAGTATGCACAATCATACTATTAAGTAACTATACTAATTTACAGAAGACTCTTAATGCTTGCAAGTCCTCTCTTTGCTCTCTTAGGCCTTGTACACACGATAGGTTAACCAGAGGACAGCGGTCTAATGGACCGTTCTCATTGGTCCAAACCGATCGTGTGTAGGGCCCATAGGTTATTTAACCATAGGTTAAAAAAAAGCCAACTTGCTCTAAAATTAACCTATGGATTCCTAACCGATGGGAAAAAAACAATCGTTAGTAGGCACAACCATTGGTTAAAAATCCACGCATGCTCAGAATCAAGTCGACGCATGCTTGGAAGCATTGAACTTCGTTTTTTTCAGCACGTCGTTCTGACACGATCGGTTTTTTAACCGATGGTGTTTAGGCACGACGGACCATCAGTCAGCTTCATCGGTTAACCGATGAAAACGGTCCATCGGTCCTTTCTCATCGGATGGACTGATCGTGTGTACGAGGCTTTAGACCTTGTTTACACTTGAGGTTGGGGGGGGGGGGGACTAAAAATGTGTGGTTGAGAGCATTGTAGTGCTGCAAAACTTCCTCACACTGTTGTGTATGGCAGACAGACCCATTCAACTGAATTAACTACCCCACAATCATGTGCAAAGCATAGAGTTGCGACACACCAGTGGTGGGTTTATGGAGTTAAAACAGGCAGAAGGGAGGCAATATACCGTGCCTTGAAAAATAATTCATACCCCTTGAAATTTTCCATATTTTGTCATGTTACAGCCAAAAACATAAATGTATTTTATTGGGGTTTTATGTGATAGACCAACACACGGACCATTTTCATTGGTTCACCGCTGAAGCAGACCGATGGTCTGATGTGCGTACACACCATCAGTTCAAAAAACGATCGGGTCAGAACGCGGTGACGTAAAACACACGACGTGCTGAAAAAAATGAAGTTCAATGCTTCCAAGCATGCGTCAACTTGATTCTGAGCATGCGCGGGTTTTGAACCAATATTTTTGTGTACTAACCATCGGTTTTGACCGATGGTCAGCCGTCCATCGGTTCGATTTTAAAGCAAGTTCTCTCATTTTTGTCCGAAGGACAACAGACCGATGGGCCGTACACACGGTCTTTTTGGACTGATGAAACTGGACTTCAGGCCGCTTTCATCGGTTTGGACCAACCGTGGGGTAGATTCACATACCTTTGCGGCGGCGTATCTCCAGATACGCCGCCGTAATTTGAATTCCGCGCCCGCGTAGTGTTACGCCGATTCTCAAAGGCAGTTACGCTGAAAAAATAGGCTTCCTCCACCGGCGTAACTTGATTGCGGCGGCGTAGAATTGTGTGCAATATACCTTTGGCCGCTAGGGGCGCTTCCGCTGTTGTCGGCGTAGAATATGCTAATTTCCTAGATACGCCGATTTACAAACGTACGTGCGCCCCGCGCTCGTTTTTTACGTCGTTTGCGTTAAGGATTTTTAGGCGTAACGTTGTTACTGCTATTAGGAGGCGCAGCCAATGTTAAGTATGGACGTCGTTCCCGCTTGGAAATTTGAATTTTTTACGTTGTTTGGGTAAGTCGTTTGCGAATAGGGCTGGACGTAATTTACGTTCACGTCGAAACCAATACGTCGTTGCGCCATACTTGGAAGCAATGCACACTGGGATATGTACACGGATGGTGCATGCGCCGTCCGTACAAAACGTCAATCTAGTCAGGTCATCATAAATTTAAATAAAACACGCCCCCTTCCACATTTGAATTACGCACGCTTACGCCGGCCCCTTTTACGCTACGCCGCCGCGACTTACGGAGCAAGTGCTTTGTGAATACAGCACTTGCTCCTGTAATTTACGGCAGCGTAGCGTAAATACGAAATGCTGCGCCGCCGTAACTATGCGCGCCCGTACGTGAATCTACCCCCGTGTGTACGCAGCCTTAGTTTTGCTACATGTCCATTTCTGGAAATATGCAATGTAATTTGTAATTCTTTATTCTGTAATACTATTAGATAGATGATGAAACTATTCCTCATATGTTAATAGTAATCACTGTTGAGAATGAAAAAGCTTTTTTTGTATTGATATGTATTTTTCAATCAAAAAACTTTATGGGGAAAAAATGTATTCAAAGCAATTACAGTTAATTTGTTGCAGATTAGGAGGTGTTTGCCTGTGAGACAGGGGGGGGGAAATTGCAACCACAATGCAGAGTGCCATGTCTGTAAAGACAAATAGCATACTGCAGAGACAGCTGCTTCACAACATATGCAAATACAAGTAATAACTCTGTATTATATTTAAAAAATATATAATATATTTACTAAACAGAGTGCGGATCAGGAAATTGTTGTGCCAAGTGCATTTTCTTTAGCAATTTAGTTAGACTTATTAAATGTCAGATACTTAAAGAAAGAGCTATGTAAAACTGTTGTGGCTTTAGAAAAGCACTTAGAGAGCAGTACAAAATCTATAAATGTACTGTATATGTTATTTTTTTCTAGTCTATTTAAGCGCATTATGGATCTGCCAGTTTCCTACACTTGTAATCTTCTCCAAACAGATTATCTCAGTTCTACTCTCTGAAGTCCTCATTTTTGGGGTACCAAATGTATCCTTTATGGGAACCCTGTTCTGATGGTATTTGGTGGTACCCTTGCAAGAAGCATGTGGCAGAGTGGCTGGGTGGCTGGGTGGTTCATTACCCAGTTCATCATATATTATTACAAAAAACTATAAAATCATCAATACATTAATCAAACGAAAAAAGGACAACTATTTTAAAGAAAGGAAAAATAGCTCCTTCAAAAACTAGATATATTTACTTAATGCCCCACTAGAATAGGTGGTCTGTAGTAGATGCTTAATCAGTCTTTCTCAACATGTTTCATGAGGTGACTGCTTCCTCAGGAGTTTTAGAAGGAGTAATTTTCTACAGAAAACAGAACACTGACAATAATATACAGGTAGGATACGAGGTGTGTACATAGAGAACAACACAAATACATATAAATATGTACACCCCTTCACCCCTTCTGCCCTTGCACGTCTCCTTGCTCCGTGCCCCATGGAGGCGATCGTCATACTTCTCCATGGCCGCAAGGATGATGGCCTTCTCCTCTGGGGAGAAGTTCTTCTTTCTGTTGTCAGAACGCCGGGCAGACATGTCCAAAAAGAAGAAGAGCGCAAAAGTAACTACACCTCAAGAAACCAAACGGGTGTACTTTTGCACTCGACGGGAGCATGTCTGGGCGTATTGATGCCCTGGGTGTAAACGGTGGGCCGGTGTAACTTAGGAATTACGCCTGGCGTAGTTGTGAGCATGCGCAGAGGGGCGTGGGACATACGATCACCTCACGGCGCATGCGCCGTTCTTTCGGCCCTTCATTTGCATGGGGTCACAGTTCAGTTAAATGGATCATGCCCAATTCCTTCCTACTTTGAATTACACCGTCTTACGCTGACGATTTTACGTTACGCCCGCGCAAAATTGGACGCTTTTGCTTTGAGAATAGGGAGCTTGCGTCTCTAAGTTACGTTGGCGTAACGCATCTGAGATGCGCTATGCCGGCATAAAGATGCGCCAATCTATGTGAATCTGGGCCACTGTTTATAGCAACAACTGAATACTTTCAGTCAATTTATCCAATGCTTATCTACACATACCCATTATTCCAGCAATTTCTCTGATTTATTTGGTGGCAGATCATCATTTACAATTGCTGGCTATTCCTTTTGGTTTCTCAACAGCACCGAGAACCACTTTCAAAATCCTTCTTTCACTTTTTGTGTTACTCCATTAGAGCGGTCTTCAGGTGTTTTATTGCCTTGACAACATTTTACTGACATTGGCTCAACAGCATACCCTCAAAACAAAAACTATGCATAGATTGTCAACCTTAGAAAATCGAATCGAAACCAGCCTCATTCAATTAAGTCAACAATTCAGTAGGGTTACCATAAGAA
Source organism: Rana temporaria (assembly GCF_905171775.1). Taxonomy (NCBI): domain Eukaryota; kingdom Metazoa; phylum Chordata; class Amphibia; order Anura; family Ranidae; genus Rana; species Rana temporaria. Next base: position 102,281,878 of record NC_053496.1, on the reverse strand, counting down.
AAGATCCAGACCATTATGCAAGTCATGAACTTGGCAATTTACTGTACTTCTCTGTCAGCCGCCAACTGTATAACATTTATCAGGACCTTATCAGCCACCATACCTATAGTCAACTAGGCACATTGGACTATCACAGCCTTTAAGATGGGCTTTCTGAACCAGTGGACACACTATCCTAATTTTCACCTTAATAAACAGGCTTATGGTGATAGCTTAGTGTCAAATATTCAGGCACTCAGCTACACTCAAACAGTTGGACACTGTTTCTTCGATAACAGTTATGTTGGACACTGGCACCCAGTGGCATAGCGTGGGGTGTCAACACCTGGGACAAAGCAGGTAATTTGCACCACCTAACCCGTGGACCCTCTGGGCTTTGCCTCTGATGATAATACAGTTTCTCAAAGCCTGTACAAAGATCTGATCAGGAAGGACTTTGCGACTTTATGGGATTTGAATATTGTTCTTAACTCCTTAACTGCTTCACCATTTCGACCAGTGAAAGATGTCAGCATCTGGAACGTAACCTTCAAGATATAATGGTTATTACTGATGACAACAGTGTTTCTGAAATATAGACTCTAGGTTGCAAAGATCTTCACAAAGGTTTCATACAAGATTGCTTGCTTAGGACTTTTTTATGGCCTAAAGTAACATCTACATTTAGTTTACAAAGAGTTTATTGCCAGTATTCATAGTACAGAAGGGAAACAGTCAAGATAAATGAGTGCAAAAAGGGTACAAAAGGTTGTAACATAGGTGAATCAGACTCGGGATAGAGAAATATTTGGTTACATAAATAAAATACTCATGAATAAAGATCAGGGCCGAAACTGGGGGGCATCTGCCCTGGATGCTGCATTGGTAAGGGTGCTTCCGCTGACAGGAGTAATGACAGTGGCATCACTATTGTCAGCTCAGACCTGGGAGCAAGGAGGAGAGAGCCGGGAGGAAGGGTGGGCTGTGCATAGTTCAGCTCGTTGTCAACAGTCCCTCTTGTTTTCTGTTTGTCCCTGGATGTTTTCAGATCAGGCTCCATCAGGAACAGAGCATGCCTTCCTTACTGAAATTTAGAGGCTGTTACAGCCAAAGCCTCTTCCCCCTTTCTTAATCTCCCCCCTTGTCCTTGCAGTGAGAGCTCTGCACGGAGTACACAGCTGCTGGGGAGAGGGCATCTTTCCATGCCAGAGAGAGAGATAGGGGGGCACAAGCCTGCATGGAAAGAAGAAGTTAGTGAGTAGGGATGAGCCAAACACCCTCCGTTTGCTTCGCACCAGAACCTTCGAACGAACCGAATGTTCGCGCAAATAATTAGAACCCCATTGAAGTCTATGGGACTCGAACGTTCGAATTCAAAAGTGCTCATTTTAAAGGCTAATATGCAAGTTATTGTCGTAAAACGGGTTTGAGAACCCGGGACTTGCCCCAATAGAAAAAAAAGTTTTAAAAACGGTCGTTTTTTTCTGGAGCAGTGATTTTAATGATGCTTAAAGTGAAAAAAAAAAATCCTTTAAATATTGTACCTGCTGGGTGTTACTATAAGAAAAAAGTCATTTAAAACTGCTTGTGGCTTTAATGTAATGTCTGCAATATGGATGAAAATCATTGAAAAAAATAACATGGGTTTCCCCGCCCCCCTACCCCAGGTCATTACCAGCCCCTTTGGCCCTGTATACTTTAAACAGCAGTATACAGGCGGTGCAAACAAGACAGGGACTGTAGGTTTGTTGTTAAGTATAATCTGTTTGTAATTTTGAGCTGGTACTTTTTAAAAGTGTAGCTTCAGCCAAAATATCTATTTTTTAAGCTTTTTGGAAAACAGAGAGAGGGGTTATCACCCATGTAACATTTGTTTTGCTGTCTGTGCGCATCTGTTCAGAAGATTGCACCTCACTTTCTGTCCCAATGACAAATGATTTTTTAGAAAGAGTCATCAGAGTATGTGCCTTGCTGCAGAACAGCCTATTAATTTGAGAATGAACTGCCTGCCACCCCTCAATAGCACCAAAGTGCATGGGCCTTTTTTTTTTTTTTAATGCCGCTGCATCAAAATGCATGGTGCTTTTGTTAGCATGCATTTTTATTTTTGTGATTTTTTTGGCCAATCATCAGCCAACAATGCACTGCGATGCCGCAGTGAATTATGGTCCGTGACACGCCACTCGAATTTGGCGCGAATGGCCCAAAACGTTCGTAATTCGATGAACGATCAAACGATCGAACATACGATCCCTATTAGTGAGTGAGTGGCTTCTGTCTGAAGCACAATGTAGTGCTGAAGAATCTAGTGTGGCCGCAGACATTTCTGCAGGTTTGATTTTATTTCTTGTGAACATCTAAGTGTTTGTAAATGTTATTGCAGTCATAAAAGTTGCGGTTATTCATGGTTATCATTGTCAATAATACATTAGGATTGCTATTAAAGATGTTATACTGTCATTATGATGTGTATGAAGATGTGGAAAGTTGCTAAAGTGAACATATGCACTGTGAATGTGCATTTATATTTATTTATTGGTAATATGAACATGTGGATATTTATTTGGGTTTAATATAGTTTATAATAGAATCCAAATATACACATGTTTACTTTACCATTAAATAAATAAAAAAAAGCACATTTACAGTGCATATGTTCACTTTAGCAACTTTCCACATCCTCATACACATTGGCCCGGATTCACAAAGCACTTACGCCGACGTATCTCCAGATACGACGCGTAAGTGTAAGTATGCGCCGTCGTATCCATGCGCCGTGCCCATAAACTGAGATACGCCTGAAAATAGGCTTGATCCGACCGACGTAACTTTCCTACGCCGCCGTATCGTAGGCGCATATTTACGCTGGACGCATTTGTAGCTCCAATTGATTTTCTATGCACATATGCAGATGAGGGAGATACGCCGATTCACGAACGTAGTTACGCCCGGCGCATAATATACGTGGTTTCCGTAAGTCGTGCGTCCAGTGTAAAGTTATTCCCCATATAGGAGGCGCAACTCATGCAAAGGTATGGACCAGGGAACACAAGCCGTCGTATCTTTTGTCGTTTACGTTGTACGTGAATATGACTAGGCGTAGGTTACGTTCACGTCGTAGGCAGTGATTCGACGTATCTTAGGCAGTTGTTTCGACGTGATTCTGAGCATGCGCACTGGGATGCGGCCACGGGACGGCGCATGCGCATGCGCCGTTAATTTTCAGTACTTCTATGACGCTTGGCCCATCATTTGCATGGGGTCACGCCTCATTAGCATGGCTCACGCCCACTTCCACCTACGCTGGCTTACGCCGAGGAAACCCAGCGTATCTTTAACAGCGAGTGGGAGCGAGTGCTTTGTGAATCCAGTGCTTGCCTCTGTGCGCTGCGCCGGTGTATCGTAAAAGAGATACGCTACCGCGGCATAAATATACGCCGATGTATGTGAATCCGGACCATTGTGATCAAAGTCATTTTATACCTTCAAGTGTAGCTGTGGGATGCCACCATCCCTAATATCAACATTTTAATATTTACACTTTTTGGGGGATTTTGTCGGCAACCATATAAACACACACTTAATTTAAAAAGTACAAATATAGATTTTTTTATTCATTTTACATCATAAAATATTCACCACCTAAACCTGTGGCATATTAAAAACAGCAATTTTTTACAAAAGATAACAGAGGGTCAGGAATATACTTGTCAGATAGTAGAACGACAAGTTATCAACTAGCTGGGATGTTACCCCCGCTTAAGTCAAAACAGTTCTTCATCAGAGAAGCACCAGAATCATATCTGACTGTTAGACCACTTATAATCCTCAGAGGCATCCAGCAAAGGAACCCATTCTTGGCTTTGCTACATGTGTGCTTGTCTCTTCTCCTTCCCATCACAGAATAGGTTCCTTTGCTGGATGCCTCTCAGGATCATAAGTGGTCTAACAGTTAGATATGATTATTGTTCTTCACTGATGAAGAACTTATGTTCGAAGCGCATTGGATAGCTTGAGTTGAAGCGATTACGGGGGTTACATCCCAGCTAGCCGACAACAACTGGTTGTAACACTATCTGATAAGTATATTCCTGTATATGTAGACCCTATGTTATCTTTTGTAAAGAATTACTGTTTTTATTATGCCACTGATTTGGGTTGTGAATATTTTATGATGTAAAATGAATAATGAAATCTATATTTGTACATTTAAAATGAAGTGTCTGTGTTTATATGGTTGCCAACAAAGTCCCCCACAAGGTGTAAAAATTCAATGCATACACATTATGCATACACATTATGATGATATCTCCAATAGCAACCCAGTGTCCTAATGACAATAATAATAGATACGTGCAGTAGTATGCCCCGAATCCCTGGAGATTGCTCTAGGTCCCTGGTGCTGCAGTCACCAACACCACAGCAGCATCTCACCCTGCTGTTAGCCACCTGTCTTGACAGGCCCCTTCCACATGGAATGGAATCTGTTTTGCACAGTAGGAGATCTGTCCACTGATTGAAGCAAAGTGGGCCCATGGCAGGTCTGTGTCCACTCAGTTTATGCAGAGTGGATGCAGAGACAGCCCAGTCTGCTCTATGAACAGGCTGGCTGTCTGTGTACACCTAACTGCCCTCCAATCCCATCAGCATAGATGGAGGGGCACAGGCCCCCTCCATTTTTTTACCAGACTGGTTTGATTTGTAGATAGGCTGGTGTAAAAGGACACAGGTTCATTAACACACACCGGTCCATTGGAGTGAATGGAGGGTTCAATCAGGTCTGCCTGAAAAACTGTATAAGGAGGGAAAAATGGGGTAGGGGAATCTGCGCTTGGTGAGATAATCCAATAAAACAATAAAACAATTAAGTGTGAGTCCTAGGAAGGACGTCCTGCAGCTGAACACTAATACTTGGATATAGAAAAACTGACAGGCGAACCTGATTGGCCTTTTTTGTAAAAAGGGCCTTGGACAGAAAATTTTAGAGCCGAGGAAAGCTACTCCCATAGTTGCCAAGTTTTCCAGAACTGCTGGGACAGTCCCATTCTCTAGACAGCTGTCCTGCAGCGGCTTTGTCCTTGCCTACTGTAAGTTCCAGAATCCAAGTCGTGGGGATGGCTGCCGTAATGTACTTCCATGGGCAATTTAAAGAATAATTCCAGGCATAGTCTATATTATACATGTACCCCCGGGGTAAAATAATGTCTAGCTTCACCACTGATGAAGATACAACATGCCTGTTGGGAGATATACAATAATAGGGACAAAGAGAATCGCTAATGCAGAGGTAGCAATAAGCGTGAGATCTCAATGTACAGCCCAGTGATCAATATAGCGTAACAAAGAGTACTTGAGTGTTATACATGGGGGTGTACTGAAAACTGCCGTTTTAAGAGGAAGTATTCAAAAATGGAATGAAAAGCTGAAGAAGAGAAGGAGAAAAGGTAAAGGAAGAAGCAGGAACAATGATGATGGGAGTAAAGAAAAGGAGAGAAGGAGAATCAGGGGTCCTAGGGGATCAAAGTGCCAATTAAGCATAAGAACCAAGAAATAGTCTTGCTGATTTTTCAAACACATCAACAGGCCAATTTAATGATTTAGATATAGGTCATTCTATCCAAACTCATCTTGACAAGACTGTAATGTTCAGAGCCAAATAAAATGTATTTGTACTACCATTAGGATCAAGAAAATTATGTCAGCCAGCAACTTCCAGGGCTATTGCTTTGTGGTTAGTAAAAATCATTAAGTGGGCCTATTCTGCCAGATTTATGGAAATTCCAATTGGTGTTATAGAACATTCAACAAGAACTATATTGTCATCTGCCATATAGCTGCATGTTGAGGAATTCCTCCAGAAGAGATTAGCAACAGCAACTTGGTCATCTTATGGAACCTTCTTGGTGAATTAAAGGATCCTGCTTGCCTTGTCGCAGTGGTATTTAGTAGATCTGTAGTACTTTCCTCTACTTCTAACTCTTCTGATTAAAATGTACCTAGTATAATGCTATGTATGTGTCATGAAATCTGAAAATGGTATACTTGTCAGTAATTTTCCTTTCCTGACACATATGCATGGCAAAAAAAATTGTACCCTAGCAATTACAGGTGTTTTGTAAAAGCCAGCTAAACTATTAGAATGCTGGTATTAGGAGGGCTTCATTATCCTGAAAGTTGTTTTCGTCTTTACCACAGCTGTAATGTTTTGTGCATCACATAAGAAGTCCATTGATTGATGCTCTTGTTTCCTGGAATTATTTTTTAATGGTGGAAAAACTTGGATTTCACCATCCATGCAGATTTATTTAAAGCAAAGAGTTCTCCCTGGTCCAGCACTGAGTTTGTTGACCAATTTCCCCAGTGTCCAGTGAAATGACACACCTGGTTATAGAGAATAAATGCTATCCTATATGTACTGCCCTTTTATTTTGTCTTTATCCTCTCCTTCAAAACACAAGTATCAACTGCATGACATGCTGCACAGTTCCCAAAGGGGCTGTTCCGAACAGCCCTGGTGAATGGGAGTGAACCACAACTGCGGCTAGCAAGGAATTTCAATGCATTTCTCTATGTGAGAATTCAGTATTGGACCCCAGGCATCACTCCACACAAACAGGAGTTTGGGGGTTCTCTACATCATCTCTCTCTCACATAAAGAAAGGCGTTGAGCTTCTAGGGATAATCGTATTACAACATGCCACCAATGGCTAGTGTTAAAAGATACGATTGACTAGGAGATTTCAATGCACAACTGTATGCAAGTGATTATCAGTATTGGACCCGGGCGTCACTCCACACAAACAGGAGTTTGGGGGTTCTCTACATCATATCACTTAAACATACAGCAGTGCATTAGGCCACTAAGGGAGTAGGTATACATTACCTCCAACCCTTAGCATAGAAAAGTTAGAGCGAACATGTTCAGCAACTTCGGGCAAGGGCCCTTTAACAAATAAGAACTTATGTCAAGCACGTAGTTAGTATGAATAGTGATAGCAACTAGTATTTGCATAAGAGAGGCATATATAGCTCAGCTTATTTGAAGTATGTTCCTTTAAGATATTTCCACAGCAACAGCCAAAGCACAACTATAAATCCCAAGTTAGGATGATAGTTTACAAGCCACGTTAAATTGCATTTGTCTTACAAAAATATCTGTAGGAGATCTTCCTAAAGCACTACAAGTTAAAGATGTGCTACTTATCCGTTTGCAAAACTTGAGACAAGGGATTCCGTAGTGTAGGGTGTCAGCAAGGAATTCCTCTAAGGGTGCTAGCAGGAATGGTTGTCTGGAGGTAGATAGCATAATGGCTATTTTGCCATGGAGATTCCTGGTCAGGTTGATCTGTAGCGTGGAGAGCGCTGGCAGTAGGATTGTAGCATGACCGAGCTACGGCTGACAATAATAGAACAGCGTGTATCATACATCATCTGTTTATACTCAAACAGCATGTGTGCCGAATGCAGCTGATTGCATTCGGCACTTCCGTGTTCCAGGCTGGAACGCACGCGGTTTTGGGCGATGACGTCATCGCGCGGTTGCCGTGCTGCGCTCCAGCGTGGAACGCATTACTGCGCCAGGCACCTATTAAACTGTCTTGTCTTCAGCCTCTTTTAAAACTAGAAACTGGTACTCATAAAATAGTCAAAAAGCAAACATACCTTCAGGATTGCAAAACACAAGACTATACAATTTATTACTTTCTGGGCCTCAGCCCAGAAAGCATATTTGTGTAGCCACCCTGTCCTAAACAGAGGCTATTGCCTGAATCTAGTTTTTACCTTGGTTGTAGTCAGCCCCGATTGATTGTATAGTTTTTCACTTGGTGTATCCCTAAGCTCAGTTGGGCTGTAATATCTCACTGCTGCCAGTAGGCATTACTGGTACCACTGGCAATATATGTTATAACACGACTGAGATATGAATATTGATATTTCTTTCAGCCAACCCAGTAGGAGGTTCAAGCCACTGGTGCATACTGGGGAAGGATATAAGAATTTAGGACAGGCCTGGTATCACTCTTTTCCCTGGCTGAGGTGCTGCTGTATTGAGCTCTGCTGTTAGGACCCATAGCCTGTGTGGGATCTAACGTGCTGAATGGTCTGAAGTGGTCCTGGAGCTGCTGCCTGGTGGTTTTAGAGAAAGGTGTGCCAAGGGGGAGACCCAGGGGAGGGCCCTTGCTGGAGAAATCCAGGAAGAAGGTTGGTTTCTCAGAAGGGTCCAGTGACTGGCTTGGAGAAGGAACAGAGGGGTAAGTTACTGTCTACAGCGTCGCCAGGTCAGCCTAAAGGTTCTGGCACTGTGAATCTGGACTTAAATATGGATCTAGAGAGTATGTAAGTAATTTTCCATGGTATCTGAGACCACTAACCCTCACCTCCTATACTGTTCTGCAATAAATCTTACAAAATACAAAAGTATGTGGCACCCAATGCTCTTTCTTGGTTCCCCCTGGGGAGAAGTGCTGGCCCAACCCCACTTCTGGAGGTGCCAATGTGCTTTTGGGGGCATGCTAAATTCATTTTCTGAACTGAGCTGAGGCAAGAAAAAAATTAGATCTTTCCAGGTGCCTGACAGTGAGCCTACACGCGTGTTCTCAGTGTTGGAGAATACAGCTAAATGACAGAACAAAAAGCTATCCCAAAAAAGTTAGGTGCCATTATTACAACAATTTGAGAATAAAGAATCAGATAATTAATGCGCATTTGCAACTGGTTCTGTTTAACGAATCATGTACAATTAAAATCCCAAAGCAGGTATGATGAAGAAAGAGATGTACAGTTTATCTACAAGAATCTTGTAGGAACCCACAGCATGTATTACTGCATGTAATCCTGAAAATAATTACTGTTGATTTTATTGTTAGAAGGCCTAATGGACACCCGATTTTCATTATTTTTTAATGGTTCACGAAGTGAACTTGTCTTTAAAAATGCAGATCCAGCAAAGCAATGAAATGTAAACCACATAAAACCTAATGCTTTTCTCCTAGAAAGCTACTGAATTATTAAGTACATTTGGTTTACTGCATTTGTTTTCAATATTCTCAGCAAAAACCTTTGGAAGGAAGCATTTGTTAATGTTGAAGGACAACTTTAGACTTATCACCTATGACTATTTGCATTCCAGGAGAGGAGCTGAGGATGAAGGACATTTAATTGGAAAATGAACATGGAAAGAGCTTCCATGGTTTTCTTTTTTCAATGTTCCACTATTCCTTGTGTAGCGCCATTCCCATGAGGGCCACTTAAAGATACTGTACCCCAATCATTTCCTTGACCTTGCAAGTCTCCTGACACCTCTGACACCCTGGGTTCAGACATTTAAGTTAAGAAATATGGATGCAGACACAGAATAGTTCAAAGTAAACCAGCTTCTCTTTAGGAAGGACAGTTCTGACTTGGAGATGTTTTACTTTGAGTTTTGCAGTAAATAAGATCATCAAAAATGGATCAGACTACTCCTCTTTTGCCTTCTGACACCACAGCCCCTTAGCACAATTACTTAATGCAACCTGGCACGTTATACTCAAATTAAACAACCTTAGCCTCTAGTTGTAAGATAGCTCCTAAATGATATGGGGGCCAAGTAAATGCCTAAATGTTTCTGTCCCTTAGGGGGAGAACAAAGGAGTCCTTTTGTTGAAGCAAGTGTCTTGAAGTGCCTTGTACACACGATCGGTTTTCCCATTGGTAATAAGTCTGCCGGAAAAACCGAGAACCTGCTCGGTAGCTTTTTCCCCCTACACACGGCAAGGTTTCCCAAAAGAAAAACTGCCATGAGAGCTTTGGTCGGGAAACCTGTCCGTATGTATGCTCCACCGCAGGTTTTCCCCATATGGAAACTGCCGGCTTAAAGACCGTTGGGAAATCCTGGGAGGAAAAAAAGAGAACTCTTTTTTTCCCACCGGGATTCCCGGCGGTTTTCCTGTCGGGAAAACTGCAATGGAGCATACACAAGGACGGGATTCCCGGCCAAAACTCTCATGGCAGTTTTCCTGCCAGGAAAACCGGTCATGCGTACGAGGTAACAGTAAGATAATGACATTCAGTAGCACACATGTATGGTAGATCTAGTGAATAAGGCAAAGTAAAGGTGTCTGCATGCATTGTCCTTAGGTGCAAAGAAGGTTGGCAAATGCCCACTCACCAGTCTGAACAATACCAAGCTCAAGAGATGATGTGGAGATCCTGGGGCAGGTTTCTGCAGATGCTGTACTCAGGGATGCTGCTTGACCACACTCTCCTCAAGGCTGCAGGTCAGCTGGATCTGCACGCCAGGTGCCAATGATGAACAGACACTGCAGAACAACAGATGCGTTTGCAACTGCTCACCTTTCTCTCTTTGATGCCTAGGCTACAGTTCTGTCTCCCTCTGTCTGACCATCCGCATCACTGCTTCCAGGTAAAGGCTGTCGTCCCAAGAGACCGACTCTTTCTCTGCTCAGGCTATTTTTACCTCTCCCAGCATTCTGTGTTCTCCCTCCAGCCAGCTGAAACTTGTAGTCTGCAACAGTCTGGCTCCAATGGAAACTGGGCTTTCTAGACTACATGTCCCAAGGTCCTTTGCTCTTCTCTTAGAAATCGTCACTTGCTCTGCATTCAGAATGTGATAAACAGGGTCTGCACTGAACACTAGAGGAAACAGTCTCCCTGTGGAAAATGCTGAAAGTGTCCCCTGTCACGGCAGGCAATTTAGCCAGCCCCTGGCTACATATGTTAGGCTGTATAAGGATATCAACAAATCTGCAAGCATTTATCAAAGACAGTCCCATAATTTACAAGTATTTCCCAAAAGTGGAGATGACTAAAAATAAACAGAACACATATTAATGAGTTTGATTGTTATAATTTTTATCATTAATTTTAATTGTGTGAACTAGGGTTTACATCATCCAGAAAGTGACACCACCACCTCTACTTGCATGTAGAACATCTTAGGGCCACCAAAGCCGAGGACCCAGTGTAATGTAAATGCTCACCAAGTCCCCTGGTTGTTGACATCAGCCTGCTTCCTCTTGTCTAATGTACCATACTACTAGTGCATATAAACCGTGATGGACGGCCAATAATACATGTAGATATAAGGAATTGGCCAGTGCCAGTGATTAGGAAGCCTGGTTAGTAATGCATTATGGAGTTTACTGGGAATAGGAAGTCCAAAAAACATCTATTTACAGTAAGTGAACTTTAGGCGCTTAGAAACAGCTGACATGGTTTTATTTTGTTCATGGTCCACTATATGCTATAGGACTGATTATAAATAGCAACAAATCAGGGAATCTTCATCAAAAATGGCCTTGGAATTCACAAATAATTGTCACTAATGGCAATATCAAAACAATCAGGGCACTTATTGCAAGTGTTTGATTTAAACATTTATAGCACTGATTTTATTTCTGTGAACAAGAGATCCTATCATTCATAAAGTGGCACTTATTATACATAACATGCATTTATTAAACAGTGGTAATTAAGGTTGCTATAAATAAACTGAAACATTTGAAACAAAGATTTCTTGGAAGTGGCACATAATGCACCAATGCTTTTTTTTGTGAAACGGCACTGCATTACTTTACCTGGCAATTGCGTGGTCGTGCAACGCTGTACCCAAATAAATTAGATGTCCCTTTTCAGACAAATAGAGCTTTCTTTAGGTGATATTTGATCACCTCTGTGTTTTTTATTTTTTGCGCAAGAAACAAATAACGACTAACAATTTTAATAGAAATATATTTTTAACTTTCTGCTCTTAAACACATCCAATAAGAAAAATCGAATTTCTTCATAAATTTAGGCCAATATGTATTCTGCTAAATATTTTTGGTAATAAAATTCCAATAAGCGTATATTGAAGAAGACATTTTTAACCACCCCAATACCGGGCACTTTCACCCCCTTCCTGCCCAAGCTATTTTTTTAGCTTTCAGCACTGTCACAATTTAAATGACAATTGTGCGGTCATGCAACAATGTACCCATATGAAATTGTTATAATTTTTTCCCCACAAATAGAGCTTTCTTTTGGTGGTACTTGATCACGTCTACGGTCTTCATATTTTGCGGTATAAACAAAAATAAATCGACGATTTTGAAAAAAAAATCTATATTTTTTACTTTTTGCTATAATACATATCCCCCCAAAAAATATAAAAAACAATTTTTTTCCTCAGTTTAGGCCGATATGTATTCTTCTACATATTATTGGTAAAAAAAAATCACAATAAGCATATATTGATTGGTTTGCGCAAAAGTTATAACGTCTACAAAATAGGGAATAGATTTATAGCATTTTTATTATTATTTTTTTTACTAGTAATGGCGGCGATCTGCAATTTTTTATCATGACTGCGACATTGCGGCGGACATATTGGACACTTTTGACACATTTTTGGGACCATTCACATTTTTACAGCGATTAGTACTATAAATATGCATTGATTAACACTAGGGGGTGATCAAGAGGTTAATGTGTTCCCTAAGTGGTGACCGATCGTTGTCCCTATGTACAAGGGACACACCATCGGTCTCCTCTCCCAGACAGAACGCGGATCTGTGTGTTTACACACACAGATCCATGGTCCTGCTCAGTTACTGCTCAGTTACTAGACAATCGCGGATGCACGTCTGGCACGCGCATCGGATACCCAGTGATGCCGCTGGCGCGTATGCCGCCGGCAGCATGCGCGCCCCCTGGTGGCCTGGGAAGGAGAAGACGTCATATGACGTCTTCCCAGAACAAGAGCCTTATCGTCCCGCTGTCAAATGACGGCGGGCGGTGGGCAAGTAGTTAATAAAGGACTTGTCAAAAACAGGCTATTGTCTTTTGTCACATTACACTACTTTTTTTGGTGAATGAGTAGGGGTACAATTTACCCAATACACATAGGAGCACAGGATATGGGGGCCCCCTTGTTAAAGGGGGCTTCCAGATTCTGATAAGCCCCCCGCCTGCAGACCCCAACAACCACCGGGCAAGGGTTGTTGGGAAGAGGCTCTTGTCCCCATCAACATGGGGACAAGGTGCTTTGGGGTGGACCCCAAAGCACCCTCCCCATGTTGAGGGCATGTGGCCTGGTGTGGTTCAGGAGGGGGGGTGCTCACTCGTCCCCCCCCAGTCCTGTCCTCCAGGCTGCATTCTTGGATAAATATTTGATATGAATTTTGGGGGGGTCTCCACACCGTTTTTTTCATAGATTTTTCTCTATATTGCCGGGAGACGGAAATACATTACAGCTGCGAGCAGCTTTAAATTTAATTTTTTCCTTAGAAATTTCATTTTGCTGCAGCACTGTTCTACACATCGCAGAGATGTGCCACTTTACAGGCAGACTAAGGATCCCCCAGGCACGATATTTAAAGGAATTTTTCATTTTTATTGTTTCACTTTAAGCATAAAATCACTGCTCCTGAAAAAAATTAAATTGATACATGTCCCCTAGGGCAGTACCTGGGTCCCCATACACTTTTTATGGCAAATAACTTGCATACAAGCCTTCAGTGAGAACTTTGGATTTTGCAGGTTCGGGCCCCATTGAGTTCAACTATTCCCGCATTAACGATCTGAGGGGCATGTTCGCCGTCAATTACCATATGCATTTCCATCCTTTTTTTGAGAGTTGCAGTCCTAATTGGCTTTCATTGGGCGCTATTTTCATGGATTGCGGGATCGCATATTGGCGCTATAGTAAATAATACAGTGTGGTAATCGTGCCATACTCCATGCTGAATTACTGCACATATCTCAAAGCAATAACCAAGTTTAAGTAAGACTCCTAGGGCCGGATTCAGATACAAGATACGACGGCGTATCTCCAGATACGCCGTCGTATCTCTGAGTGCGGGCCGTCGTATCTATGCGCCTGATTCAGAGAATCAGTTACGCATAGATTTCCCTAAGATCCGACCGGCGTAAGTGTCTTACACCGTCGTATCCTAGGCTGCAATTTTACGCTGGCCGCTAGGTGGCGCTTCCGTATAGTTACGCGAGGAATATGCTAATTAGGTATTTACGCCAATTCAGAAACCTACGTTCTGCCGGTGCATTTTTTTTACGTTATTTACGTTAGGCCTTTTTAGGCTTTTTTCGGCGTATAGTATATGAGGCGTAGCTAATGTTAAGTATGGACGTCGTTCCCGCGGCGAGTTTTGAAAATGTTATGTTGTTTGCGTAAGTCGTTCGCGAATAGGGCTGGACATCATTTACGTTCACGTCGAATCCAATACGTCCTTGCGGCATACTTTGGAGCAATGCACACTGGGATATTTCACGGACGGCGCATGCGCCGTTCACAAAAAATGTCAAATACGCAGGGTCATCTTGAATTTAAATAAAACACGCCCACAACATCCCCATTTGAATTAGGCGGGCTTACGCCGCCACACATACGTTACGCCGCCGTAACTAAGGGCGCAAGTTCTTTCTGCATACGGAACTTGCACCCAAAGTTACAGAGGTGTAACGTATCTGAGATACGTTACGCCCGCAGATAGATAGACAAATCTATCTGAATCCGGGCCCTTATGTATTTAGACAGCAATACTTTAACTTGGATTTCAAATGTAGGTTCTGAATTTCCACCTCCACTGTACATTGCTAGATTGCTGCTCTATGTAAAGGGAAGGACAGTGCTGGTGACTAAATTTGTATTTTGCCTTAGTACATGTGTTATCCATATCCATCATCCTTATCCTATGATGGTGGTTATGTTTTCTAAAAAAATATTATGTCTTCTGTGGCCAAAAGTGTGCTGTGTGAAAGGATGAAAAGATAACAAGAGAAAAGATATGGCTTCATGTTTTCTGACTCCTCAAAGCACTCCCTGCAGCCTCTTTTTCCTAAAATGATTTTGTTGTGTAGCACTACCCCTGCAAATGCCACTGGAAGTTTCTCCCATAGATTGCTCTGACCTTGCAAGTGTCACGACACCTCTGACACTCTGGGTTCTGACATACTTCAAGTAGAACATTCAAATGCAAAGACACCAATAATTATTAAGATTTGTAAATCAACACTTTGCTGGGAGGTTAAGTCAACAAGACTATAAGAGCCGGTTCACACAGGGGCCACTCGTCAGGCGACTCAGCTGCCTGACAAGTCGCGGTCTGCTCTATTCAATGGAACCGCTCTAATAGGAGCGACGCAAGTCGCTCCGACTTAGAAAAAGGTTCCTGTACGACTTTGGGGGTGACTCAGGGCGACTTGCATTGACTTCAATACAGAAGTCATTTTACAAGTTGCCTCTCAAGTCGTCTTGAGATCGCCTTTCCGAGTCGCCCCCAAAGTCGAACTGGCTTTAAAGGTTACAGGTATGTCCCAATTTGAGTGATATTGCAGAAAAATTAGATCACCAGAACACAAAATGTAATAGTAATAACAATAAGTCAAATGGCTATAATAAACAAGCTGTAACAGATTCATGACCTCAGAAACAAGAGTCCACTCCCTCTAGGCCTTGACAATACATGGTCAAGGAACATCAATTATTTTATGTTGCTTACTCTGACTTCCTAACTTAACCTTGCATCCACCTTCTAACTTTGTATTTTGTTGCCCACCAGTTAATGACCTTGGCCTGTCTTCTGACCCTGATCTTTTATTGCGCATTTGCACTTCACTGCCCACCAGTTATCATCTATTATAATCTATGGCTCCTGATTTAATCTTTGCTTGCTTATTATGTTCTTCCATTTCAGTCATTGGCTACTCCCCTACAGCATCCTGGGTAGTTTAAGTTCTCACTTCATCTGTTCTAGGCTGGTAATCCTAAGTGACATCCACTGACAAGTTGAATGCTCCTCAGGCTTTTGTGGACTAGAGAAATTTGAGAGGCCACACTCCTCTTCTTGGTTACTCATCAGGTATGCAACACAGTGGCAAGTTCTCCCATTAAGTAATATGCAATATGTTCACCTCTGCTTGGAGTTACCTTCATTGTACTCTAAGCCAAACTGTATAATCCTGTACTCTTATAAGCGATTAACAGAATTTTGTAAATTTATAGTGAAAATAAGTTTTTATTGGCTTAAAAATTATCTAACAAAAGGTGTGTAATTGTAATCTACTAATTTAGTCAACAAAATATATTATTCAATGCTAAATTGTCCAGGTTAAACTGAATATAGGATAGAATTTTTCATTATTTCTGTATTTATTTTTCAGGGTATATAATCAAATAGGACAGTGAGCACTATTACTGTAATACATCATTCCTACAGCTTTCTGGATGTCTTTTTTCAAAAGGACAGAGAAAGCCCTGCCAAAGAGTTGATGAATGTAACTGATTTATCCTAAAATAAAGTAGTCAGCTGGAATTCAAGGGCATAGATTAAAGAAGAATCCTTATGTTAATAGTTTGGCCATGAGTAGCTTTCTTAGAACAGTAATGTCAACCAAGATAGGACCTGAAAATTTAACTTGGCATTCATACCATATTATCACCAGGCACAGTGCAATATAACCAAAAAGGAAGCAGTAGTATTTTACAGAGAGCGAGGAGTACATCACTGTGGATGATCAGATTTTTAGAAATCAGTCTGGCCCAGATCCACAAAGAAGTTACGTCGGCGTATCTATTGATATACGCCGCATAACTTCTAGGATGCTCCGGCGTATCTTTGTTTTGTATCCACAAAACAAGATACGCCTGAAGCTGAGCTTCATCTGACTGTAGTACGTCTTGGTACGCCGTCAGATCTAAGGTGCATATTTACACTGGCCGCTAGGTGGCGCTTCCGTTGATTTCCGTGTTGAGTATGCAAATTAGCTAGATACGCCAATCCACAAACGTACGTCTACCCGCCGCATTTTTTTACATCCTTTACGTAAGGCTTTTTTCGGCGTAACGTTACCCCTGCTCTATGAAGCGTACGCAATGTTAAGTATGGACGTCGGGCCAGCGTCTAATTTTCCGTAGTTTACGTCGTTTGCGTAAAACTTTCGCAAATAGGGCTTTGGGTAAATTACGTTCACGTTGTCTAGGCATAGAGCGGGCGTAATTTAATTTTAAAATTCGATGTGATACTGAGCATGCGCGCGCATGCGCCGTACGAAAAAAGCGTCATTTACGTGGGGTCAAGCCTATTTTACATAAAACACGCCCCCCTGTTCCTCATTTGATTTAGGCGCGCTTACGCCGGCAGATTTACGATACGCCACCGTAACTTTAGAGGCAAGTGCTTTGTGAATACATCACTTGCCTCTCAAAGTTGAGGCGGCGTAGCGTTACTACGATACGCTACGCCCATGTAAAGATACGCCTATCTACGTGGATCTGGCCCTTTATCTGCAGACAAGATAAGTCAGGTTACCCTCAACTGTCCTGCATAGTCGATTTGGTCACTCTAGTCTAAATGAAAGCATGGTCCAGTTGAATTAAAACTCTGTAGTTTTCCACTGTAACTTCTTAAATCTTAAAGAAACCTTGGGGTTCATTTACCAAAGACAAATAGGCTGTTCATTTTGCAATGGAAATGTTCACAGAGCTGAATGAATGTGGTGAAATGTCACTTTGCACCCTATCAAGTACAAGGGGATAAAAAGCATAAATTTTGCTCATAAGATTGGTTTCGATGGTTTATGAAAGTTAAAGTGAATAGTCTATTTGCCTTTAGTAAATCAGCTCCCCTGTCTCTTGAACAAAACAAACAGCAACTGTGGCTATGAGTAGATGGCACATACTGTACATGGATTAGCTTTAGGGACCCTATAGATATGGCCAAATCTAAGGCCATTCTGAAAGGAAAAACTCTGAGGCCCCGTACACACGACCGAGTTTCTCGGCAGAATTCAGCCAGAAACTCGGTCGGAGCTGGATTCTGGCGAGAAACTCGGTCGTGTGTACACTTTTCAGCGAGGAACCCGTCGAGGAACTCATCGGGCCGAAAAGAGAACATGTTCTCTATTTCCTCGTTGTTCAATGAGGAAAGTCGGCCCGCCGAGCTCCTCGGCGGCTTCCACCCTGAACTCGACGAGGAACTCGATGTGTTTGGCACGTCGAGTTCCTCGGTCGTGTGTACGGGGCCTGACACTTTTGGGTAATATTGGAGCTTGCCACTAAATTCAACCCCTTATATACTTATTAGCTATCACTATGGTGGGCACCTTTACAGGTCAATAGCAACATACAGGAGTAAGAAGCGCTGGACAGCTAAATGCAAGCTTTTTGAGGCTGCGGCAGTATTTAGGTACCACTAAGTGCCTGCACTTTTTACCTGCTGCAGTTTGTTCTAAGGACAGAGTCATTTCAAACCTGAACTTGAAACAGAATGATGGAAAAATAAAATTGGAATGGTTGCTGTGGGGTGATACAGACCATTCCTAAATGTGATGGAAAATACACCAGATCAACTGACTGCACTATCCACCTGCAATGTATGCACCCATGCATCCCATAATGGCTGAATGGAGACAAGGCTGACATCAACTCTGCATTGAATGTGTTTTGAGACAAAATGTGGTAAGTAGGTAAGAGCTCCCAGTAATGCATCGTGACAAATCTGTTGCTACTAAGGATTCACTATACATAGTTTCCCTGGTATTTAAATTTTCCTGTGAACAATAATAGACATTTTTATCAAAGGATTTGGCCCTAGTCTGATTAAACAAAATAACTACTTTAACTCTAGGCTTTGTGTTTCTCTTATTGTTTATGCATTAACTTTCTCAGCAAAGAGTTAATACGATTTAGCATAATTATTATGTGGATCTCTCGGCTATTTTCTAATCGGCACATGAGGAAGGATAATCAGGGATCAGAAATCCGCTTCCAAAGACTGATCAAAGGAGTCATAAATATTTCAGCATGTTTCCTTGTGCGAGGTGACAGAATGACACACTGCCTCCGTCAGTCATTCTCTGCCCTCCAGAAATGTGTCTCTCATTTTTGATGCTTGATGGACTATATTATAGAGTTACTTCAACTGGTGCCGTTCCACATACAACCAAATTGAACTAATGACTGAAATGTTGAATATAAAGCAGAGTAAGTTAACAGCTGGATGAACATAATGTCATAGGCAATCACAGTCATTTGCTACAGCATGTGAGAAACTTAACAAAATACTTACAGAAAGACATCAGTCTGTATCATATCAATGTTCTAGCTGATTCCATGCAGATAACTCAGAAAATAGAATGCCTACTAAAACAGATTTCGTAATTCTGGAAAAGTAAATTGGATGGTCCATGAAATGGTTTAGCTTTCTCCAGTTTTCTGCACAATCCATTTCATAAATTAGCACCAATCCTTCCAACATATAATGAGAGCCCCACTAAGCACTAACTTTCATATGGAAACTCTCTTTATGCAGTTCCAATAACCCCTAGTTGTAAAGTTATCACACTTTACTGATACTCTCACTTAGTTGGAGTGGGTAATTAAAGTTAATGTAAACCCACTTCTTCATCCTTTCTACCTGTAACCTACCAAGACCCCGCAGAAGGTTATATCTGCAGGCCCACATGACCTTGCTATTATAGGAGGTCCATCTTGTCTGGTAAGGGTGTCCATTTTTTTCTGGTGTATCCCTCAAGGAGTGGCTTTCCCTTATCATCTTGGTGGTGGTGGATCTTCTTCTCAACGTTTATCTTCACGTCATATTTTTATTTACCACAATATTTGGACTCATATCTTTATTATTTGGACTTATCTTATATTTATTTATTTATTTATATATTTATATTTATTTACATATATATATACACTTGAGTATACATCGCACTATTTGTTTGTTTTATGTAATTGTATATGATTATTTTGTTTGCACCATTCATTAGTTCACTGCGCTGTTTAACTACTTGCCGACCTGCCGTCATTCTATGGCGGCAGGTTGGCTCTCCTGCGTGAGAGCCCGTAGCTCTACGTCGGGTCTCTCGCAGGTAACCAGGGGCACACGCGCCGCTGGAGGCGTGCGTGCGCCCCTGACCCCCGTGCGCGTGCCCGGCGAGCGCGATCGCCACCAGGCACGCGAGATCGCTCGTTACAGAGTGGGGACCGGGAGCTGTGTGTGTAAACACACAGCTCCCGGTCCTGTCAGGAGGGAAATGCTAATCCTCTGTTCATACAATGTATGAACAGAAGATCTGTCATTTACCCTAGTGAGGCCACCCCCCCCACAGTAAGAACACACCCAGGGAAATACTTAACCCCTTCCCCGCCCCCTAGTGTTAACCTCTTCACTGCCAGTGGCATTTTTATAGTAATCCAATGCATTTTTATAGCACTGATCGCTATAAAAATGCCAATGGTCCCAAAAATGTGTCAAAAGTGTCCGAAGTGTCCGCCATAATGTCGCAGTACCAAAAAAAATCGCTGATCGCCGCCATTACTAGTAAAAAAAATATATGAATAAAAATGCCATAAAAATACCCCCTATTTCGTAAACGCTATAACTTTTGCGCAAACCAATCAATAAACGCTTATTGCGATTTTTTTTACGAAAAATATGTAGAAGAATACATATCGGCCTAAACTGAGGGAAATTTATTTTTTTATATATTTTTGGGGGATATTTATTATAGCAAAAAGTAAAAAATATTATTTTTTTCAAAATTGTCGCTCTATTTTTATTTATAGCGCAAAAACTAAAAATAGAGGTGATCAAATACCACCAAAAGAAAGCTCTATTTGTGGGGAAAAAAGGACGCCAATTTTGTTTGAGAGCCATGTCGCATGACCGCGCAATTGTCAGTTAAAGCGACGCAGTGCCGAATCACAAAAAGTACTCTGGTCTTTGACCAGCAATATGGTCCGGGGGTTAAGTGGTTAACATTAGTGCGACCTTCTCCCCACTGCATTACATTGAGTGATATCAAAGAGTGACATGACTCATGTATATCTGCAAATCCTCAGTATTCATAAACCAATGTTCCCACTCCCCCACATACTGGTTGGCGTAGTTGGGTGTATGATGGGAAAAACATGTCCCCATCGCAATGCCTTTTAGCTGGATTTCCTCAAATTTCAGAGATCCATTACCAGAGATAATCAGTCTCACCAATGGACAGCGAATACCCTTATGGAATTTAGGCAATGAGTAAAAAGTAGGTGTGCAAGGAAAGGTTGTACAGATTGTGTTAGATGGTGTGGTCTTTGGGGTCTGTCTCTGGGGGCCCCAGTTGCCAGGAGGCCCCAGTTGCCAGGGGGCGTATTAGTGCCAGGCCGCCCCACCCCCCTTTCCTGAGCAAATGCAGGTGGGACCCATTGATTGGACAGTAACAAGTTTCCTTTTGGTTTTTAAATAATGCAGCTCTTCACTCAATAGTCTACAGCAGGGATCTCCAAACTACGGCCCTCCAGTTGTTGCTGGAGGCATTGTAAAACTCTGACATTCACAAACATGACTAGGCATGATGGTAATTGTAGTTCCTAAACAACTGGGGGGGCATAGTTTGCAGACCCCTAATCTACAGTGATAAGGGTTAGTGATGCATATATGTATGTTTACAAAAGTTGTCATGTATGGCAAATATGTGCACTAATATGGTATTTAACCATATTCATTTATTATAGACTAAATACTATGCAGTTATCTACCCCTAAAGAAGAAATTAAAAAGAACATAACACGTTTTTCTAACCAAGCAATTGCCGCACAATTGTCAGTTAAAGCGACACAGTGCCAAATCGCAAAAACTGGCCAGGTCATTTACCTGCATAATGGTCCGGGTCTTAAGTGGTTAAGATCCTCAGAGAGTTCGTGCCATGTTGAACTTCCAGTGACCAGTGTGAGAGAATGAGAGCGATAACACCAAATATAACACACCTGCTACTTATTCACATCTGAGACCTTGTAACACTAACGAGTCACATGACATCGGGGAGGGAAAATTGCTAATTGGGCCCAATTTGGACATTTTCACTTAGGGGTGTACTCACTTTTGTTGCCAGCGGTTTAGACATTAATGGCAGTGTGTTGAGTTATTTTGAGGGGACAGCAAATTTACACTGTTATACAAGCTGTACACTAACTACTTTATATTGTAGCAAAGTGTAATTTCTTCAGTGTTGTAATGTAAAAGGAGTGAAACCGCGCTAACCCAACATTGAAAGTGTGTTCTGTGGTGCTGCTAGATATGGGAGTCCAGTGCACATACTACAGGTGTGGTTATTCAGACACACAACAGGTGTGGTTAATCAGACACACAGATTATGTGAAAATAATATAAAACATAAATGAATAAAAATGGATGTGAAAAAGGTGCTGCAATTAAATAATAGTTCGAATAGAGAACTAAGTGCTGATGTGAAAAATATATATGTTAATGCGCAACCTGAGGGTCGCAGAACTCCGCGACTACACACCCAAATCAATGGTATATGATATGTATACAAACAGATATAAAATAACTGTAAACATAAAAATAATGATAGTAAAATTAAAAGTGCTTCCTAGAATGGTGAAAAGGTGATCAGATCAGAAATACACCACATTATATCTAACCCTCAAGGATCATAATAAATGGTTATTCAAGTCCATAACATATAACTGATTGGGGGGGGGTGTACTGAATGAACCAAGGTGACAGTCCAAAAGGGTAGCAAAAACAGAGGAATAAAGTCCATAAAACACGCAACACTCTGGCAACTGGTTTGTAGATATCCACAACAGGTCTTCAGTACTATACACTTCTCTTAGATAGATAAGATGGCAGCTTACCGGAACGAAGATCAAATGGGCTCAGCACATACAGGGTGACTCATCTGGCTCCAAACTTGGAAGTCAATCCGCGGTGGGGAACAGCCTTAGGTTTTGGTCCTGGGACCTTCACGATGGATCACTGGAATCCTGAGTGCAAAAAACCCTGTCTCCTCTCAGCAGAGGGGGCATTCAGTAGGCAATCAGTGTTGAAAAAGAAAAGAAAAAACTTCATGGTACAGTAAAAAGATACTTGCTCTTTATTGGTTGAGCAGGTGGTTAGCATCCAAAAAGTTACAGAACACAATCTTGAAACAAACAAACACGCTGCCAGTGACTCGGCTCACGCCTGACCAGCTGGTGTGTGTGACGTCAGAGTCCTTAGCTTCGCCCGACTCTGCGTTTCTCCGTATGGGGCGACTACTGGGAAAGGAAGCAAGTTCTTTCTAAATCCTGCGATAACTCGCGGCAGACCTCTGCAATGTCTCCTGGGAACAATGACAAAAGCTCCCGGGAGACATTGCGGCATCGAGGAAGTGACGGAATACCCGCACACTACCTGATGAATCCATATACAGGAAGCGGCCAGTAACATAAAGGATTACTAAGGTTCTCCTGCCCCTGACAGTGACTTGAGCTGGGCATCGCCTCTTTGTGAAGGATTGGCTCGGGAGGCTCGGCTGCTCTAGTCCTGCAAAGGGAACTGAGTTCCTGCTGTGAAAAAAGTGCAGGAACTCCGTTCCCACGTGTTCCCGCAGGACTTGAGCCCTGATTGTTTATCAGAGATATTGCTAGACCCTTGCACCCAGGGCACATGTCCAGGTGGGCACTGCCGTTGGGGAATGTGTACAAAAGCAAAAAATATATAAAAATAAAAATGTGTTTGGTGAAAAGCAATTTTAATAAGGGAATCATTGAAAATGCTAAATTCCTTTAAATAACATGCCAGGGGGTGCATTCAACCTGTCTGTGAAGTCCACATCTGTTCTATATATACAATCTACTGCAGCAAAACTAATATTTATGAAGACAAAAATGTTGTTTAACCACTTGTGGACCACACCTCCCCCTGGCACCCACTGTGATTGCACACAACGGGAGCCTGTTTGCAGGTCCCGGTCAATAATTTGAAGCCGGGACCTGCTGATCAGCTGTGTACAATCACAGCCCAGAGCTCTGTATTGACAACCAACACAGAACTCTGTACAGAGAGAATGATCGCTGTGTTTCTCATACCTGCAAACATAGAGATTTATTAGTAATAACAGCACACTTTACACATATTACACAGAGTTAGGCACACATTTAACCCCTTAAATTGCCCTAGATGTTAACCGCTTTCCTGTCATTAGTACAGTAAAAGCGCATTTTATTAGCACTTATCACTGTATTAGTGTCACTGATGATGTCAGTGGCAGTTAGTCATTTCCCTTTCCAGCATCAGTTAGTGCCAGATTTCCTACCACACTATAGTAGTCCCATTATAAGTCGCTGATCACCACCATTAGTAACATAAAAAAAAAATAATACATGTAGCAGAATACATGGCCAAAATTTATGATGAAATTTGTCGCAATTTTTTTTTTTCAAGTAAGCTTATATTGGATCATTAAAAATAACTGTAGCCAGGAGCTGGGTAATATTGCCTGCATTATAAGTAGTGTTGGGTGAACGGTTCGGCCCGAGCATGAGTTCAGGCCGAACATTGGCTGTTTGCTCGTTCGGCCAACACCCAAATTGTTGGGGCATTTGGCCCACCTCGTATACATGAGAGCCAAGACTGATGTTGACTGCACTCTTGGTGGAGTGGCAGGTTGCAGAAAGAGGTCATGAGTTTGGACGAAGGGTTGAATTTCCAAGTAATACCATTGCTGTCAGCAGGAGATCGAGATGAAGAATGTTCGTAGTTCGAGTCAGTAGGCCCAGTTTCCAAAGACGTTGATGTCCCAGCTGTCAGCATGCCACCTGCCTCTTTCTACGCTGACATGAGCAAACTAGTCAAAAGTCTGGTGAAGAACAGAACCATTTTGGCTCATCAAGGATACAGAAAGCTGCAGTTCTTCTCAGTGTGTATTTCTGTTACGTACCTGGTTACCAGAGTCTGATGCAGGGTAGCCTCTCTTACGGCTCTGGTTCGCGAGCCGCTGGATATGAAACAGCGGACTCTGAGCACAGAGGGGTAGGAGTGCCGGGTGGTGATGAGTAGACGCAGGTGGGAGAATACCTCTTGATGAGAAGATGCAGGAATGCTGAAGTAGAGGATGGGTCAGCGACCCGCACGGAAGCTGCGACTACAGCGGCACAAGCTGGTAAATAGTTCAGGTATACTGGAATAGCAGTGTCAGACAAGCCGGGTCAAAACAGGTAAACATGCAGGAAGATGGCTGAAGAGTAGTCGGTTTAACAGGCAGGTGAATCTGGCAACACAGAGGTCAAGCAGGCGGATGGTCAGACAGAGCCGGGTCAGGATTGGAGAGGTGCGAAGAGTCAGACAAGCCGGGTTCAATCAGGTTTTCAGATAGTAGTACAAACAAGCAGGTCTCAAGTATGGATCCAGTCAGAACTGCAGATCAGGCAGCAATGTGCTACAAACAGCACTAAGTTTTTAAAGGGCTTTTTGGCGCCACGGCCGATTAACGCGCACGCGCGCGCTCCCATGCACGCGCGCACGTTTGATGCGTGTGCATGAGTGCGGGACGTGCGATGGCGCGCCAACAGCCTGGGGGAAGCCTGCATGGAGGAGGATTGCATGGAGGACGTCTGCAGAGATGAAGACGGCAAGTCGGTGAGTCCCTGACAATTTCCACCCCTGGGGGAGAGGAAGCGTTTTGAGAGTTGGATGGACCAGGCCTTACAAGCAGTTGAAGAGTGGAGTGTGCCAGCAGTGGTGAAGAAACAGAGGATAAGTGAGAGTCTCAGAAGTCCCACGGTGGATGTCATCCGAGTCTGTGGAGGGGAAAACCAAATTTATAGCCATGGATTACATTGAGGGTCTGTGTGCTGTTCATGGTAGGGTGGAGAAATTGCCTGATCTGAAGTACAAGTTCAAGCACAGCCACCAATACAAAGGAGAAATACTGTCTGATTACATTGTCAGAGTGGACCAGCTCCTACATCAGATCATTTTGAAGAAGGGAATCGACCCTCAAGCTTGAGAAAATTCTACTGTGCGCCAGACCCAATCACCCAATAGTATTACGGTTGCTACTCAAAGGGACACAGGTGGTCCCCACCTATCCTGAACTCATAAAAACTGGTCAGAGAGGAAGAAGATTTGTTGGATGAGAAAAACGAAAGAGCACAGGACGAAAGTTAATTCCAAGACAGAGAATGTATCAGCTCAGCCAGTTCAAGTAGAGAAGATAGGAGGTGAATAGTGATGAGGGGGTAGATAATGTGCAATTAGTTTCATAACAAATTAAAATTTGGACAGATTTTGCATCTTTCGGACACTCGGATGCATCCGAACGTCTGAAGAAAATAATAACGAATTTCAGCTAAAACAAAATAAATCATAACAAAAATACTGAACGAATTTGGCATGATTTGTTAATTCGTTAAAGGTCTTGTCAGTAAAAAAAGTTGTGGGGAGTTAGCAACCCTGTCCTTCTCCATGTTCTGTTGTTGATACAGCCTTCCACCCACATAGAGGGTGGACCACAGCACCATTGCAGGTCTGGGATCACACGGATACATCTTTGTATAACATGCATTTACACAGATACATCTTTGTATAACATGCATTCACACAGATACATCTTTGTATAACATGCATCTGCTGGAAACTTCTGCAGTGCTGCCCTGCTCTGTGGTTTCAAATGTGCATTCTTCATTTAGGTGAATGGTCGGCAAAGTACTACTACTGATAGACTAGGCATCATGCTAATTATTACCGTATGTGATAAGCCCCCTACAAATTGTAGTTTAAAGTGGTTTTTACCTTATTGCATTCTCTGCATTAATGTAAACAACCTTCTGCAAGCAGTCACCGCACCAGCCCCCCCAAAAAATTACCCGAGACAGATCTCGATCCAGCGATGTACACAAGAGCAGAGGCTCTCTCGGCTCTTTCTTTCCTCATTGACTCAGACACCGCAGTGGGAGCCATCGGCCACAGCCAGTGAAGAGATATCAGGGGGTGGGGCAGAGCCACTCTATGTGTGTCTGTGGACACACAGCTGACTCGGAAGCAAGCACACATGAGTGCTTCCATAGCACTCAGGGGCACTCAGCAAGGTTAGAGGGGCGCTGACGGGGTATCCGAGAAGAGGAGGATTGGGGCTGCTCAGTGGAAAATGGTTGAACAGAGCAGGTAAGTATGTTTGGTATTTAGAAAAAAAAATTGGTGCCTTTACAATCACTTTAAGTGGTTTAACAATTGTCCTTCAAGTTCCCATACCCTTCACTATCACCCCTGCTAAGTGGATCATTGCAGCAGGCTTAAAAGTCCCCCAGTGGAGCTTTTTTGAACAGGCAAAAAACATTCTGAAAATTAGAAGAATGAGACAAATGACACCATGGAAACTGATTAAGGACATAGTGGGAAAATAATCAATCTCTCTTCTGTTTTTCAGATTGGGGAAACACATAAAAAGTGTACGACCGAAAACTTTAAAGAAGGATAAGAAGTAATTAAATTCTAATAGAAGACAGACAGGTAATAATACAGATGCCAATAGAAATTAGATGGTTCTCAGTTATTCCTGATGCTTTAGATTTTGAATGATTGCAGAATGCAGCAGACAGCCTGGCTGATAGATCTTAGGAGCGAAAATCTATTTAGCAGGTTGGATTTTCCCAGTGGATTGATTACTGTTCCCTTGAGAATTGCCCATGTATTAGAGCTCTGCTGCGACCTTCTGAAGGGCGGTACAGAGCAGTGGCAGCTTATGCCTCTTTACAAACTTTTAAACAACCAAACAGAGCCACATTTACAATTTATACCACCCTAGGGTCTATGTAAAATGTTGAATCCCATTCTACAGGCACTTTCCACTCAGTTATACTTAACTTTCTTCATTGAGGGTAACTAGAGGTAAGCTGGTAGCGCAAAAAGGGTTCCCTGAGCCTTATAAGGAAAGAGACATTACGTGGACATTCAACAGGAATTAAATGAATTGAGAAAGACAGTGATTTATGCATGTTGCCTATGTATCATGAAGATGCTTCCTATTGCTTGGATATGGGCATTGCCTACTCACATATAGGGTAATTCAGTAGATACTTTTTAAGATGATGCATTTAAGATATATGGAATAATACTACAGCTAAATGCAAGACTTACTCAAATGTGAAAACGAAACAAACAAAATGACTAAAAAATTAATTCTAATTAATTTCAAATCATTTTTACTCTCTGTCTTTGAAAAAAGCCTAAAAGTAAATAGCCGGGGCGTAGTCATGCTGATAAGGCAAATGTCAGGATTGTTACTACCAATTACAGGACCTCACTGAAAAATCTTCACTCACCTGTTCACCTTTTTATGTGGCAAACAAACAGTATTGTACATTTGTGGACACATAACCTGTCTTACAAAGTGGATCTTGCACCTGGTAGTCAATGTGATTAAAGTTCAGTTGTGGATTGAGTAGGAAAGGATTAGATTCTCTTTTAGTTTATTCTGCAATCCGAGGCTCTTAATCCAGTACAGTTTTGCCTGGACGTCAAGCACTTATCCACAATTACAGGCAGAGGAGTCATTCTTAAACCAATGAAACTAAACTTAAATACACTAGTTTTATTTATTTTTTAGAAATCTTTAATTTTACGTATGTATATTCGTAATCATATGCAACAGAGGTATTTGGATACAGTATACACGATATTACCAAAAGTATTGGGATGCCAGCCTTTACATGCAAATTTACTTTAATGGCATTCCAGTCTTAGTCTGTAGGGTTCAATATTGAGTTGGCCCACCCTTTGCAGTTATAACAGCTTTAACTCTTCTGGGAAGGCTTTCCACAGGGTTAAGGAGTATGTATATGGGAATGTTTGACTATTCTCCAGAAGCGCATTTGTGAGGTCAGGCACTGATGTAGACGAGAAGGCCTGGCTCGCATTCTCCACTCTAATTCATGCCAAAGGGGTTCTATCAGGTTGAGGTCAGTACTCTGTGCAGGTCAGTCAAGTTTCTCCACCCCAAACTCACTCATCCATGTCTTTATGGACCTTGCTTTGTACACTGTTGCGCAGTCATGTTGGAACAGGAAGGGGTCATCCCCAAACTGTTCCCACAAAGTTTGGAGCATGAAATTGTCCAAAACGTCTTGGTATGATGATGTCTTAAGTGTTCCCTTCACTGGAACTAAGAGGCTAAGCCCAACCCCTGAAAAAAAAACCCATACCATAATCCCCCTCCACCAAATGATTTGGACCAGTGCACAAAGCAAGGTCCATAAAGACATGGATGAGTGAGTTTGGGGTGGAGGAACTTGACTGGCCTATGGACTAAGACTGGGATGCCATTAAAGTTCATGTGCGTGTAAAGACAGACATCCCAATACTTTTGGTAATAAAGTGTATGTTGGCTCTAGGACCTTTATGTTTGTACAAACATAAAAAAAGTATGTATTTTTCGACTTTCTAATTAATAGTGGTGTAAAAACGACATTTGATTTTGAATGCAGTGGTGAAAAAAAAGCAAAGGAGCAAGATGGACATTTTTTCTCGAATGAACAAATTTCTAGCATTGTTTGTGGTTTTCATTCAGTAAAGTCCATTCATTTCAAAATTGAATGTTAAAATCAAATGAGATTGTAAAATGCTTTTGAATGATATTTGCAGACCTTTACGAACATACTGAGAATTTTTCGACAAATTTGGGAAAAAATTTCCTTTGAAAATCCACTAGTGTATGGCCAGCCTATGCTTCGTTTCACACTTGTGCGACTTAGTATCCAACTTGTGAGACCCCAAGTCGCAGGACATGTGAAATTCCATGTATCTCTATAAGAGCCATTATATTTGAGACTAATAAAGTCGGTGCC
Source organism: Rana temporaria (assembly GCF_905171775.1). Taxonomy (NCBI): domain Eukaryota; kingdom Metazoa; phylum Chordata; class Amphibia; order Anura; family Ranidae; genus Rana; species Rana temporaria. The sequence continues at coordinate 102,252,273 of NC_053496.1, read as the reverse complement.
TTCAGAAAAGGTTCCTGAATTACTTCTATCTGACTTTGATACAACTTCAATGCCAGAGAGTGTAAAAGTCTTATCAAAGTCAGACTCCAAAGTTGCAATGAAAATTGCGCAACTTTGGAGTCGGCTAGTGTGAAAGGAGCCTAAAAGAAACACATCTTCCTAGACCAAAGGCTGCTCTGAATTCTTTTACTTGTCCTTCTTTCCAGATCTAAGGTGACTCGGAGAAGCTGGATCAGTGTACCAATAGGAGCTAGATGTTCGTGTAAGCCTGAGCCAACAATCAGAACACCCTTTAACCACTTCCTGACGGCGGTACCACTATATACGGCCGGAGTGTGGTTCTAAATCTCTGGGACGCCGTCTTTACACGGCCTCCGCTCCTCCAGACCACTGGGGGGCACGCGCGCCCGGCGCATCATTTAGATGCCGATGCGCGTGCCTGGCGGCCGCGATGTCCGCCAGGCACCCGCGATCGGCGGTTACAGAGACAAGGACGTGGATCTGTGTGTGTAAACACACAGATCCACATCCTGTCAGGGAGAGAGGAGACCGACCTGTGTCCCTTGTACATAGGGACACAGATCGGTCACCTCCCCCAGTCAGTCCCCTTCCCCCACAGTTAGAAACACTATGCAGGGTACTCATTTAACCCCTCCCTCACCCCCTAATGTTAACCCCTTCAATGCCAGTCACATTTATACTGTAATTAGTGCATATTTATAGCACTGATCGCAGTATAAATGTGAATGGTGCCAAAAATGTGTCAAAAGTGTCCGATGTGTCCGTCATAATGTCGCAGTTCCAATAACAATCGCAGATCGCCGCCATTACTGGTAAAAAAAAAATAATAAAAAATAATAATTCTGTCCCCTATTTTGTAGGCGCTATAACTTTTGCGCAAACCAGTCGCTTATTGCGATTATATTTTTTTAAATTTGGGCTATTTATTATAGCAACAAGTTAAACATAATTTTTTTTTTTCAAAATTCTCGCTCTTTTTTTGTTTATAGCGCAAAAAATAAAAACCGCATAGGTGGTCAAATACCACCAAAAGAAATCTCTATTTGTGGGGAAAAAAAGGACGTCAATTTTGTTTGGGAGCCACGCCGCACGACCGCGCAATTGTCAGTTAAAGTGATGCAGTGCCGGAAGCTGAAATTTCACCGGGGCAGGAGGGGGGTATATGTGCCCAGTAAGCAAGTGGCTAACAGCAGGAGGCAGGGACTGATAAACAGCAGGTGGTGGTTATTCTTTAATATTTGCACCCTTGCCCCCAAGCACTGTAATAGCTGCATGTGGTGCTATGGTGATAGTTACACCATTGGCAAATTCCCCAGCACACAACCCTGCTAGCTAGCAGAAGAAAACCTAATTAACCTGCTTTTAGCATTGAAATAAAAACAAGGGACCCAGTTACATATATTTGCAAATATATGTGAAGCTGCATACATTTTACTATCTTATTTTTCATTTTGCTTGTACAAAATGCCTTTCAGATTAAATCTCCTGCTGTCAGACTGTCACAAATGAAGTATGTGATGTATGAAAGTTGTCACTATATCAGCAATGTTAAAACTTTGAAATGTATTTTATTTGTATATTTAATTAAAGCTGCTCTTGGATTCTGAACATGTATCTTATTCTCTCCCTAAGCTTTGGCCGTGCAAATTGAATGTGGCTGAATGCTGCATTTAAAAGGTTAAACAGTCCAGACAGAAGATGCCCGGGAGGTTTTAATACTGCTCCATTAAATCTGAGACATCTCGATTTAGCCTCTCTAGGTTTACAGAATGGCTGCAGAGCTTGCATTGCTTGGATTAGTGCAGACCTAGAGACTGGCATCCCCGCCGCTAGACACCAAGATTGCCCTGGTACACATCAAAGGGATTTAATAAAGATGAACAAGGAGGAGATGTGGGTGTCAGGGTCAAACGAATAAGTAAAAAAAAAAAAAAAAAAAAATTCCAGAGGCAGGAAGCCTCCCAGCTGGTGTACACCAGGGTCACACAAATACATTTCTGTAATTTGACAGCAACAACCGAAATGCCCTTTCACGGCAGTTAGCTCAAGACAAGTGTGTGACAATAAAATCAAGGCTGTGATAAAAGATGAGATACAAACTTTCTGCACTGTGAAAAATAAAATAAAAGTAAGCATTAATTTATTTTCATGTGCATCAAAACAGTAGACACTTCATAAACCAGAATTGTTGGACATGGCCAGCTGTTTTGTTTATTTATTATTCAGGCCTCTATTTTTTGTCATTAATGTTGCATAGGAAATAATTAACTAACATCCTAAAGTTTACAACAGTCCAAAAACCAAGTTTAGGAGACAGGTCCACTTTCCACAATTACTGTCTTGCTGTGTTTATATCAGTTTAGGTATAGTGTTACTTGTTGCTTGAATAGATTGTGTAGCACTACCCCAGAGGAGCCGCTTGGTACGATGGGTCCTCTGTTCTGTCACAACTCTTTAATCTTCTTGGTCCACACTGACTCACCTGTGCACGTAAATGTTAGAATGTTACCACTCTTTAATAGGGCACAAGCAACTTGATGATAGGTTAAGCAGACATATTATAGCAGGGCAAGATAAACAATTTATGAATCGGTAAACAGACAACTGAACAACTTTAAAGTGAAAGTAAACCCTTTTTTGATCTTGTACCTACAGGCAAGCCTATAATAAGACATACCTGTAGGTACAGTGAATATCTCCTATACTTGCATGGTTTAGGAGCTATTTACACTGCATGCAGCTGGTGACGTCACCGTTGCATGTGCTCTGAAGGAACGGCATACCCATTCCGTCCCTTTAGAGTTCTGTCCCACAGTCCGTGACTCACGCGCGCATGCCGTTATTGCAGCGTGGCCAATCAGATGGATGACCGGAGGGCGCAAACCCTGAAGGAAGACCGAGTGAAGATGATTGCGCCCTTAGCGCACTATGGTGACATTGAACTGCTCTGATGTAAAAAAAGTATGTAAAAAAAAAGATTCAAAAATGTAATTCTTTTTTTTTCCTACATACTGTCACCAGTATTCCTGATCACTGCCGCACCAGTCATATGACAACCTACGCCCCATATGTTTGCTCCTCTTTTTATTAAAACCCCTTGAATGTCTGGTCTACAACTGATTGAGCAACCACCTTGCCTAGAATAGTCTTCTTGATCCACTTCGTCCTCAACACTCCACAGAAAATGCTCTCCTAAAGCTAACAAACCATCGACTAACGGCCAAAACCAATGGAAACTATTCTGTACTCTTGCTCTTGGACCTTTCTGCTGCCTTTGATACGGTAGACCACCCCCTCCTCCTCCAAAAACTCCATGCCATTGGTCTCCATGACTGTACTCTTCGCTGGTTCTCTTCCTACTTATGCAACCGCACCTTTAGCGTTACATACAACTCTACTTCCTCCTCTCCTCTTCCTTTCTCTGTTGGGGTCCCCCAAGGTTATGTTCTTGGGCCTCTCCGATTTTCAATCTAGACCTCCTCCCTGGGTCAGCTTCAAATACCATTTCTAAGCTGTTGACACCCAAATCTATTTCTCTACCCCACAGCTCACTCCCTCAGTCTCCTCGCGTATCACTAATTTACTAACAGATATATCAGTCTGAATGTTACACTACGTCCTCAAACTCAATCTATCCAAAACAAAATGTAGCGATACCCCCTCAGGAGCCGCTGATTGTTTTGGGATTGGCGTATTAAGTTACCTCTATGTGTTGTCTAGGGGTGAAAGTAGTGAGTAGAGCAGTAAGCGAATGTCCAATTCGTAGATAAGGTTTTCTGAATGCTTTATTTCTTGGCCCAACACGACCAACATCAACTTGAGGTAGACAGAAAGGGTTGATGAAGTAAAGGAACTTTGCGGTATCAGGCTTTGGATAGAAGGAAAGCAATCCTGCTTTCTGTAGTAGTACAGTTCATCGCCACTCCAGCCAGAGTGGGTGAAGTGCCCCCGGACAGACCCCTGCCACAGGCCTGGCAGCCAGAGCGTCACTTTAAGGTTGCTGGGAGAAACAAGTCTCTGCCACCGACTTGGCTCTGATTAGATTAGGATGCCAGATGAAACCTCTGCCACAGGCTCAATGCTGACAATGTGAACAGCAGAGCGAATCCTCCCAATAAATCACTTCAGGGTCACCGGTTGACAGTGCAAGTGTACCTGTCAATGCTCCGGTCACCAGATCCCGATGGTTCGTTCAAGCCCTTTTGGATAATCTGCCTCCGGGTTCTCCTCAAGCCGATCCCCCACCGAACGGCATACAGCCTAGGATCTCCTCAGTAGAAGGGGGACCCTGTAAGTCACTGGGGCCCCTTGGTAGCATCAGTTGCTCCAGGCCAGGAGGGCTGCACCTGGAATCAGGAACCCGGAACCAGGAACCCGCGAAGAACCAAGAACAACGGCTTCCGCCACAGAAATACCCCCTCCCAGCATGCACAGCGAGGCTCAACTCCTCTCATTGGCTGCTGGGAAGAAGTGGCTCCTACTGGATCCCCTGGCGCCACCTGCCGTCCAGAGATGAGACCGTATCTCTGGACACACAGACTGACCCACAGGACAATCCAGAATTTGGGGACAGACAAATTTAACAAAATTAAGAATGAGAGCAACTTATCTCTCTCATTCTCCCACTAACTTTATCATAGTGCACTTACTGAAAGTAAAGGGGGCTCTACACAAACTTATAATTTTTCCTCCACCACGTGCCCTTTCCCCTGATCTCTCTGTCAAAATCGATGGCACAACTATCAGCCCATCCCCACATGCATTGTCCTAGGTGTAGTCCTGGACTCTGAACTCTCCTTTAAACCTCGTTTAATCACTGTCCAAATCTTGCCACCTCAACCTCTCCAAAATATGCCCCTTTCTAACCAATGACACAAAAAAGCTCTTAATTCACTTCCTGGTCATCTCTCGCCTCGACTACTGCAACTCTCCACTCATTGGCTTACCTCTACATAGGCTATCCCCCTTCAGTCCATCATGAATGCTGCTGCCAGACTCATTCACCTTACCAATCGCTCTGTGTCTGCTACTCCTCTCTGTCAATCCCTCCATTGGCTTTTGCTTACGCAACAAATCAAATTAAATTCAAAATACTAACAACAACTTACAAAGCAATCCATAATTTAGCCCCCAGCTACATCACTAGCCTAGTCTCAAAATACCAACCTAATCGTTCTCTTCGTTCCTTTCAAGACCTCCTGCTCTCTAGCTTCCTCGTCACCTTCTCCTTTGCTCACCTCCAAGACTTTTCCAGAGCCTCTCCAATCTTATGGAACTCTTTACCCCAACCTGTCTGATTATCTCCTACCCTATTAGCTTTTAGACGATCCCTGAAAACCCTACTCTTCAGAGAAGCCTATCCTACCCACACCTAACAACCGTATTTACATTTTCTTCATCAGCCCATCCCCCGCAGTTATTACCTTTTGTTTCACTTGACCCTCCCTTCTAGATTGTAAGCTTTAATGAGCAGGACCCTCTGATTCATCCTGTATTAATTTATATTGTAACTGTACTGTCTGCCCTCATTTTGTAAAGCGCTGCGCAAACTGTTGGCGCTAAATAAATCCTGTATAATAATATGATAATGCTGTACTGCACTGGTAACAGTATGTAAAAAAAAAATTGTGAAACAGAACTCAAATTTATTTAATTTCTTAATTTTCCAAAAATGTACAACTTCAAAAAACTCGTCATGCCTCGTACATAATACTTTGGACTGTCTATTTTTCAAAAAGGGGTCATTTGGGGGTATTTGTAATGCAAACCAGTTACTATACACTTATTGGGATTTTTTTTTTACCAAAGACTTGTAGCAGAATACATTTAACCTACAGTTTTGAGTAAATTTGATTTTATTGAATATGTCTTTTATAACAGAACATAGAAAATATATGTTTGGTCTTTTTTTATATATATATAGCAAAAAATAAAAAACTCAGTACCATCAACTAAAAGCTCTATTTGTGTTGAAAAAATGATATAAAATTAATTTGTATACAGTGTAGCAGGACTGAACAATTGCCAGTTAATCTCTTCAGCCCCTGAAGGTTTTACCCCCTTAATGAGCAGGCCTTTTTTTGCTATAGGGCACTGCGTTGTTTTAACTGACAATTACACGGTTGTGCGACTCTGTACCCAAACAAAATGTATGTCCTTTTTTCCCCACAAATATAGCTTTCTTTTGGTGGTATTTGGCATTTCATTTTTTGCGCTATAACCAAAAAAAGGGCGACAATTTAAAAAAAAAATATATATATATATATATATTTTTAACATTCTGCTATAAAACCTATCCAATAAAAATGTGTAAAAAAATCGTATTTCTTCATCAGTTTAAGCCAATATATATTCTCCTACATATTTTTGGTAAAAAAATAATCCCAATTAGCATATATTGATTGGTTTGTGCAAAAGTTAGGGATATTTTTTTGGCATTTTTATTTTTACTAGTAATGGCGGCGATCTGCAACATTACGGCGGACACATTGGACACTAAGTAATACCTTTTGTTGACCAGTGACACTAAGACCCCTGTCTCCCATACCACCCGAATGTAAAAGCCCAAGTGCTTTCCCACTGGGGAGGTGCTCTTGTGGAACATTTGAAAAAGTCCTGCAAGCAGCATGTTTGGGGCAGTTTTGGAATGCTGTATGCAGTGCTCCCAAAACTCCCCTGCCCATTGCAATGAATGAGCAGCCCTTCCAAAGAGCCTAAAAAAGCGCCTCAGAAGTGCCACAACACGGGTGTTTTTAACCTCTTCTTTGGGCATCCGAAAAGCGTCAAAAAGCGCTGTTTAAACAGCAGTAAGACGAGCGACGCTATACTGCTAACGCACAGGAGCCCCAGTGTGAAAGGGGTCTAATACAGTGATCAGTGCTAAAAAAAATATCTTAAAGGGACATTTACTCTCAAATGACCTCAGCTATATTTGCCTCTCATATGCAACTATTATTATCTGAGCTATATTTGCCTCTTATATGTAACTATTAGTTGTCGCTGCAACTCCTATTTACTACGTGTACTCTCAAAGTACCTGAGATAAAATTGCCTCTTATATGCAACTATTAGTTGTCTCAACAACGCCTATTTACTACGTGCTTGACATAAGTGCTACCTGTTTATGGGCCTATGCCCTAAGTTGCGGAACATGTTCGCCTAGACTTTTCTATCATAAGAGTTGACGTATTTCATACCTTCTCCCTTAGTGGCCTAATGCAAGACGCTATGTAATACTTATAATCACTTGCATACAGTTGTGCATTGGAATCTTTTAGTACATACTATAATTTTAAACGCTAAGCTCTGGTCGCATGTTGTAATGCATCCAAGTTCAGTAGCTCAACGCCTATTTTTATGTGAGAGAGAGATGATGTAGAGAACCCCCAAACTCCTGTTTGTGTGGAGTGACGCCTGGGGCCTAATACTGAATTCTCACATAAAGAAGAGCATTGAAATCCTTGCTACCGCAGTTGTGGTTTACTCTCCGCTCACCAGTGCCGTTACAGAAAGCAGCCCAGGAGAGCTGTGATTGGGGGGAGAGAGGGAGGAGAGACAGACTGGCATTGTGTCAGCCAGAGAAAAAAAGGGTCCTATGTGCTTTTCTCCTGAGCACTTCCAGAGCCTGTGTTACTGTCTGTGACTCTTCTAAAAGGAGGTGCACAATTGAGAGGAGAGTTTGCTGTGTGTTTTTCTTCCTGATTACTGAAGATGTGCTAACAGTGCAGTGGAATCTAGAGACAAATTTCAGGAAGCAGCAATCATCATCATTATCCTGTTTGGTGGATTCTGTGGCATGTTTTGCTCCCATCGCCATCCAGTCAAGTGAGAAAGCGATCAATCTACCAATTTCTGGAAGGAAGATATATCAAGTGCATCTAATCGTGAGAGATCTTCTGCCATTGTGTAAGTGGATCTCGCTTAATACTTCTAGGTCCTATTTACTGCTAATGCAGCTCTATCTGAAGGTGGATCACCACATCTGTTAATCTTTGTTACCATGTGACACTTTGCGAAGATACCCCTTTCCATTTTGTGGATTACAAATATTACTTCACAAAAGTCTGAGTACTCAAACACAGGATTTAAAGGGCCCCAACGCTGGCAGACTCTGTGTGTGTTTGTGGGGATAGCATTCCCACTGGCCAGTGGTTAGCTAGAACCTACAAGACCTAGATAGGATCTTATAGTCAGTAAAATCACTTTTGGGAAACTGCCGAACATTATTTTTGTTTGTACAGTATTGTACAGTTTCGTTCACCACTCGTTCAGTGCATTTCAGGCATGGGCATTTGTATTATATCATTTCATTTAATATTGGTATTCTGTTAATCGGTTTATCTCTTTTAGGGCTTATTGCTAGTTCTAATTAAGCCCAGCTAAAAGTTTAAACAATGTTTTGGTGTTAATTGGATCCAGGTGACGGTGAGCCATCACTGGTGTGTCACAGAAGACCCGTATATTACAGCAGCCCTTGCGGGGGTAGCGCTGCATACAGATAAAAATAATTACAAATGCATTCTTGCATTGCCTCTGTTTTTAGCTGCTTGTGTCTCCACTAGGGAGATTCATCGTTTTGTCCTGATGACTACTATAACTTGAATAGGAAATGCTATGGATGTCACATCTACAGATGGTCAGGGAAACATTCCAAGTGGGAAAGCCTTTTCTGGTGACAATTGGGAAGATATTTTATGTTACTTCCTGTAGTTTCTCTGTAACAGGAAGTTAAATCTCCCTAATTGGACACAGACAGAAAAAAACTAAAACTAAAAGGGAATTTACCCTTTCCCTTATATACCTAAAAAAAAATATATATATATATAAAAAAAAAATGGCTAAAAATGGCTCTAAAACCTAAATGTTTTTTTAACCCTAAAGGTTAACTTGTCAGTTGTTATTGCTGTCTATGCCCCTGTTAGGGGGACCTATTTGTCCTGTTTAACATTATCATTAAAAGTGAAAGTAAAAGAAAATCCCACATTTTGGGTTGTCCCCAGAAAAGTAATAGGGGGAAGAGGGGGAATCTTCTAATGGGGACACTAGTTCTGGTGACCTGGGGGCCCCCAAGGAGTTCCCTTAATTTGCAACGATTTCCTCTCACTTCCTGTTTGACTATGGGACAGGAAGTAAAGGGAAATCTATGCAATGGGACACAGATGGCATAAAAAAGACAGGGGTTATAACCCTCCCTTGCTCTATCCAAAATATAAAAAAAAAAGTTTTGCCTATCGTTCTCCTTGAATGCATTCATTGTAATAAGGTAAAAACCTTCAGTGTGAACCTGTGTGCATTTCCCCCCAGTTCCCCTTTCCACGTGAGCTTGATCTCGATCCAGCGATGTGCATGAGAGCAGCAGCTGTCTCTGCTCTCTCCCTCTTTATAGGCTCATAAACAGCAGTGGGAGCCATTGACTTTTCCTGCTGTCAATCACAGCCAATGAGCACAGAGTGGGAGGAGAAGCCATGCTCTGTGTGTCAATAGACACACAGAGGGCAGCTCGGGATCAAGCCCACACGAGTGCCCCTCTAGCTGGCGGTTTGCACAGAGCAGGTACTTATAACATATTTGTTATTTGAAAAAAAAATGATCCTTTACAATCACGTAGAGGCACACTCAAAAAAAATTCTACGTTTTGTTCTTCAAACATTTTTTTTCTTAGTGTGAAAAATATGTCACATAACATCAGAATACACACAAAAAAAAATCTGAAAAACACTTATGGACCATTTAACATCTATTGTAACCTTAAAAAACACTCTAAATTCATGTCTCATTTAACATTGATTGGTTCGGTCAACATACAGTATACCGTCACCTATAAGCCGCATCTCTGTTGTTAACAAAGAGGGATATTAAAGCTATAACACACACACACAGAAGAGTTTTCTCGTTATAAGAAGATTTTCTCTAGTGAATGGGTAAGTGTCCATGACATTCCCCAGGGCCTGTTGCAAACAATCAAAGTACATTTATTGTAAAATTCATGTTTTGTTCTGTTACATATATTATGTTTGGATTTTTGTTGTCTGATTTCTTCTGTACACAGTTATCCTTTCTACAATACCTCCTAAAGAAGCTGAGTTTATGGAAAAACATGTTGGGAATGTAACATCTGTCCCTTACTGAAAATCGATTGAACAAACCACTGTTAAATGATACTACACTGTGATTATTAGTTTGATTAAGCAACATCTGTATCTTTTTATATGTTGACTGAACCAATCAATGTTAACCCCTTAAGGACCGCCGCACGACTATTTACGTCGGCAGAACGGCTGGACATATGGACATACAGGTAAGTCCCCTTTAAGAAGCCCAGCCGTGGGTCACGAGCGCATCGGTCCTGTCCTCTGTGACCGCGCCCACGGGACCCAATCGCCGGTGTCGCATGATCAGGTCACAGAGAGGAAGAATGAGGAGAGGTAAGGGTAAACAAATCTCTCCCCGTGCTTCCTAGTGAGCCTGTCACTGATCGTCTGTTCCCTGTCATAGGGAACGACGATCGGTGATGTCACACGCCCAGTCACGCTCCACCAAAGTAGGAAACACAAATTAGCTCACACTTAGCCCCTTTAGCGCCCCCTACAGGTTAACCCCTTCACTGCCAGTGTCATTTTCCCAGTAACCAGTGCATTTTTATAGCACTTTTCGCTGTGAAAATGACAATGGTCCCAAAAATGTGTCAAAAGTATCCGATGTGTCCTCCATACTGTCGCAGTCATGAAAAAAATCACTGATCGCCGCCATTACTAGTAAAAAATAAATAAATATTAATAAAAATGCTATAAAACTATCCCCTATTTTGTAAACGCTATAACTTTTGCGCAAACCAATCAATAAACGCTTATTGCGATTTTTTTTCACAAAAAATATGTAGAAGAATACATATCAGCCTAAACTGAGGAAACATTTTTTTTTTTTTTTTTAATATTTTATTTTTATCAAAAGGGAGAAACATACAGAACATAATTCCATAAAATAAAAAACAAAATAAAAATCTGTATCCGAATATTACAAATATACAGATATAACATATACCTTGTTCCATCCATCTATATTATTTAATCGGACATTATGTATCCTTCTCTCCCTTTTATTTTTTAATACATTTTTGGGAATATTTATAATAGCAAAAAGTAAAAAATATTGCATTTTTTTTAAATTGTCACTTTTTGTCACAATTTTTGTTTATAGCTCAAAAAATAAAAACCACAGAGGTGATCAAATACCACCAAAAGAACGCTCTATTTGTAGGAAAAAAAAGGACATCAATTTTGTTTGGGAGGCACGACCGCGCAATTGTCAGTTAAAGCGACGCAGTGCCGAATAGCAAAAAGGGGCCTGGTCCTTTACCTGCATAATGGTCCAGGGCTTAAGTGGTTAAATGAGACCATAACATGAATACTGGTTTTATCAATCGATTTTTATGAAATGAATAAATTATTTTGTAAATTTTGATTAGTGTTTATTGTTTGTGCACCTAAAAAGTCCTGCCCTACCTGAATAGTTTCTACCTACGTTTTGGGATGTGGTGCAAGGCTTGAGTCATCCCCCATCCATACACACAGTTTACCTCTCTAAATTCACATAGACTCCAAGCAATATTGGGAATTATGCAAACATTTCTGAAAAAGCAAAATCAGACAATACGCTCAATCTATAAATATGAATAAAAGAGACAAAGCTAACAGAATTATTAACAAATATAGAAAAAAATTAAGTTACTGAATTAACGGTATATTATTCAATCTGTGGAAAATTGTTTCTATATTTAGCATGTTATAGCTTAGTTTATTCTATCAAATGTTCCTCTGTCCTTGTTTCACTTTTGTTCTGCGATAAGACCCTATAGCCCAAAAAGCAAACTTAAAACAGATAGTTTATATTGACATCTTCTGCAGGAAATTAAGGGGGCTATCTTAAGTTTCTAAACACAATTTCATTTGTGGTCAGTATCTGGTATCTGTGGAAACTGGGGTGAAATTGAATTATAGCAGTAAATTATAAAAGTAACTGAGCCCAAAACCGCTATCTCACGACACCAAATGGAGACCTTTTGTGCCTGGATGCCAAAATGGATACATTTTATAAACATTTACTGCTTCTAATCTCTGGTTAAAAAAAAAAGCACTAATCACCAGCACACTTTTCCAGAATTCTAGTGACTCTTTGTTGCACACAATGTAATATTTGATAGGCTTACCAACCTTTCCTAAATTATGCCCTTCTGATCAGAACGGTAATAGATAGAAAATATGAGAAATTCAAATACAGAATTTTTACTATATTTTGTTTACATACTTTTTTTTACGAGAAACTAAATTCTGGAAGCTGTTCCCATATAAAGGTTGGCAAAGGGCAAATGATATTTTCTTCAATACAGATTTACCATGCCTTGTTCTGCAATGTATCTCTGTGTGTAGATGACCATCTTCCTAAAGGCAGGGCTTTGTATTCCAAGGCTATTTGCAAACCCTTGAGGCACCACTACAGCAACTGACATCAAAGATGGGGCACTATTCCTCTCACTGACACCAATGATGAGGCAATATTCCTCCCACTAAAAACCAATCATAGGGCATTGGTTACTCCCACTGACACCAAGGTCTTCTACTCCCATTGGCCACAGTCCGGCCCCCTTCAAGCCTGAAAGATAGTAAACGGGCCCTTTGTTTAGAAAGTTTGGAGACCCCTGCTCTAATTAATTGCATGTTGGTGCTGTCATTATCCTGTAATGCCACTGGTAATTTATTTACCCTTCCAAACCTAAGGGCTGAAGATCGAAGTTTCCTGTGGCTTCTGTCTCTACTATTAGACCTTTTGGATTTGCTATCAATTTGTGGTGCCCCTGGCCAATGTTTTACCTTCCCAATGCTAAGGGCTGCAGCTCAATATGTGCACTCCAATGCACCCCAATTTAAAATGGTGTACCTAACTACCTATAGTGTAGAGCAGTGGTCTCCAAACTGCAGCCCAGGAGCCAGATGTGGCCCTTTTCTTGCCTTTATCCAGCCTTTGGTACATTTTTCCTCTCACTGATACAAGACACGATTCCAACCACTGACACCAACAATAGGGGACTATTCTTTCTACTGACATCAATGAATGGGCACTCTATCTCCCATTAATTGGGTACTATTGCCACCACTAACACTGACTGGGCATTATTCCTCCCACACCAATGTCTGGCCCCCTTAAGTCTGAAGGACAGTAAATTGGCCCTTTATTTAGAAAGTTTGGAGACCCCAGTACTGAGAGAAAGATTACATTACGCAACATTGAATAAAACACATACAATAACAGAATTGTTGTCTGTATAAACAGCAGGCTAACACTCCCACTCAAACACTAACTCCCGCATAAGTTCAATCTGCTTTTGGACATCTTTAAACTTTGACTTTGGAAATAGTTTTGTCATAGCATTTACTATCATCTTATCAGTTTCACAGTATTCAATCTTCATCACATTTCTTCCACAAGGCATTGAAGGTAATGGCACCTGACATCAATGTGCTTGGTTTTGGCACTGATCTTTTCTCTGTTTTCAAGCTTTATACCTTCCTGATTGTCCTCATATAAAACTCTTGGCTAAGACATTGGTTCATCAAGATGTTCAAATAACTGCTGAAACCAAACGACTTTTTGACAAGACAGATTGACACAACATAGATTTTAAGAGGAACTACACACCAAAATGTAAAAAAATAAATAGCGTGGGGTCCCCCCAAAATCCATACCAGACACTTATCCGAGCATGCAGCCTGGCAGGCCAGGAAAGGGAGGGGATGAGTGAGCGCCCCCACTCCTGAACCGTTCTAGTGTGAATCGGACCAGGGGGTTGTTCAACCCATCACTAGTCTGTACTGTTTAGTATCAGGAAAACAAGTTCATGTTCCTGCCCAAAGAACTGTGCATGTGCATTGGGACAACGTCAACTTCTGCCTGTCTGGACACATTTCTGCCTCCAGTATCCACAAGCTCTGTGATGACATCTAGAGTTCCAGTTCGTCAGCTTCTACTGCTCTGAGAGATCTAGTTCTTCTGCTGGCCAGGACCTCCTACAGGTGCCCATTGCCACTCTGTGTTCTGCCAAACCCTGTCTACCAGGTCAGGGAAAAAACAGGACAGGATCTGTCAGAAAAAGCCCTTTTGTTAGTTTTGCCTCCACAAGGTACATGACAGTTATGCATAGCTCCCAACTGTCCCTGACTTTGAGGGTCTGTCCCTGATTTGAAATAAAATCACTCTGTCTCTCCTTCCTCCTCATTTGCACCTCATTTTGTTCTTATCTATATAGTTGTATGCAAAATGGACTATTTCTCTTTCAAAAATTGTTAAACGTTTTATTTTAATTTCTAAATTGTTGCATTTTTAAATGTCAAAAGCCTGTATCAATGAATAATAATGGTAAAAAAAAGCATTTGTGGGTTTAACTAATCTTTGTTTATGCATACTTGCCCTTTAAGGGGGCGTGGCAGGGTGTGTGTCCTATGTCTACATACTTTTGCTAATTGGTGTCCCTCGTTGCCATCTCAAAATGTTGGGAGGTATGGTTATGTAGAAGATCTTATTCTTATTCCAACTTTATTTAGGTAAGCAGTTTCTGTTGATGTGCTTACACACCTTTGCATTCTCCCACGTCAAACTGTTTAAGGGCCACATACATTTTTAAACTTTGATTTAGCAGGAATAGCTAGGTAGTAGGACACATATTCTAGATCCTTGGATTCAAAGTGCTCACTGAGTGCTGTAAAAATGTTTGCAATAGCCTTATTCTTTTTTTGTGAGCAATAATCAGATCGGCAGAAACATCTACTTCCCATCTGTATATTTAGAGTACAGACATTCAGCTTACTTTGTGTACTTTACTTCATCTACCGTGACTTTGTTCAAGTTTGATTACATGCTATAGCAACTGACTGTTTAAGTCTATATAATGATCTATGTAACAAGATGTTCTTCTCCAGCTCTTATTTATCCTTCTGGCTGTACAACTCCTATTCAATGTCGTTGTTAAGAAATATTGTTTTAACCACTTAAGACCCGGACCAAAATGCAGTTAAAGGACCCGGCCAGGTTTTAAGATTCGGCACTGTGTCGCTTTAACAGACAATTGGCTCCCAAACAAAATTGGCGTCCTTTTTTTCCCCACAAATAGAGCTTTCTTTTGGTGGTATTTGATCATGTGGTTTTTATTTTTTGTGCTATAAACAAAAATAGAGCGACAATTTTGAAAAAAAATCTATACTTTTTACTTTTTGCTATAATAAATATCCCCCAAAAATATATATATAAAAAAAAATTCCTGAGTTTAGGCCGATACGTATTCTCCTACCTATTTTTGGTAAAAAAAAAACACAATAAGCGTTTATCGGTTGGTTTGCGCAAAATTTATAGCATTTACAAAATAGGGGATAGTTTTGCATTTTTACAAAAAATTTTTTTTTTACTACTAATGGCGGTGATCAGCTTTTTTTTTCGTGACTGCGACATTATGGCGGACACTTCGGACAATTTGACACATTTTTGGGACCATTGTCATTTTCACAGCAAAAAATGCATTTAAACATTTAAAATGCATTGTTTACTGTGAAAATGACAATGGCAGTTTGGGAGTTAATCACAAGGGGGCGCTGATGGGGTTATGTGTGTTTACAACTGTAGGGGGGTGTGGCTGTAGGTGTGACATCGTCGATTGTGTATCCCTATAAAAGGGATCACGCGATCGATGACGCCGCCACAGTGAAGAACGGGGGAAGCTGTGTTCACACACAGCTCCCCCCGTTCTTCAGCTCTGGGGACCGTTCGCGGGACTCCAGCGGCGATCGGGTCCGTGGGTCCCGTGTTCCTGGTCACGGAGCTTCGGACCGGTTCGCAGGCGCGCGCCCGAGACCCACGGCTGGCTTCTTCTCAGTATGTTGTTGGCATATACACATCAAAAAGCATGCTTCTGGCACTTTCACATAAAGTGTGGTTTATTCTTTCTACAACACCATTTTGTTCTGGATTGTATGGTGTTCTGTTTTATTATATGTGTACTCTAGGATGACCACGTTTCCCGGATTGCCATTTTGCAGGTCTGTCCCGGACACCTTCATTCCAGGACAATACAGTGTCCCGGAATGAAACTGACACAGCCACCCCCCCCCGGCCAATCTGATGCCCCCAAAAAAGGCCGCCACATCACAGCTTTACTCAGTGACAGTACTTGTCCTGGTCAAAAATGCCTGGAGGAGCACAATCCCTGCCCCCTGTTTGTGATTGGAGAAATCATAAATCCGGCCTCTTGTGTCCAATCACTGTGCTATGATTCGTTACAGCACAAGCTAATTTTTGGGAAGGAGGGGTGTCCCTGAATTGTAGTGTGGAAATGTGGTCACCCTAGTGTACTCTGAGCCATTATCTGTGCAAAGTATTTTAGGCACTATGCCAAATGTGTTGCTTAAAATATTGTGCACGTTTATTTGGAGCTTCATATTTGCTGTGTAACAAGAAAAACACTGTTTACATACGTGGTCCATATAGTAAACTCGGTGCTGAGATATTGTCACAAACTACAGTGAACGAGAGTGAACCACAACTGCATCAAGAAAAAGGTTTCAATGAACTTCAGTATGCCAAGTGATTATCAGTACTGGACCCCAGGCGTCACTCTAATCAGAGAATACGAGTTTGGGGTTCTCTACATCATATCACTCACAAAAAGGAATGCATTGAGCTACTAAGGGAGGAGGTATAACACACCTTCTATCCTTAGTCAAAAAAAAGGTATAACGAACATGTTCAGTATTTTAGGGCAGAAGCCTGTATACAAGTAACAACGAATGTCAAGCACGTAGCATTTGAAAATACTGTATGCAATTAGCAATTTACTTAAGAGAGTTAACTTTAGCTTAATTGATCTGAGAGTGCATGTCGCTTAAGATATTCCATAGCGGTCACCTGAAGGCATACTAAGTCATCCAAAGCAGCAGGATAGTATTAAATAAGCCAGATTTTTGCCACAAGCGTGAGCAAAGTTTCAGCGGGATTCAGGCCTGTCATTAGATCCTGACGGGATGACCCCGCTACACCAGTCCTGCAAGTTTAAACGAATATGCTGCTGATAAGTGACGGTGCAGGGAAGAGTATATAAGAGCCCAGACTATACCCATCAATAGATGATTGGAAAGAGAAAGATCAATGTACTTCAATGCACTACAATGTACTAACATAGATGATGATACAGAAATAACACAAGAGAGCAAATTTTAGTAATACACTGCACTTAAATAGAAGTCTATACCAGACTAAGCTGATTAAACACCAGAAGACTATTCAAGATCTACCTTGGTGGAATTCCCGAAAGCTATAGGAGAATAAACAATATAGACATGTGCAATTAGTTTCATTCCGAATTAGTTTTTTCGACTAAATTCGACAAGTATTTGAATTAACGAAAACCCGTTTAACAAATTATTACGAAAATTCAAAATACGAAAATTTGAAAATCCAAAAATAAGAACGAAAATCTGAAAATGTAAAAACCTGAAAGTTCGAAAATCCGAAATAATATTACTAACTATTAAGTTATAGTAATTGGAATTTCCTTTCAAATTTGGCTGTTATCAGAAATAACGAATGCTGCATCTAAACAAATGGAATGTAACTAATTAATAATAAGAACTTTTTATTGTTATTATTTGTTATCATTCTCTCCAACTACCTCCTACTCTGTTTGCTTTTAGACAATCCCTGAAATCCCTTCTCTTCATAGAAGCCGATCTGCCCCTACCTGACAACTGTACTTTTATTTTCTCCATCAGATCATCCCCCGCAGTTACTACCTTTTGTATCACTTGACTCTCCATTCTAGATTGTAAGCTCTAACAAGCAGCCCTCCCTGATTCCTCCTGTATTGAATTGTATTGTAACTGTATTGTCTTCTCTCATGTTGTAAAGCGTGGCGCAAACTGGCGCTATACAAATCCTGTATAATAATAATAATAATTAACCAGGGTGGAAAAAAGGAAACCTCGTAAAACACATTAATATACTTGATCTAATAAGGATTAGGGGGAAAAATAGAATATCTGCAGCTCTTCTTGGAACATGATCATTTTAATGTCTTGAATTGTGTGTATTGGGCTACAGAACCTTTCTTCTGCTCTTTGAGGGATAAAGAAGGAAGACTTTGTGCTCTCTGCTTCAGAACTTCCCATAAAAATGTAGTGATGTTTACATCTGATGAGTGGTGCACCATGGAAGGAGTTTGACTCTGGTGTTTGGGAAACCACTTATGAATTTGCTTAGGGGTGTACCAAAGCATGTCATCCTGGAATATGGGCAAACGGTGTCAATAGAGGACTGTACAAAACAATCATCACTCCTAATGAGTCCCACAAAAATCCCAGGCATTCAGTTACAGATCTTTTATCACTTTTAACAATTTACAAAGTAAGTTGTGGTTTGAAAGCATCCTTTACATTCTTCAAATGTAAGCTATCTGCATGTAGGAAAAATGGGAAAGATATAGGAGTTTACAGGGATATAAGTAGTTTTCTAATGGTAGCCCTTTATACCTGGTTATGTCTTAGCTTTGGCCTTGGATACAAGTACAGTAGTTTCCAAATAACAGCCCTGCCACAAATTTCAATTTTGTAAGGCTCATAATACATCTTTTTTTCCCAAGACTGGATACAAGAGCCATTGTTCCTCTATATCAGGGGTCTCCAAACTGTGGCTCGAGGGCCCTTTGCTTGCTTTTATGCGGCCTTCCGTGGAATGTTTCATACACTGATACCAACAATGGGACATAATTCCCCACCCACACCAATGAAGGGACATAATTCCTCCCAAATATACCAACAATGGGGCACAATTCCTTCCAATGACACCAATAATGGGGCCCAATGACACCAATGATGGGGTGCAATGCCCCCAATGACATCAATGATGGTGCACAATTCTCCCCAATGACACCAATTATGGGGAACAATTTCTTCCAATGACCCCAATAATGGGGTCCAATGACACCAAT
Source organism: Rana temporaria (assembly GCF_905171775.1). Taxonomy (NCBI): domain Eukaryota; kingdom Metazoa; phylum Chordata; class Amphibia; order Anura; family Ranidae; genus Rana; species Rana temporaria. The sequence continues at coordinate 102,233,231 of NC_053496.1, read as the reverse complement.
GATAGGGAACAATTCCTCCAAGTGATTCCAACAATGGGGCACAATTCCTCCCACTGACACTAATGATTGGGCACAATTTCTCTCAATGACACCAATGATGGGGCACAATTCCTCCCAGTGACACTGTCACCAATTTATGTGGCACAATTACTCCCACTGGGACAAACACTGGGGCATTATTTTTCTCCCAATGATACCAGGACCTTTTTTATTCCCAATGGCCACAGACTGGCCCCCCTAAAATCTCATGGACAGTAAACTGGCCCTTTGTTTTGAAAGTTTAGAGACCCTTGCTCTACATTGATAGATTTTGTCAAATATTCTCCTTAAGAATGTATAACATGACACATAAAGGCCAATTTAGAACCTGAAAAATCTTCATAAATTGTAAATTAATTTCAATTATCCAGCCGTGTGCAGATGCAATATGTAAACAGGGATTTGTTTTTCACACAATTAGAAATTTGTAGTGAATATTTACACAATTTATTGTGTGAAGGTTCTAAACTCCTTTTTTAAATCAGCCTCATGTTTTTTTTCAGTATTTGGGACAAAAGCACACGCAATTCAGGTACCACCTAATTGATCACTTTGGAATTCTGGTAGTGGTCTCATGTTTGTCTGAAAACTCAGTTGCAATTCTGCATTTATGAGCTAGAAGTTGTGGTATTATACTTTTTGTACACGTGCTTGCTGTATTTAAACACAAGCATACATGAGTGTTCTACTAAGTAGTTGAATGGAATGAAATGTATGGTATTGTGTCATTATAAAACTAGATAGTTTTACATATCTTGTATTAAGAAAGATAGCCAAGTAATTGTATTCCTTTCATTGCTTTTAGCAAACCATAAAAGCCTGTCTTCTCAAGGTGGCAGACTACTAAAATAAAACACGCTGTTTACTCTCTAAGTGCTATCTCACTCCATTCATAAAAATTACTCACAAAACATGTTTGCCATTGACAGCTAGTTTGTAAATCTATATTTGAAGCAAGACTATTAAAATGAACATATTTTCTTTAGTATGGAAGTAGCCTTCAGAATCAACTATTGATTATGGAGTGCAATGCATTTATATTATCTACCTAGTAGGAATCATATTTTCTCTATTTTTTTATTTGACACAATTAAGGGCCTTTTCTACTACCATAGATGTGGGAATTACATAGCACCTCATTTAAGAAATCTACACAGAAACCTTGAGCCAAATCCTATTATTTATCTGCATTTGGCTAAATTGAGGACATACTCCAGTCAAAACTGAAAATAAAACCTTGAGAAGCAAACACCTGCTTAGTACTTAAAGTGGTAGTAAACCGCTGCAGAATAAAAATATAATAAAAAAAAACCCTGTCAGACAATGGCATAATGTGCTAGTAAGCATTACATACTAGGACATTATGAAATACTTATCTTAGAATGAAGCCCTTCCAGTGGAACCCAGGCACCGCTGAAAGGGCTGACATCTTCCCCTGGATTTTCTTCCGGGTTTGCGGGCTCCGGCGCTGTGATTTTCTTCCGGGTTTGCGGGCTCCGGCGCTGTGAGTGGCTGAAGCCGTGGTGACATCCCTTCTGCACATGCGTTCGGGAGCCCTCGGTTCCGACAAAAAAAGCTCTGAGAGCGCATGTGCCAGTGATGTCAGCAGCTGCAGGGTTTAGGAGATATTTATTTTACCTACAGATAAGTCTTATTATAGGTATTACCTGTAGGTAAAAATAACAAAGCAGGCTTTACTACCACTTTCATTTTCTTCATGCAGGTATAGTTGTAGTACACCTATCCAACACAATTCTTTTGGAATGGCACTTTAAAAATATCAGAGCTACTGTATGTGCTGCAGTGTCTGCAGTAGTTTTGATCACACAGTGACCTGCACATCCCTGTGCAAATAAATGTGAAACAGAACTTCAAAAGCATATCATGATGTATGCGAAAATGCATGCCAACAAGTATTAAATCACATGAAGTACTGCATGCACTTTTAGGCTGGATTCACACCTATGCAATTTTAGTGCTTTTTGCCTTTTGCATATTTGCACTACAGTCCATTTAGCATTGTTTCCTATGGAACACGTTCTGTAGTGCAAATCTACCAAATGCTAAAAGCACTAAAAATGCATAGGTGTGAATCCAGCCTCAGTCAGGTTTGGTGTGAACAAGATCAACTGCTCTTATGTCTCATACTAAATACTGAAGTCAGAGGGGTTGATTTACTAAAGGCAACTAGATTGTGCACTTTGCAATTGCAGTTGCTCTAGAGCAGTGGTTGACATTTTTGGTTGTCTCCAGTAGCGGAGGAGGCAAAGGCGGCGGTGGTGGAGGAGGAGGAGGCATCGGCGGTGGCAGCAGCAGTGGAGGAGGAGGCAGCTGAGGCGGCTCACATCTTTGGTTGTCTCCCGCAGCAGAGGAGGCGAAGGTGGTATTGGTGGCAGCGGAGGAGGAGGAGGCAGCAGAGGCGGCTCACATTTTTACTTGTCTCCCGCAGTGGAGGAGGTGGCTCACATTTTCGCTTGTCTCCCTGCCTTGTTCAGTGTCCGGCGCACTGTGATTGGGCGTATGGGGGTCATGTCCGGAGGCAGGGCTTCAGGAGCAACCGCTATTGCAGACAGGCCAGCCCTACGTCTCACATGACCCCCATACGCCCAATCACAGGGCGCCGGACACTCAACACGGCGACCAAAGTGCTGGGGACACGGAACCTAAAATTAGGAGGAGGCAGCCAGTAGTCCCACACACTGGCGTGAAAATTCGCCCTCCTAAATATCGCGCCCGGGACCACGGTCCCACCTGCACCCCCCACGCTACACCACTGCTGCTCCCTCCTCTCCCCTGAAAGGTGCCAAATGTGACACTGGAGGGGGGGGTAGGATTCCAAAAAGCGAAAGGTCCATTTTGAGTGGAACTCCACTTTAAATAATTTTCTTGGTTACACCACATGATGTTGTATAATTTATTACTTGTTAAAGACTTCTGTAGCAATGTAGTTCCACGTCACACCATCTGTGTGGTTATTGTGATATTTTGTGTGATATTGTGTAAGGGCTGGAAATGAATATTATCTAGGCTTGCACTTTCCTCTTTCGTTTTAGTATCTTGGGGATGAGTGTTTTTGTGAAAAAGTTATGTCTGTATTTTTGGGTCATCTGGATTAAGTGTTAGTGTTTTCTATTAAAACTTTTTCCTATTCTCTTATTTCCTATTGTTTATGTTTTGAGGAGTCTTTGAAGCAGATTTGCCTTTACTCTAAGGCATATTGTACAATATTGATTTTGTCTCTAAGAAGCTGTTTCTGATTCTGGCTGTCAGTACAGTTCTGCGTCTATTTCCATAAACATGTTTCTGTATCTAGTTGTGACAGTATGGTTCTGATTTTGTCTCTGTGAATCTGTTTTTTGTTGTGTGATTATGGGTTATATACTCTTCCTGAAGAACCCGTTCCTCATTTCATCAGACAGCATGGTTCTCATCACTCTGTGAACTTTTTTTTCATTGCATTAGCATAGTTCTGATGTCTCCAATCTTGTTGATGAGTCTGACTTGTACCAGTACTGTTGATTAGTTATTGTTTCCTAGATTTTTGTTTTTGTGTTAATCCTAGTTTTTCAATACAGTGTACAGAGTTACTACAGCCTTTGTATTACTTTCCACAAATACATATGAAATGAGTTTGAAAAAAACACCAGCACTTGATAAAAAAATGCAACTTTAACTTCAACTTTCACCCTCTTCATGGTACTGCCCACAGAGTCTCACCTCTGGTCATATTATACCAGTAATCTTTTGGGTTAAAAGGTTTGCCAAGCATCATTCAAACGACTTCCTAGGAGCTAAGGGTATCGTAAACATGTCCCTGGGGGTGTATGACTGGCCTGGGCTCAGGCGAATATTGCAGAAAACAGTATTCATGTCAATATGTTATGTATGTATATATGTCAATAAAAAAAATCAATGCAAGAAGGGGCTCTGCCCAATCTTGAGCATGGTGGGTTTAACATAAATTATTTTATCAGCGCATGCTAATCAATTGTATTGTAGTATTGGGTGAAAAAAAAAAAAAAAAAAAAAAATATATATAAAAAAAATGATCGGAACACTTTGAAAACATATCAGATCTCAACGGGCAAAAATCTCATGCTGGATATCTATTCTGATATGGACTGGGTAATGTGTTATGGATGAAAGGATGGCACATCATTTGATGGAACTGAAAATTATCCCCCTACAGAGGGCTGAATTCACATAATTTCCCAGAGGTGTTCTTTTGGATAAATAGGTCAGGTGAGTGTGGGGGCCATTCAAAGGTATACATTTCTTCATCCTCCAGAAACTGGCTGCATGCTCCTGCCACATGAGGCCGGGCATTGTCATGCACCAGGAGGAGCCCAATGCACCAGCGTAGGGTCTGACAATGGGTCCAAGGATTTCATCCCGATACCTAATGGCAGTCAGGGTGCCATTGTGTAGCCTGTAGAGGTCTGTGTGCATCCCTCCATGGATATGCCTCCCCAGACCATCACTGACCCACCACCAAACCAGTCATGCTGAATTATGTTACAGGCACATAAAGTGTGGTCAGTTTTTAATAGGAAAGCAGACTGGCAGGAACACCAGGTATTATATACAGAGGAAGCAATACAAAGAGAACATTTTAATACAATACATGGTACAGCGGGTATAGAGTATAGAAAAGAAACACCCCCTTTAACCACTTAAGGATCGCCGCACGCCAATATACGTCAACAGAATGTCACGGCTGGGCACAGGGACGTATATATACGTCCCCTTCTAGAGCCCAGCTGTGGGGCGTGCGCACGCGACCTGGTCGGAAGCACCGTGACCGCGCCTGCGGGATCCGCGGACCCGATCGCCGCCGGTGTCCCGTAATCGGTCACAGGAGCTGAAGAACGGGGAGAGGTGTGTGTAAACACACCTTCCCCGTTCTTCACTGTGGCAATGTCAGTGATCGTCTGTTCCCTGATATAGGGAACAACGATCACTAACGTCACACATCCATCCCCACCCCCTACAGTTAGAAACACACATGAGGTCACACTTAACCCCTACAGCGCCCCCTAGTGGTTAACTCCTTCACTGTATTGTCATTTTCACAGTAAACAGTGCATTTTTATAGCACTTTTCCCTGTGAAAATGACTATGGTCCCAAAAATGTGTCAAAATTGTCCGATGTGTCCGCCATAATGTCGCAGTCATGAAAAAAATCGCTAATCGCCGCCATTAGTAGTTAAAAAAAAATATTAATAAAAATGCCATAAAACTATTCCCTATTTGTAAACACTATAAATGTTGCGCAAACCAATCGTTAAACGCTTATTGAGATTTTTTTTACCAAAAATAGGTAAAAGAATATGTATCGGCCTAAACTGAGGAAAAAATGTTTTTTTATATCTTTTTTTGGGGATATTTATTATAGCAAAAAGTAAAAAATATTGATTTTTTTTCAAAATTGTTGCTATATTTTTGTTTATAGCGCAAAAAATAAAAACCGCAGAGGTTATCAAATACCACTAAAAGAAAGCTCTATTTGTGGGAAAAAAGGACGCCAATTTTGTTTGGGAGCCACGTCGCACGACTGCGCAATTGTCAGTTAAAGTGACGCAGTGCCGAATCGCAAAAAGGGGCAAGGTCCTTAACCTGCATATTGGTCCGGGTCTTAAGTGGTTAAGCTAGTGCATTGTTGGTTCACTTAGTTTTTTTTCTTTGTCTGAATTTCACACTTCCTGTTCCTCCTCAGTAAGCTTGCATCCATCATCCGAGCCATTCTGGCTGGGGGTTAGTCCGCCTGCTCATCCCCTCCCTTGGGACTACATCCCTGCGGGGAGATGCGTCTCCCCGCAGGGATGTAGTCCCAAGGACGAGCACGCTGACTAACCCCCAGCCAGAATGGCTCGGATGATGGATGCAAGCTTACTGAGGAGGAACAGGAAGTGTGAAATTCAGACAAAGAAAAAAAACATTTAGAAGGGAAATCACAGGAAAAGGTAAGTGAACCAACAATGCACTAGCTTAAAGGAACCTATTTGGAAAATAAAAAACAAACCTTTACAACCGCCTTAAATGTAATAGTGACCGTTTGTGGTCTGTTGTTTTTAAAGCCATTTCACAGATTTGCAATGAGGTTTAAGTCTGGACTCTGACTAGGCCATACAAGGACTTTTACCATTTTCTCCTTCAACCACCTGTGTGGCAATTTTATCTGTGTGCTTTGGGTCACTGTCATGTTGGAAGGTAAACCTACTTCCCATTGACAACTTTCTGGCAGAGGGCAGCAGATTTTCCTCAAGTATTTGGCGGTATTTTTCCCCATCCATTTTTCCTTCTATCCTGACCAGTGCTCCAGTCCCTGCTGCAGAGAAACACACCATAACAGGATATTACCACCTCCGTGCTTGTACATATCAGGAACATGAAATGTTTGGTTGATATTTCCTTTAATGGCCCATTGGCTCATGTATATTGTACATGTTAATGATGCCCTGCTTTAACATATTTGGCCATGGTTTTAAACTTCTTCACATGCTTATCTGAAATGAAGATCTATAGTTTTGCTGTCTTTATGCTCTTTAACCACTTGCCGCCCGCCAATGGCAAATTTACGTCGGCAAAGTGGTTGTAGAATTCTGAGTGGACGTCATATGACGTCCTCAGGATTTTAAGCCGCTGCGCGCCCCAGGGGGCGCGCATCGCGGCGTTCGTTGTTGCAGGGTGTAAGTCTGACACCCCGCAACACCGATCAAGGTAAAGAGTCTCTCACGGAGACTCTTTACCATGTGATCAGCCGTGTCCAATCACGGCTGATCACGATGTAAACAGGAAAAGCCGGTAATCGGCTTTTCCTCACTCGCGTCTGTCATCTGTGCCGCCCATCAGTGCCGCATATTAGAGCCCATCAATGCCACCACATCAGTGCCACCTCATCGGTGCCCATCAGTGCCGCCTTTTCAGTGCCCGTCAGTGCAGTACCATCAGTGCCCATCAGTGAAGGAGAAGACGTACTTGTTTACAATGTTTTATAACAGAAACAAAAATATTTTTGGTCATTTTTTTTTTTTTTTTTCAGAAAATAAATATGCCAGAGGTGATCAAATACCACCAAAAGAAATCTCTATTTGTGGGTACAAAATTATAAAAAATTTGTTTGGGTACAGTGTAGCATGACCGCGCAATTGTCATTCAAAGTGCAACAGCGCTGAAAGCTAAAAATTGGTCTGGGCGGGAAGGTGTATAAGTGCCCTGTATGGAAGTGGTTAAATAACAATCAATTGACAGTTTGCACAATGCAATTAAAGCCAGATGACACAAGGCAGTTGGCCTAGTAGGAGGAAAAGGCAGATGAGGGCTTTTATGAAATAAGAAGGAAACAAAGAAAATAATCACACCATTTGAGGAAAAGCAATTCTCAAATGATTTTATTATTCATGGGCTTGTTCTTAATTTGATATATGCAAGATATATACTTTTCTCAAGTACACTCAGCTTCTAATGAATGGTAATGTAAACAAAGTCAAACAAGCTTTTACTTCTCGGCAAAATGTTAATTTAATTTACATAAAATGGAGCTAGAGAAGAAAGCCAGCTGTGATAGGCAGTCTCTCTGGAGTATTTGTTCATTATGATATTTAATACATAAAAATATTTCAAATTTAAAGGTGATTATTGTAAACTTTCTTTTAGCGTTTTATATGTGAAGGACCCCAAGAGACCTATATACTCTGCCTTTTCCATTCTGTCACTTCCTATTTTCAGTAAATAGTGGAGGATTGCTGCTGGAGACATGGAAGCTTGAATTGAGAAATATAATCTGTGTACAATAAAGTAAACCTTTCCTAAGACAATATGGGAGTTGGCATTGGCATTCTTCTTCTGATAATGCTAGTTGCCTGCATGTTATACTTGGCTTCTGGCTTTTTTGAGTCACTTACATGGAACATGTCAGAAAATCATATGTAAGGAAGAAGTCCTTATCCACATTAGTCATGGGCGAATGTGCCAGCATTTAATTTGCTTTAATGTAGGGCAAAATCATCAAAGTGGTCTCCTATTTTTTAATAGACCAAGAAACACACAGCTCCAGGTCAGTCCACGCTGATCTGCCTCCCACATAGATCAGGTGCTGGCCCAGTTCATAACTTCACAATATTTAGAAAGAATTAACTTCAGATGGCAGCACTTATATAACCACCTCTATGATACTATGTACGAACGCACCTGGTAATCAGAGCCTAGTTGCAGGAAAAGGCCTCTCTTACAGCCCTGGCTCATGAGTTACTGGAATGGGGACAGCAAGCTCAGGAGAGCAGTGAGATAGGAGTGCCGGAGTAATGGCAGTAGTCGGCACTGGATGCTGATCCTTCCTCAACGACTGGAACCGAGGACTGCTGGAGCGGAAGAAGCGGGTCAGCGACCAGGAGCAGGTGATACAGGTAAAGCGGCAGCGGGAGCTGGTGAAGTAAGCCAGGTTCAGAGATAACAGGCAGTAGCGGAGTCAGACAGGCCGGGTCACAACAGGTAATCAGGTAGTGGATATGGAGGGCTGAAGCGTAGTCACAGGTTCAGCTAGAGAGGTTTGGCAACGGATAAGCAAATCAGGAGAGCAAGGTCAAACACGCCAAGGGTCAAGGGTCGGAGAGGTTCGAGTGGTCAGGCAAGCCGGGTCGGTATAGGTAACAGGTAGGCAGGATTCAGATGCAGGATACAGATACAGAGCTGCAGATCAGACAGCACTGTATTGGTGCAGCTAGTGAGTTTTTAAAAGGAAATTGGCGCCAAACGAATTAGCATGCACACGCGCACCAGTCGTGCACGCGGCGCACAGTACCAGACAGGCGCTGCTGTCTAACTTGTGCAGCAGCATGCGTGCGCATGCGCGCACGCCGGGAACGAGAGGCAGGTCCCTGACAGATACAAAACATCCAGTAACCCCCCTGACGGTATTCCCGAGTCTGATTCGGGGTGAGATTTTCATACCAAAAGCGGTAACCCCGAGTCAGACTCGGGCTCGCCTTGCTGCAGCAGCAGACAAAGTTACTTACCTTGTCCCTGGATTCAGCGATGCCACCGCACTGTGTGAGCGAGCGGGACCTCACTCGATTCACACAGCGTCCTCTTGTGCCGCCGATCTCCGTTCCCTGCGACGTTACGACGCACGGGAGCGGAGAACGGCGCCAAATTCAAAAACGTAAACAAACACAATACATACAGTATACTGTAATCTTATAGATCAGTACTGTATGTAAAAAATACACACCCCCCTTGTCCCTGGTGGTCTGCCCAGTGCCCTACATGTTCTTTTATATAATAAAAACCTTTCTTTCTCCCTGCAAACTGTAGATTGTCCATAGCAACCAAAAGTGTCCCTTTATGTCAAAAATAGTTTTAGATCAGCTAGAAAACAGCGATAATAAATTATAATCAATTGCAGATTTGATTTGAGTTGATTACATTATTGAATAATTTTTATTAGAATTATATTATTATTTGTTATAATTATTTATAATTATTTATTATATTATAATTTATAATTTTGTTTTTAAAAAAATGTCATACCCGGGATGCCTATTAGTCTCTTGTTTGGTCAGATTTAAGTGAGTTATTCCTAAAAATTACAGGCCTACAGTATAAAACGCCAAATTTCCTTGCAAATAATGGTACCGCTTTCAGCATCTTTTTTCTGAAAGAATCATACGGCCAGGGAGGTTAAACCATGGTAATCATAGCAGCAGCAAGGGGAAAAGACTGTTAACGCATTTCACGCTCACTATTGTTTAGTCATAGCTAGTGTTGCTCACGAATATTCGCATTGCGAATATTCGACTCGAATATAGCATATTCGAGAAATCGCGCTATATTTCGAAATTCGCGGTGAATATTCGCAATTCCGAATATTCGATTTTTTACAATTTTTTTTTTTAATCAGATCACATCCTAGATATCTCCATCGACGTCTAAAAGCATTGCTGGTATCATTAGAGACCCTGGGCCGAGTAGCTGAAGCGTTCATTGAATTTTCCAGAAAGATCGCAATGCGATTATTCGGCAAACGCAATATCGCGCGATTATTTTCCTCGCCCCGATCTTCCGCATCAGAGCGATTTTTACAGTTTCATTTTTAAAACAGATCACATCCTAGTGATCTCCATAGACGTCTGAAAGCATTGCTGGTATGATTAGAGCCATTGGGCCGAGTAGCTGAAGCGATCATTTTATATTGCCGAATATTCGCAATGCGAATATTCGGCAATAGGAATATTGCGCGATTATTTGCTCCGCCCTTTTGCATCAGAGCCAATCAGAGTTCTCCTTCCACACTCGTCACAGGTTAGCAACCAATAGGAACCTGCCTGCATGGACATTATATAAGCTCACTCCCAGCACCATTTCATTGCAGATTCAGAAGCTGGCTATAGAGTGTGGAGGCTGTTTCTGTGTTCCTGGTTTCCTGTGTCTTTGTTCTTGATTGATTTAGATCATCACCAGCATTGCTATTTAGTGATTCCAGTGGATCTTTTCCAGTATATCAACTGCTTTTTTCAAAGCAATAGACCCAAGAGCTTTTTTCAAAGCTACGTTTTGTGCTGTTTTGTGCTGTTTTTTTCATTTGTGTTACTGTTTGATCCTGCAATCCTCCCTGTTCAGTGATATTTGCAAGAGATTTCAGAACACATTTTGCTGAGCTTTATAAAAGAGCTTTTCTAAAAGCTAAGTTTTGTTCATCTTGTGTTACTGTTAGATCTTGCAGGTTCGCTGTTCAGTGATATTTGATAGGCATCTCAGTTCACATTTTGTTTAGTTTTCCCTAAAGAGCTTTTATAAAAGCTAAGTTTTGTGTTCAGTTTAGTTAAATTTTGTGTAGTAAGTGTACACACTGTTAGTGTACATTTATTTCATCTAGCTTAGCTTAGTGTGTGTTTAGTGTCTGTGTTTTGTGTTTAAAAAAAAAAAAAAAAAAAAAAGTTAGTGTTTGTTTAGTGCTTTTTTTTTTTTCTTTAATTTTGTAGTCCTTGTCTGGTGTACTACTTTTCTTATAGTTTAGTAGCTGTCTGTGTACGTCTTTGTCTGCGTGCCTGTCTTGTAAAAAAAACACAAAAACACATTTTGTTCACATTTTCCCCCCCCAATAAAGTTTACCCCCCCCACACACATATCAGCAATAATGAGCGGCATCCGTGGCCGTGGCAGCAGGGGTAGGGGAGTTACTCCCAGTGCTGGATCGCTGCCAGCACGGGGTACCTCTCGTGCCCCTACTAGTGGTAGAGGATCGGGTGCAAGGGGAGTACGCCTGATCCGGGAGTTCTTCCCATCGGGCAGCCGCCCGATATTGCCATCTCAGGCTCAAGTAGTGGTGGACTACATGGGGCACAGCAGTGCCACTGAGTCGTCGGTCCCGACTCACAGTAGTACCACCATTACACCGGTGCCTGTACTACCCCCCCCCAGCCCCCAAGAGTCCAGCATCTTACTGTTCGACAGCGACAGTGAGAGGGATCTCTTGGGGGAGGCCATGCATCAGGCAGACCTCCAGCTCTGTCCTGATGGTCAGGACCTTTTTGAAGGGATGGATGAGGAGGATGGGATACCTGCTGGCAGTATCCCAGAGACATCCCTTCAAACTGGTGCTGCTGTTTTGGTGCAGGAAACAGCAGCACCTAGTCAGACCCAGGCGTGGGTGAGGGGACAGCGGAGCCAGGCTAGAGGCTCCATGTCACGTGGTTCCCTCAGACCAACACATCTCAGCCCTTGGTCTGACATCTCTGGGGGCGAAGAGGGTGACCCATCATGGTTGCCATCTGACGCGTCGGCTCACTACGTCAGTGACGACGGGGAAGGTAGGCACCCTGGTGAAACGGTGCGCCAGGTCACCACCAGGGAGACCATCGTCAGGGTCTCCACTGGTGATGGCAGCAGGAGGTGTCAGGAGGAGGAGCAGCAGCAGCAGCAGCAGCAGCAGCAGCAGGCAGCTCCACCTGTGCGCACCGAGTCCCAGCAGGTGCAAGTAAGCGTCACCCCATCTGACAGGAGGGCGGTGCTGAAGTCACCTGTCTGGAATTACTTTACTCTGGTGGCAGACAACCCTACCGTGGCCATCTGCCGGATTTGTAAAGTGAGGGTGAAGAGAGGGAAGTGTTTGGCTCGGGTGGGTACCACAGCCCTGAACCAGCACCTGAGGATAAACCACTGGGCGTTGTATGACGAGATGAAGCGTGGTGATGGTAGCAGCGCCACCACCACAAGTGAGCAGGGTACAGCAGCCCCTGCCACATCTTCATCTGTTTCCAGCAGGTCATGCCCCCCCGCTCCCTCTAGTAGAGGTACTGGTACCGGCAGCCAGACCTCTACTTCCACAGCACCCTCCACGTCTGTGTCCCGCACTGCCGTCCGGCGCCAGGCGTCGATTTCAGACGCCTTTGACCGCACCACTCCCTTCCCCCCTGGAGACCGACGTGTGCGTTCCCTCAATGGGCTCCTGGCAAGGGTTATTGCCCAACATCTGCTGCCCTTCAACATAGTTGACAGCAACCCCTTCAGGCAGATGTTGGAGCAGGCCCAACCCCAATGGCGTGTCCCCAGCCGCCATTTCTTTGCCAGGACTGGTGTCCCTGCCCTACACCAGCACATTGTGCAGAATGTAACCCTGTCGCTGGATCACGCTGTCAGCGACAGGGTTCATCTGACAATGGATGGCTGGACCAGCAGGCATGGGCAGGGACGCTACATCAGCTTCACGGCCCATTGGGTTTCCCTCCGAGGCGTCGGTGAGGGATCGGCGGCAACCGATCTTGTGGTGCCGCCCCGGGGTGTCCAGGGGAGAACTGCTGGTCTCCCTCAAGCCACTGTCTCCGCAGCTGCTGAGCCTCCCAGCAAGCGCCCCCGTAGCTACTCAAGTGTGGGGCACGTGCGCTGTCAGGCCGTGCTCCAGCTTGTTAGTTTAGGGGACCGGAGACACACTGGAGAAGAAGTGCTGAAAGCACTTCAGGCTCAGGTCCAGAAGTGGCTGACACCCCGAAGGCTCCAGGCAGGTATGGTTGTCTGCGATAACGGCAGCAACCTACTCGCCGCCCTCCATGCTGGCAGTCTGACCCACGTGCCCTGTCTGGCACATGTCCTCAACCTGGTGGTGCAGAAGTTCCTGCGCACTTATCCAGGGTTGAGTGACATTGTGGCAAAGGCGCGTAGGATTGCCAGCCACTTCAGGCGCTCCCCAACCGCTACCGCGTCCCTGTCCAAATTGCAGCGGAAGTACAATCTGCCCCTTCACAGGCTGATTGTGGACAGTGTGACGCGGTGGAACTCCACCCTCCACATGCTGAAGAGGTTGTGGGAGCAGCAAAGGGCGGTGAGGGAGTACCTGATGGAACTAGGCACTGAGAGGGCTTCACCACAACTCCCTTTCATCGCCTGTGCGCAGTGGGGGCAGATAAACCAGGTCTGCCAAGTGTTGTCCTCCTTCGAGCAGGCGACCAAGATGGTCAGCAGTGAGCAAATTGGCCTCAATAGCGTGCTGCCAATACTGTTCATGCTGGAGAGGACACTAGATCGCCTGCTCGAGGCTGGGGAGAGTGCCTTGGTGGAGCAGGAGGAGTCAGCAATGCTCCACCGAGACCAGGGCCAGGACGAGGAGGAGGAGGAGGAGGATGATGATGAAGAGGAGGAGGAGGTGGTTGCTGGTGTCGTCCCGGAGTCAGGGCCTGGTCAGGAGGGAGAGCCGGTGTTGGGGGCACCGATAGTCCGGGGGTTGGGCATGTCTGAGTTTGACCAGCAGCGCCTCAGGGATGAAGAGTCGCACCTCATTCACCTGGCCAGCATTGAGGAGTCACAGCGGGCTGTGCTCTTCCCCATGGCTGCCCACATGCTGAGATGCCTCAGGAGGGACCCCCGGGTTAAGACCATCAAGACGAGGGATGATTTCTGGATGGCCACCCTTTTGGATCCCAGGTGCAAGGGGAAACTGGAGCAGTTCATCCCAGCCAGCCGGAGGCAGCACCGGATGGAGGAACTGCAGGCAGCCATTGTCAGACGGTTGGAGCAGGCAACTCCCCGGCCTCCAGTTGTCCCCCCTCATCTCACCCAGCAGGTGGCTGCACCCAGCTGCAGCCGAGCAGGGGACCTAATGGAAGAGATGAGGATGTTCTTCCAAACCGAGCGACCCAGTACCAGCACCAGCAGCAGCAGCAGTCACCACCAGCGGCTGGCCCACATGGTGACAGACTACATGGCGTCCGTCGGTGCTTCTGACAGTATGAGCACCGACGACCCCATGGAGTACTGGGTTGCCAGATTGGACACCTGCCGCGAGCTCGCTCAGTATGCGCTGGAGTTATTGTCTTGCCCCCCCTCCAGCGTACTATCTGAGCGGACATTCAGCGCGGCAGGTGGGGTGGTCACGGACAAGAGGACCCGTCTGTCCACAGACTCCGTGGACAGACTCACATTCATAAAGATGAATGAGTCCTGGATCGGCGGTGACTTTCTGGCACCCGTCGTCGGTTCAGGGCGCTGAAGGGTCCCTTGCCATGCATTCCCTGATGAAGCCCCGGACCTGATGTATTTACAGTGCTGAATATAACTATTTTAACATCAGAGAAAATCAATGTTAATATTTGGTACAGTAGGCTTTCTTTGCAATTACAGCGGTCAAACCTTTCTTGTAGTTTTACACCAGCTTTGCACACACTGGAGGAGGGATTTTGGCCCACTCCTCCACACAGATCTTCTCTACATCAGTCGTGTTTCTGGGCTCTCGCTGAGAAACACGGAGTTTGAGCTCCCTCCAAAGATTCTCTATTGGGTTTAGGTCTGGAGACTGGCTAGGCCACGCCAGAACCTTGATATGCTCCTTACAGAGCCAATCCTTGGTTATCCTGGCTGTGTGCTTTGGGTCATTGTCATGTTGGAAGACCCAGCCTCGACCCATCTTCAAAGCTCTAACTCAGGGAAGGAGGTTGTTGCCCAAAATCTTGCAATACATGGCCACGGTCATCCTCTCCTTAATACAGTGCAGTCACCCTGTCCCATGTGCAGAATAACACCACCAAAGCATGATGCTACCACCCCCATGCTTCACATTAGGGATGGCGTTCTTGGCATGGTACTCATCATTATTCTTCCTCCGAACACGGTTAGTGAAATTATGATCAAAAAATTATATTATAGTCTCATCTGACCACATGATTTTCTCCCATGACTCCTCTGGATCAGTCAAGACAATTATGTCAGCAGTTATTTCACACCCTATATACTCTTATTAATAATGCTGTTCATCATGGCACCTCCTGCCCATGTGATATGACTCTGTATCAACTACTACTGTTAATACTACTACTGCTGCTTCTGCTGCTGCTGCTGCCGCCCAGTCAATACACCTATGTCAGCAGTTGTTTAACACTCTATATACTCTTATTCCTACTGCTGTTCATCATGGCACCTCCTGCCCATGTGATATGACTCTGTATCAACTACTACTGTTAATACTACTACTGCTGCTTCTGCTGCTGCTGCCGCCCAGTCAATACACCTATGTCAGCAGTTATTTCACACTCTATATACTCTTATTAAGACTGCTGTACATCATGGCACCTCCTGCCCATGTGATATGACTCTGTATCAACTACTACTGTTAATACTACTACTGCTGCTTCTGCCGCCCAGTCAATACACCTATGTCAGCAGTTATTTCACACTCTATATACTCCTATTCCTACTGCTGTTCATCATGGCACCTCCTGCCCATGTGATATGACTCTGTATCAACTACTACTGTTAATACTACTACTGCTGCTTCTGCTGCTGCTGCCGCCCAGTCAATACACCTATGTCAGCAGTTGTTTAACACTCTATATACTCTTATTAAGACTGCTGTACATCATGGCACCTCCTGCCCATGTGATATGACTCTGTATCAACTACTACTGTTAATACTACTACTGCTGCTTCTGCCGCCCAGTCAATACACCTATGTCAGCAGTTATTTCACACTCTATATACTCCTATTCCTACTGCTGTTCATCATGGCACCTCCTGCCCATGTGATATGACTCTGTATCAACTACTACTGTTAATACTACTACTGCTGCTTCTGCTGCTGCTGCCGCCCAGTCAATACACCTATGTCAGCAGTTGTTTAACACTCTATATACTCTTATTAAGACTGCTGTACATCATGGCACCTCCTGCCCATGTGATATGACTCTGTATCAACTACTACTGTTAATACTACTACTGCTGCTTCTGCTGCTGCTGCCGCCCAGTCAATACACCTATGTCAGCAGTTGTTTAACACTCTATATACTCTTATTCCTACTGCTGTTCATCATGGCACCTCCTGCCCATGTGATATGACTCTGTATCAACTACTACTGTTAATACTACTACTGCTGCTTCTGCTGCTGCTGCCGCCCAGTCAATACACCTATGTCAGCAGTTATTTCACACTCTATATACTCTTATTAAGACTGCTGTACATCATGGCACCTCCTGCCCATGTGATATGACTCTGTATCAACTACTACTGTTAATACTACTACTGCTGCTTCTGCCGCCCAGTCAATACACCTATGTCAGCAGTTATTTCACACTCTATATACTCCTATTCCTACTGCTGTACATCATGGCACCTCCTGCCCATGTGATATGACTCTGTATCAACTACTACTGTTAATACTACTACTGCTGCTTCTGCCGCCCAGTCAATACACCTATGTCAGCAGTTATTTCACACTCTATATACTCCTATTCCTACTGCTGTTCATCATGGCACCTCCTGCCCATGTGATATGACTCTGTATCAACTACTACTGTTAATACTACTACTGCTGCTTCTGCCGCCCAGTCAATACACCTATGTCAGCAGTTATTTCACACTCTATATACTCCTATTCCTACTGCTGTTCATCATGGCACCTCCTGCCCATGTGATATGACTCTGTATCAACTACTACTGTTAATACTACTACTGCTGCTTCTGCCGCCCAGTCAATACACCTATGTCAGCAGTTGTTTCACACTCTATATACTCTTATTCCTACTGCTGTTTATCATGGCACCTCCTGTCCATGTGATATGACTCTGTATCAAGTACTACTGTTAATACTACTACTGCTGCTTCTGCTGCTGCTGCTGCCCAGTCAAGACACCTATGTCAGCAGTTATTTCACACCCTATATACTCTTATTAAGACTGCTGTACATCATGGCACCTCCTGCCCATGTGATATGACTCTGTATCAACTACTACTGTTAATACTACTACTGCTGCTTCTGCTGCTGCTGCCGCCCAGTCAATACACCTATGTCAGCAGTTGTTTAACACTCTATATACTCTTATTCCTACTGCTGTTCATCATGGCACCTCCTGCCCATGTGATATGACTCTGTATCAACTACTACTGTTAATACTACTACTGCTGCTTCTGCTGCTGCTGCCGCCCAGTCAATACACCTATGTCAGCAGTTATTTCACACTCTATATACTCTTATTAAGACTGCTGTACATCATGGCACCTCCTGCCCATGTGATATGACTCTGTATCAACTACTACTGTTAATACTACTACTGCTGCTTCTGCCGCCCAGTCAATACACCTATGTCAGCAGTTATTTCACACTCTATATACTCCTATTCCTACTGCTGTACATCATGGCACCTCCTGCCCATGTGATATGACTCTGTATCAACTACTACTGTTAATACTACTACTGCTGCTTCTGCCGCCCAGTCAATACACCTATGTCAGCAGTTATTTCACACTCTATATACTCCTATTCCTACTGCTGTTCATCATGGCACCTCCTGCCCATGTGATATGACTCTGTATCAACTACTACTGTTAATACTACTACTGCTGCTTCTGCCGCCCAGTCAATACACCTATGTCAGCAGTTGTTTCACACTCTATATACTCTTATTCCTACTGCTGTTTATCATGGCACCTCCTGTCCATGTGATATGACTCTGTATCAAGTACTACTGTTAATACTACTACTGCTGCTTCTGCTGCTGCTGCTGCCCAGTCAAGACACCTATGTCAGCAGTTATTTCACACCCTATATACTCTTATTAAGACTGCTGTACATCATGGCACCTCCTGCCCATGTGATATGACTCTGTATCAACTACTACTGTTAATACTACTACTGCTGCTTCTGCTGCTGCTGCTGCCGCCCAGTCAATACACCTATGTCAGCAGTTATTTGACACTCTATATACTCCTATTCCTACTGCTGTTCATCATGGCACCTCCTGCCCAAGTGATATGACTCTGTATCTACTACTACTACTACTACTGCTGCTGCTCAGTCAAGACACCTATGTCACAAGTTATTTGCCACTCTATACTACTATTACCACTGCTGCTGCTGCTGTTCATGGCACCTCTTTCCCAAGTGATTTGACAATATATTGTCTACTGTTACTACTACTGCTGCTGCTCACGACACCTATGTCACAAGTTATTTGACACTATAGACTACTATGGCCACTACTGATGCTGTAAAGTCTTGCCCAAGTGTTTAGATGCTATCTAGTACTATTACCACTACTGCTTGTAAATGCTGCCTGTGTGATAATTACATTATATTTTAATACTACTGCTGCAGCCTCCATGATGAGTAATGCCTCATGACCTCTCTGGCACAGCGGATCCACCAACAGCCTCCGCTACAAGCTACCAGACCGGATCGTAACAGCAAGTGTAACTAAAACAATGAACTTTATGTTAAACCCTGGTTTGCGGCCTTTATACTGCAACCATTAGCCTGTCTGCAAGAGCAAATCTGCACTCTCTCTCTTTCTTGCTCTCTCTCTCTCTATATATATATATATATATATATTGTTGCTTTTGTTATGTTCATTTTTCAACAGTTTAGTTTGTGTTCGTCGTGTCTGTGTCCGCGAACTTTAGTTTGTCCTAGGTTTGTGTTACATAAAATAATAGTATACAATTTTTTTTGCTTATTATGAAGTTAGATGTGTTGATGTTGATGTTGATGTGGTAGATGTTAAGTTAGATGTGTTGAAAAACCTAAAAATCTATCTCAAAAAGAAAGGAAACATTTCAAAAAAATAAAATTTTTTATTTAAAAAAAAAAAAATTAAACGTAATTAAGCATGCGCTGCTGAAGCTCTGCTATCTCTGCATAATTTTTTAATTGCTGCTGCTCCAGCTGCTGGTTCTGCTGGTCCAGATAACGAATTTTCTTCTGGTTGGAGAGGATCTTGGCATTCGTTCTCTGGATCAAAGCCTGCTTCAGCAGCATATCTTTTGCAACTGTTAGGATATAAGAAAAAAACATTTGGATTTCAAAGACCGTTACCAAATAAATAAAATATTTCTGTTGCTTATTAAACAATCATTATCATGTCTATACACTTGTTATGTGTCTAGCACATTCAGGGAGTGCAGAATTATTAGGCAAATGAGTATTTTGACCACATCATCCTCTTTATGCATGTTGTCTCACAAGCTGTATAGGCTCGAAAGCCTACTACCAATTAGGCATATTAGGTAATGTACATCTCTGTAATGAGAAGGTGTGTGGTCTAATGACATCAACACTCTATATCAGGTGTGCATAATTATTAGTCAACTTCCTTTCCTTTTGCAAAATGTGTCAAGAGAAGGACTTGACAGGCTCTGAAAAGTCAAAAATAGTGAGATATCTTGCAGAGGGATGCAGCACTCTTAAAATTGCAAAGCTTCTGAAGCATGATCATCGAACAATCAAGCGTTTCATTCAAAATAGTCAACAGGGTCGCAAGAAGCGTGTGGAAAAACCAAGGCGCAAAATAACTGCCCATGAACTGAGAAAAGTCAAGCGTGCAGCTGCCAAGATGCCACTTGCCACCAGTTTGGCTATATTTCAGAGCTGCAACATCACTGGAGTGCCCAAAAGCACAAGGTGTGCAATACTCAGAGACATGGCCAAGGTAAGAAAGGCTGAAAAACGACGACCACTGAAAAAAGACACGCAAGCTGAAACGTCAAGACTGGGCCTAGAAATATCTCAAGATTGATTTTTCTAAGGTTTTATGGACTGCTGAAATGAGAGTGAGTCTTGATCGACCAGATGGATGGGCCCGTGGCTGGATTGGTAAAGGGCAGAGAGCTCCAGTCCGACTCAGACGCCAGCAAGGTGGAGGTGGAGTACTGGTTTGGGCTGGTATCATCAAAGATGAGCTTGTGGGGCCTTTTCGGGTTGAGGATGGAGTCAAGCTCAACTCCCAGTCCTACTGCCAGTTTCTGGAAGACACCTTCTTCAAGCAGTGGTACAGGAAGAAGTCTGCATCCTTCAAAAAAAACATGATTTTCATGCAGGACAATGCTCCATCACACGCGTCCAAGTACTCCACAGCGTGGCTGGCAAGAAAGGGTATAAAAGAAGAAAAACTAATGACATGGCCTCCTTGTTCACCTGATCTGAAACCCATTGAGAACCTGTGGTCCATCATCAAATGTGAGATTTACAAGGAGGGAAAACAGTACACCTCTCTGAACAGTGTCTGGGAGGCTGCGGTTGCTGCTGCACGCAATGTTGATGGTGAACAGATCAAAACACTGACAGAATCCATGGATGTCAGGCTTTTGAGTGTCCTTGCAAAGAAAGGTGGCTATATTGGTCACTGATTTGTTTTTGTTTTGTTTTTGAATGTCAGAAATGTATATTTGTGAATGTTGAGATGTTATATTGGTTTCACTGTTAAAAATAAATAATTGAAATGGGTATATATTTTTTTTTTGGTTAAGTTGCCTAATAATTCTGCACAGTAATAGTAGTCACCTGCACACACAGATATCCCCCTAAAATAGCTAACACTAAAAACAAACTAAAAACTACTTCCAAAAATATTCAGCTTTGATATTAATGAGTTTTTGGGGTTCATTGAGAACATGGTTGTTGTTCAATAATAAAATGAATCCTCAAAAATACAACTTGCCTAATAATTATGCACTACCTGTATACTTCTAGCATCAATACCATATTATGGTTCTACAATCTGACAGGTGCGCTTTATATGTTGTCCATTTTTATATCTACATTTTATTGTTGAAATGTTATTAATCTTTGTGCACATATTTACCTTTGTGACCGAGGCTCATGACAACGGGGTCATCCTGCACCTCGACCTCTCCAGCAGCCGTGATGTCGTCATCACCAGTAGTTTGTTGGGGGGAGGGAAGCTCCTCAACAGGAGCTGTGGGTGGCGAGTCGGATGGTCCTGGCTGCTCATCCTCCTCTGCCGCATCCTCCTCTTCATCCTCCTCCTCAGCGGCCTGTCGACTTTTGCGCTTGGGGCGCACAGTTGGTAGAGGAGCTCCTATAATAACACAATGTTCATATATTATAAAAATGTTTTCTAATGACGTATGCAAATTCTGTGTACTCTGCTGTATTGTATATGAATACAAATTAATTTATATAGACAGTTAACCAATGGGACAATGTTATATTAAAGGGTCTTGTGGGCACTACAGGGGACTGAGCGTGAGCTGGGCTGCCACCATGGTAAAATGAGCTGTTTTTGTCTCCTTTGTTTTGTTCAGACGATCTCATGTTAAAAAAAGGGCCTGATGGAGCACACGGGATTAGTATGAAAACCCCACGCCTAACACAGGAATTGAGTGTGAATCTATAGATATAAAACTCAACGTGTCTGTGTATGTATGTATGTATGTATGTATGTCTGTACCAGCATCACGTCCAAACGGCTAAAGATATTTACATGAAACTTGGCACACAGGTTACTTATATGTCAGCCACAAACATAGGATAGGTGATTTAAGCCTTACCCACCCCCATTTGCCATGGACGGGGTTTTTCTTTAAAGTCCCATTCAACTCTATGGGAAATACATGTTACTTCATAACAGCTGTAGATATTTCGATAACACTTGGTCACATGTTACTTATATGTCCACTTAAAGTATAGGATCGTTAATTTATCCCTTAACTACCCCCTTTTGTGATGGTCGTGGTTTTTGTTTAAAGTCCCATGCAAAGCAATGGGAAATGTATGTTCCCACATAACTTCTGTGTTCCTGTCTGCTGTCCCATGTCTTTTTTCAACAGTACTATGAATACCTTGGCTGGTGGTGAATGGTGATATATGTTACCACAACATGGCGTCTGGGTTAACAACATCTGCCTTAACATTAATTACATATGACCTTACATAACTGTCACCAAAGGAGCTGCGGTGGCTCAACGCGATTGCCACTGCGCTGACAAGCCATTCACCTCTGCAGCTAGGGGTTGGGATCCCGCTCTCGGCTACATGTGAATTGAGTTTGGTGGTCTCAGCCCGGCCCCCGGTGGGTGTGCTATGCGAGGTAAGCCTGCGCTTAGTACGCCCACCCCCCTCCTACAAAAACCACCACACCTACACACGCACTCGAAATTGGGTTAACATGCACGCACTCTGACCACGCGGTCTCTAAAAAGAGAGGCGAAGGACTAACGGGGCTGGTTGAGCGGGCAAATCCTCTCACTCCCTTATAGGGAGTCCCTCTGCCCCGTTGGGCTTCAAAGCGGAGCAGGTAGGACGGGCTGTGTTAGGAGGACCCCCTCACACCTGCCATTGCCACCCGGGGCATGGAGAAAATTGGCAGATTGCCTCTGGGGGAGGCCTGCCTACTCCCAACTCCTGCAGTCCGGCTCCTCTCTCGAGTACACGCACAAAATACACTTTAGAAAAAAAAACATAACTGTGACCAATAACTTACCTGGATGATATTTCTCACGGATACGCATGACCCGGTCCATATGGCGCCTCTTCAGGTCTGACCATTTTTTGACGATCGTCATGCGATCAGGTGGGCCGCCGTGTTGGTCGCGTAATTCCGCAATTATGGAGCAGACCACGGCCTTTTTTTCGGCTTGTCTCCGCAGATTATCATAACCTGTTTCCAGAAACTTCTGCAAGATGAAGAACAAAGTATATTATAATACTTTTGTTTAAAGCCTTATGGATATATGACGAAATCTATGGTATTCAACAATTGGGAGCATTCTCGCATTATTAAGCGTGACATGTTGGCTATCATTTTACTCGGCGTAACATTATCTTTCACAATATATAAAAAAATTGGGCAAAATATATTGTTGTCTTATTTTCTAATTCAAAAAAGTGATTTTTTTCCAAAAAAAGTGCGCTTGTAAGACCGCTGCGCAAATACGGTGTGACAAAAAGTATTGCAATGACTACCATTTTATTCTCTAGGGTGTTAGAAAAAAAAATATATAATGTTTGGGGGTTTTAAGTAATTTTCTAGCAAAAAAAACTGTTTTAGTCTTGTAAACACCGAATCTGAAAAATTAGCCCGGTGGTAAAGGTTAAGGACCCTGAAGTCAGGACGTTCACATACGTCCTATGTCCACAACATGTTAAATTCATTATGCTAAATAGCAAGAAAAGTGCCTAAATACACATTTACCAACCAGGGTGTCTGCAGCTGTCCAGGCATGCTGGGAGTTGTAGTTGTGTAACAGCAGGAGACAAATTGTTTGGGAAATACTAATATCTGATCTTATATACTAACTTTTAAACTAGTTAAAATGCAGTTAAAGATAATGAAATAACAGTGGTGAAAATACTTACACTAATCAGCATCTTTTCCTCACTGAGTGTAAAATTGCTCCCGACCATTTTCACTTCCAAGCTGGGCAGCACAAAATTGCTATGCGAAAGTAAACTGGCAAGGATCTCCAGGAAGTGATCGCGTGTTGGTCGCGTGTTGTTCGCGCGAATGCGCATGCGCGATCGAGAATTTCGCAATCGCAATATTGTTTTTTCGCTAAAATAACACAAATATTCGATTTCAGAGTGCTCCTACAGCAGTTCTTGAAATTCTGCAATCAATTTCTCATTCGCAATTTGTGAAATTTCGATAAAATATCTCGAATATTCGATTTCAGAATGAGCCAATCAGAGCGCTCCTAAAACAGTTGGCGAAATTCCGCAATCAATTTCGCAATCGCAATATTGCGAAATTTCGATAAAATATCACTAATATTCTGAGCCAATCAGAGTGCTCCTACAGCATTTGTCGAAATTCCGCAATAAATATCGCATTCGCATTTTGCGAAATTTCGATAAAATATCACGAATATTCTGAGCCAATCAGAGTGCTCCTACAGCATTTGCCGAATATTCGCAATTATTTTGTATTGTAAAATATCACGAATATTCTGAGCCAATCAGAGTGCTCCTACAGCATTTGTCGAAATTGCGCAGTAAATATCACATTCGCATGTTGCGATATTTCGATAAAATATCACGAATATTCTGAGCCAATCAGAGCGCTCCTCCAGCATTTCTCGAAATTGCGCAATAAATATCGCATTCGCATGTTGCGATATTTCGATAAAATATCACGAATATTCTGAGCCAATCAGAGCGCTCCTCCAGCATTTCTCGAAATTGCGCAATAAATATCGCAATCGCATGTTGCGATATTTCGATAAAATATCACGAATATTCTGAGCCAATCAGAGCGCTCCTACCGCAGTTATAAAAAAAAATCGCAATTATTTTCGCATTCGCAATAGCGAAAAATCGCAATCATTTAATTTCGATAAAATATCACGAATATTCGAATTTAGCGAATATATCTCGAATATTCGAATATATATTCGAGATATATCGCGAAATCGAATATGGCATATTCTGCTCAACACTAGTCATAGCATAACGTGGGCATATCATGAGTAAGTGCTAGTGAGTGTGAAACGCATCAACAGTCTTTTCCACTCACTGGTGCTGTGATTGCCATGGTTTTATGATTTTTTGCATAATAAAGGTGATTTCATGTCTACCATTTCATAGTGTCAATCCTGGCAGATACAGTAGTTGCACATTGTATTTAGCTTAGCCTAGATCAGGGAAAATCAAGGTGAACTCTGCCGGGCTCTCATGTATATTGGCCCATTCGTTTCGGTATGCATGTTTGGCCCCAGGCATGGAGAAGTGTTTGGCATTAGGAATCTGATACCTCATGTTTTTTTAATCCTACCACTAACCCAACTCACCAAACTTGAAGACCACTAGTTCTCTTGTCATTACCATATTATGCTTTGCAGAGCAGATAAAAGACCATTGACTGTAGTTCCTCAATCCTTTCCCCAAATTGATGAGGTCTGAATTTTGACATAAAATCACAGCAACGCGTTTTACACATTTTTTTAAATATCTTCAGAGAGATTTCCACCTAATATTAATAAATATTACACCATTGGTTAAATGACCAGTGCATTGTAGAAGGGGAAGAGAAAAGCTGTCAGTTTTTGCTTACTGTTCTGTACTCCTTAGCTGCTGTGGGCACCAGATGTCTTCTTGAAAGACCATTTACTTGTCAAATTATACTCTAAATGCAAGTAGACATCCAACATCGTCCAAAACCTGTGCCACGTGCTACAAAGCAGTGAGTTGGATCTCAATCTAAGTGTCTTCCATATAAGTTGAAATAACATAGATGTACCAGCTACTTTAAAAGGTTTATACATCTATTTACTGAACCAGAATAATGTTATGGGCAAAGCAAACAAGTGGGAATGAGTTCTAAATTAACTGCCAAAAGTCCATTGTAAAAAACTGCTCATGATGTCACATATGCAATCAGGCCTTCCAAATTATACAGACACTACACTCAAACATATAAAACTCCACGACAAGTACAGCCTACATGATTGCAGGATAGATATTACTCACAGGTCTTCTGAACAGTAATCAGAAGCATTTGAATAACACTAATAAGTGATTCACACGCAATTAGCGTTCTATTCTGGAAGTTCTAAAGGCTTTTACAAAGTGACCTGAAAAAACTTTCTATGGAAAGACAAGAATCAGTAAATTACTTTTTGTAATACAGAGTAAATACATTTGAAGACACTAAATCTGTGTTATGTTTAACTCTTTCTTGATGTTAAATTATTTAGTAGGAAATAATATGATTTTGAAATGTTTTACTGAATTTCTCTAGTCCCTCAATACAACAAATAACTTTTTCTTATTTGAAATGAAAGTATACATTATTTATAGTGAGAATTTTTTTTCTCTCATCAGCAGAAATATATTTATTTGTTACTAAGAGCCGGTTCATACAGGCAACCTGACTTACAGCGCGACTTTGCAAGGCAACTTTAGCGTGACTTCGGTGTGACTTCAGCGAGACTTGGAGCAACTTACAACACAACTTAAAGTTGCCTCCAGGACAGCCGCCTTTGGCTGTGGCCAATCACAGAATAATCAGCTCTGTGGAAGGGAGGGGTTTGTCTGAGTAAACTATTCTCTCTTCCCGTAAAGTTGCTTCAGTTAAGACAGTGATCCAACTTTGAAGGCAACTTCCATTGAAAACAATGGGCTAGATTCAGGTATCTGCGCCTGATCTTACGGCGGCTCAGCGTATCGTATTTATGCTACGCCGCCGCAACTTACAGGAGCAAGTGCAGTATTCTAAAAGCACTTGCTCCGTAAGTTGCGGCGGCGTAGCGTAAACGGGGCCGACGTAAGCGCGCGTAATTCAAATGTGTAAGGGGGGGCGTGTTTTATGCTAATGTGTGTTGACCTGACGTGATTGACGTTTTGTACGAACGGCGCATGCGCCGTCCGTGTACATATCCCAGTGTGCATTGCTCCAAATTACGTCGCAAGGACATCATTGGTTTCGACTTGAATGTATATTACGTCCAGCCCTATTCGCGAACGACTTACGCAAACGACGTAAAAAATTCAAAAATCGAAGTGGGAACGACGTCCATACTTAACATTGAGTGCGCCTCATAGAAGCAGGCACAACGTAACTAGGTAATTTGCATATTCTACGCCGAAAACAACAGAAGCCACCTAGCGGCCAACGTGAGAATGCACCCTAAGATACGACGGCGTAATAGAATTACGCCAGTCGGATCTTAGGCTAATGTCTGCGTATCTAGCTTTCTGAATACAGAAAGTAGATACGCCGGCGCAACTTTGAATTTACGCGGTGTATCTATGGATATGCCGGCGTAATTCTTTGCTGAATCTAGCCCATGGGGTACAAGTTGCCTACAAGTCACCTAGAAGTCACCTTGAAGTAGTACAGGGACCTTTTCTGAAGTCGGAGCGACTTCAGTAGTTTACATTAAGATGGCTCTCATTTACTTTTTGCGATTCGGCACTGTGTCGCTTTAAATGACAATTGCGCGGTCATGCGACATGGCTCCCAAACAAAATTGATGTCCCTTTTCCCCACAATTAGAGCTTTCTTTTGGTAAACCAATCACTATACACCTATTGCGATTTTTTTTTCCAAAAATATGTAGAAGAATATGTATCGGCCTAAACTGAGGAGAAAATATATATTTTTTAAAAAAATTGGATATTTATTATAGCAAAAAGTAAAAAATATTGTGTTTTTTCAAAATTGTTGCTCTTTTTTTGTTTATAGCGCAAAAAATAAAAACCGCAGAGATGATCAAATATCACCAAAAGAAAGCTCTATTTGTGGGGAAAAAAAGGATGTCAATTTTGTTTGGGAGCCACATCGCACGGCCGCGCAATTATCATTCAAAGCGTGACAGTGCTGAAAGCTGAAATTTCGCCTGGGCAGGAAGGGGGTATATGTGCCCAGTAAGCAAGTGGTTAAAGCATTTTATACATATGTAATATGGCCCCTTGTATTAGCTGAAATACCTGGTTGATCCTGCCAGTTTCTGCCCTCCCCTATGCAAACTGACAATGGAATATAATGGTTGCTGAGCCCTGACACCATGGTCTGTTTACGTGCCTCCATCATCCGCAGCCCTGCTCTCCTGTGTCCTCCGATGCCCCCTTTGCCTGTCAGCTCCCGATCCTCCCCTCCTGCTTTGGTTCTCACGTGACTGCCCGCTGGTCTCCTCCTCTCCTCGGCTGATCTTAGCAGGGGTTTCCCAGCACCTCCCCCTCCAACTATTGCATTGGGAGAGGAGACCAGCGTGCAGTCACCTGACATCCAATGTAGAGCTTACTGTTATATAACAGAGGGAACTATAGAAGGAAAAATATTGACTTAACAAACATTTAAGTTTGCATTAAAATAAAAAAATGCTAGGGAATTACTTACTTTTAAAGTGATGTGTCCCTTGTGCTGTTGTGTCCTGGTTTAGCAGAAATATTCCTCCTCTGATGCTACCACCACCATGTACTCTTCTGGTGGATCTCTAAATGGAGGATGTCTAGTTGATTGATATGTCTGCCCTTTTCTATTTATAGAAGGGCAGCACAGTGGCTAAGTGGTTAGCACTTCTGCCTAGCAGCACTAGGTTCAAATGTCAACCATGGCACTACCTGCACAGTTTGCATGTTTTTTTTTTTGCTAAACCACGACACAGCAGCACAAGGACACACTGGGGCTGATTTACAAAGCCTATGCTCCATGATTCATGGAGCAAAGGCTGGATCAACAGCCGTTTTGGCATTTACTAAAGGAATGCACTGCCAAAGCAGCACAATTCCGTATTTACTATAATGCCGAGTGTGCCCAGGAGGGGGCGCATAGTGCGCCCCTATGGACCTGGCGCACAGCATTTAGAAATGTAAAATGAAAGTGTTTGGGAGTGAGTTTAATAGGGGGGGAATGTGGGATTATGTGGGGAAGTGTAGTGACATGTGTTTGTTTAACATTTACAGGCCAAATTGAAAGTGACTTTTGTGAAAACGAGCGGCTGTGCCTGCTAGTACATTTAAACCTATGGGATATTTATTTGTGTACTGCGCATGCACGAGCGGCAATTTCGGACAAATGCGCGCACCGGTTCACTACGCCGGCAAAATATTGGTAAATATCAAGCGACGTAGTTGACTTTGCGCAGCTTGAAGTGGTGCACGTGAATGCCCGAATCGTTTTCAGCTTACGGTGATCATGAAGGGGAACTCCGCGCCAAATTTGAAAAAAAAAACAGCGTGGGTTCCCCTTCAGGAGCATACCAGGCCCTTAGGTTTGGTATGGATTGTAAGGGGGAACACCTACGCCGAAAAAACGGTGTGGGGGTTCCCCCAAGATCTATGCCAAACCCTTATCCGAGCACGCCGCCTGGCCGGACAGGAATTGGGGTGGGCACGAGCGAGCGCCCCCCCCTCCTGAGCCGTACCAGACCGCATGCCCTCAACATGGGGGGGTGGGTGCTTTGTGGCAGGGGCACTGTGCCCCCCACCCAAAAGCACTCTTGTCCCATGTCGATGGGGACAAGGGCCTCTTCCCGACAATCCTGGCCGTTGGTTGTCGGGGTCTGCGAGCGGGGGCTTATCGGAATCTGGGAGCCCCCTTTAATAAGGTGGCCCCCAGATGCCGGCCCCCACCCTATGTGAATGAGTATGGGGTACATTGTACCCCTACCCATTCACCTGGGGGAAAAATGTTAAGTTAAAAAAACACACTACACAGATTTTTTAAGTAATTTATTAGTCAGCAGGTGAGTCTTCTGCCGGACCCCCCCTTTCTTCTTTAAGCTCTTTTACAAGGGGGGGTAGGCCCGGTCTTCTTCGCCATTTTCTGCCGGGGGGGGGAGCCGGTCTTCCCTGTTCCCTCTTCTGCCGGGCTTCACCGCGGGGCCCAGTCTTCTCCGCTATCTTCTGTTTCCTCTTCTGCCGGGCTCCACCGCGGGGCCCGGTCTTCTCCACTGTCTTCTCTGTTCCCTCTTCTGCCGGGCTCCACCGCGGGGGCCCGGTCTTCTCTTCTAGCGATGTTGACACGACAAGCTCTCCCGCTGTAATGCCATGTGAGCGTTGCACAAATACTTATATAGGCATGGGCCGTGGTCACCGGGTGATGCCACCCGGTGACCCCACCCTTTGTTACATTGCCATCATGCCCCGGGAATCTGATGTAACAAGGGGTGGGGTCGCCGGGTGGCATCACCCGGTGACCATGCCCCATGCCTCACGGCATTACAGCGGGAGAGCTTGTCGTGTAAACATCACTAGAAGAGAAGACCGGGCCCCCGCAGTGGAGCCCGGCAGAAGAGGAAACAGAGAAGACAGTGGCGGAGAAGACCGGGCCCCCAAGGTGAAGCCCGGCAGAAGAGGGAAAAGAGAAGATAGCGGAGGAGACCGGGCCCCCGTGGTGGAGCCCGGCAGAAGAGGGAACAGAGAAGACAGCGGAGAAGACCGACTCCCCCCAGAAAACAATGGAGAAGACCGGGCGCACCCCACCCAATGTAAAAGAGCTTAAAGGGGAGGGGGCCCCGGCAGAAGACAGCGGAGAAGACCGGCTCCCCCCGGCAGAAAACGATGGAGAAGACCGGGCGCACCCCCCAATGTAAAGGAGTCTAAAGGGGAGGGGGCCCCGGCAGAAGACAGCGAAGAAGACCGGTTCCCCCTGGCAGAAAACGATGGAGAAGACTGGGTGCACCCCCCAATGTAAATAAGTTTAAAGGGGGAGGGGGCCCCGGCAGAAGACAGCGGAAAAGACCGACTCCCCCCGGCAGAAAACAATGGAGAAGACCGGGCGCAGCCCCCCAATGTAAAAGAGCTTAAAGGGGAGGGGACCCCGGCAGAAGACAGCGGAGAAGACCGGCTCCCCCCCCAGGCAGAAAACGACGGAGAAGACCGGGCGCATCCCCCCCAAATGTACAAGAGTTTAAAGGGGGAGGGGGCCCCGGCAGAAGACAGCGGAGAAGGCTGGCTCCCCCCCCGGGAGAAAACAATGGAGAAGACCGGGCACAGCCCCCCAATGTAAAGCGTAAGAAAAACCCATGCCGGTATTTTATTTAACCACTTCCATACCACGCCTATTCTGGAACTTCTCTCCATGTAAAAATCATCATACTGTATTTGTTTACTAGAAAATAACTCCCAAACATTATATATATATACAGTATATATATATATATATATATATATATATATATATATATATATATATATATATATATTTTTTTTTTAGAAGACACCCTAGGGAATAAAGTGGCGGTCATTGCAACGTTTTATCTCCAATGGTATTTGCGCAATAATTCTTAAAACACATTTTTTTTGCCAAAAAAACGGTTTCATGAATTAAAAATGAACAAAACAGTAAAGTTAGCCCAATTTTTTTGGATAATGTGAAAGATGATGTTACACCGAGTAGATAGATACCTAATTTGTCACTCTTTAATATTGCACACACTCATGGAATGGCGCCAAACTTCGGGACTTAAAAATCTTCATAGTCAATGCTTGTTTTTTTTAAATGTTACCAGTTTAGAGTTACAGAGAAGGTCTAGTGCTAAAATTATTGCTCTCGCTCTAACGCACGCGTCAATACCTCACATGTGTGGTTTGAACGGCATCTACATATGTGGGCGGGGCTTACATGCGTGTTCGCTTCTGAGTGCGAGCAACTAGGGACAGGGGCGTTTTCATTTTTTTTTTTTACGTAATTTTTTCTTTTTGTACTTTTTTTTTCTTTTTTTTATCACTTTTATTCCTATTACAAGGAACCTAAACATCCCTTGTAATAGGAATAGTGTGTGACAGGTCCTCTTTATGGAGAGAGGTGGGGTCAATAAGACCCCACATCTGTCCTTCAGGCTGGAAAGCATGAGATCGGGAAATAAAAAAAACACAGATCTCATGCTTTCAGCCGTGATTGCAGCTTTGTTTATGTTTGTTTTTGAATCTCTATGCTCCTCACTCGGCGGCGGACGATTCGTTTTCCGGGCCTCCAATGGCACGGTAGAGCCCGGAGAAGCACCGAATAGTGGTGGGAGGGGGGATGTCCCCTCCCGCCGCCTGTAAGAACGATCAATTGGCGGAACTGCCGCTATGATCGTTCTTATGGTGCGAACAATCACCGCCTGTAAAAAAGGATATCTAAATGATGCCTGTAGCTGCACCCATCATTCAGATATCCCCCACTGAAGTCCAGGACGTCATATGACATCCTACAGTACGGAAGTGGTTAAAATTTGCCTTGGAGTCAGGGCCGGTGTTACCAATAGGCAGCCGCCTAGGGCACACTGGAGAGAGGCGGGGGCACTATGACCCAGGGTGCCCGGCCACCGGTGATCCTACTCCCTTTCAGCAACTAACTCAACAGGCAGCCTCTCCACATTAGAGTCCCTCCATACAGTGTTAAAGGCTCTGGCACAGCAGCGGTGGAGGAATGGAGGAAGGAAAGAAAACATCCCCTGCGTGCCCCTGATCATCACAGTGCAACTGGCAATGAGTGTGACCTGTCTGTGTACCTCACATCGTTATCGTCCACCACCAGTCTGCCTCTGATGTACTGCTCCGCCTCCGCTACAGCCAGCCAGCTCTGCCTCTGAGCCTCTGCCTTTCTGCCCAGTGCTGCCTGTGCCCATACGTCGCATGTCCCCCCCCCATCATGGAGGCCATTCTCTCTCTCTTGTGTTTTTCCTATTGTGGCAGCCAGCGCAAGATTTACAGTACCCTGTCGCCGAGAACCAGAGTGATGAGATCACGCTGAAAGTACAATAACGGCGGCAGGTACTGTATGTCCCTTAGGTGGGACCTGGGCCCCCATACCCATTTTAAGGCCAATTACTAGAAGATAAGCCAGCCAAGTGGGGTCTAGCAAAATGAACAAGTCAATTCCCATAGACTGGAATGGTATTTATGGCATATCTTTTGCCCATGTTATGCTCTTTGTTTGCCCACCCGGACCAGGGGGTGTTTGTCCCATCTCTAATTTTGTAGCATGCTGGATGATGTGATTCATTTTGGACAGGGTTTCGCCTTATCTGCTAGCTGCATTTCTGGTGATCTGAGCATGCCCAGGGACCTAGATTTGTTTTGGGTTAGTAATTTAAGGACATCCTTAACAGGTGTACCCACTTTAAAGTTCAGTCTCTACATTGGGTGAACTTGTGTTTTGTGTGTTTCATGGGCTGTGCATGTGTTTTCAATTGCCTCATCAGCACACAAGCCTATGTTATATAAAGCTTGCAGAGAGCATTTGTTACATTGCCCTGAAAAGAGCCAAGTGTGTGTGTGTGTGTGTGTGTGTGTGTGTGTGTCCTTATCGAATTTATGTCTTTGCAAAACAGATATGTTTTCAAGGGTTTTTTGACTGGTTTATTTCTTTATTTTGGGTGGGGGCTATCTTCGCCTGGAATATTTGTGAGGTTGTCAATGTATGTTGTTTTTAGGGTGTTCACTTTGATGTAATTGTCTGTGCTGCATTATTTTGCTAAATTTTTCTCAAGATGTTGTGACTAATTAATGTTTCAATCCTTAATGAATGTCTGTGGGTCTATTTATGCAGTTAATTTCCAAAGCATAAACCATATTCTGTTTACTGTCTCAAATGAACCTATGTTTATTTTTGTCTGATTGTTTTTGTTTGTTTTTGCTTTCCTTGTTTTGTTGACCAATAAAATTACTTTCAAATTTTTAACTTTGTTTTTTGTTACTTTTTCATGCTACAGATTTTGTCAGCTGCAGCTGAAATAGGCTGATTGGCAAAACAAAACAGGTGTGATTTTTGTCTCGAAGCTCCTTTCCTGGTGCCTTCATGCATGGATTGTGTGATGCCATGGATGGTCACCAGGAAAGGAAAAATACAGAGCGGTAAGTATTTTTTCCTTTTTACTGCAGTGGTTCTCAGCCTCAGTCCTCAAGTACCCCCGACAGGACATGTTTTGTGGATTTATCTTATCAAGAATTGCTGTCCAGACTGTCTTTCAAAGCACATGTGCAAGATGAAGGAAAACCTGCAAACATGGCCTGTTGGGGGGGGGGGGGGGGTGTTGGCGGACAGGCTTGAAGTGCTGATTTACAGCACTGTGCTTAAATCTAGCGCAAGGCAATCCTATTCTAATTGTGGGTGTTTGAGGGAAGCCAAGTGAGTGTTATAGTGTTTTTTGGGTTGGGCTTTGTGTCCCTTTTCTTAAAATTGGCTTCACTTCCTGTCACACAGCTGAACAGGAAGTGAGATTAAAACCCTACCAATGTCTTTTCTTGGGGACACACAGGTCAATCTAACTAGTGTCCCCATTAAGAAAATTGCACTCCAGCACTTTGTTGTGTACACCCCAAATGATTAGTTGGTTTTGGGTTTAGTAAAGGCAGAGCCATTCTGCAGTACAAGCGTAGTCACTGTAAATCAGAGGGGAAGCACTGACGAGTTTAACATCCAATCAAGTAGAAGCAAATTATAATTTTTTCTTTTCTTCCTTGCTTGTCCACTTGTAGTGCAAAGTGGATTTGCCTTTAGTGAATGGACCCCAAAGTCCAAGATCCCTAATAATTTGGGATGTAAACAGCAAAATGCTAGAGTACACTTTACATAATGAGAAACTATTTAGATTGATCTGTGTGTCCCCAAGAAAAGACATTAATAATGTTTTACCCTCACTTCCTGTTTGGCTATGCGACAGGAAGCGAATGAATTTGAAGTAGAAAGTGACAACATTTGGGAAGTGTCTTCACCCTATCAGGGGTGCAGACATCCCCAAAAAATTAGCAGACTTTTAATCCCTCTGCAATCTAGCCCCAAGTAAAAAGAAAGGATTTCATTTATTTTAAATTTATAAAGACACATTCCTCAGATCAACTGTGATGTATGTCAATGGTTCATTTAGCCCTTGTTTAATAGAAAACATCAGTTGCCTTTCACTAGAAACATGTGTTAGTCCGATCCTGGAGATCTGCATCTGCTTTACTATCACTTTCCCTAAAAATTGGGTTCCTGCACGTAGATGCGCGACCACCGTGTATTGGATATGCGCATATGTGGTTCTCGGAAAGCGGTGGCCAGCACACAGGACATCTTGCCCCTACAGGAAGTTGCTTGTACTGCTGCTAAGGTCTCTGAGGAAGGGATGATACTTATCTGAAAATTAAGAAAATTGTTTATTTAACATTGGGTGGTGTTTGTGGGGGTCCCTAACACACATTCATACATATTAGCAATGCTGTATCCTGGCCTATTGACATGGTTATATTTTCTTAGTCCTCTCAATAAAATTATCAGAAATTTGTGCTTAAAGTAGAACTATAATCAACACTTTTTTTTTCCATTTTGGATAGAGTAAGGGAGGGTTATAGCCCCTGTCAGTTTATTTTATACCATCCCTGTCTAATTGCGGAGATTTCCATTCACTTCCTGCCCCATAGCCAAACAGGAAGTGAGAGAAAAACTATGCAAATTAAGGGAATCCAATGACCCCCCCTCCCCCCCAGAACTAGTGCGTGTCCCCCCCCTAAAAATTTCTGGGCGGGTCATAAAACAACAGGGTGTGGCCTTGACAGGAAGGGGTGGGTAATTTTTCTATTAGGAGGTGCAGAAGTTTAGTCAGGCCTAGGGCAGCACAAAACCTAAATATACTACTGCATATTAGGGCTTATTTAGACAGGATCCGATTTACAGCATGTTTTTAGATTGTGGGAATAAACCCACGCAGGCACAGGGAGAACATGCAAACTCCAGACAGATGGTGTCACAGGCAGGATTCGAACCAGCAACCATTTTTGCTGCTAGGTGATAGTGCCATCCACTACACCACTGTGCTGAACAAGCATGATTGCGGCTGAAAGCTCAGTGTTTTTTTTTTTCCGATCTCATGCTTTCCAGCCTGGAGGACAGATGTGGGTCTTATTGACCCCGCCTCTCTCCATAAAGAGAACCTGTCACACACTATGCCTATTACAAGGGATGTTTACCTTCCTTGTAATAGGAATAAAAGTGATAAAAGAAAAGAAAAAAAGTGCAAAACTAACAAAAATTCAGAATAAAAAAAAAAACGCCCCTGTCCCTAGTAGCTCACACTCAGAAGCGAACGTGCATGTTAGTCCCGCCCACATACAGTACAGACCAAAAGTTTGGACACACCTTCTCATTCAAAGAGTTTTCTTTATTTTCATGACTATGAAAATTGTAGATTCACACTGAAGGCATCAAAACTATGAAATAACACATGTGGAATTATACATAACAAAAAAGTGTGAAATAACTTAAAAATATATTTCATATTCTAGGTTCTTCAAAGTAGCCACTGTGACGGTATTAGAATGATATCCCCGTCAAAGTCTTCCCTTCTTCCCATAAAGAAAATCACCCAATATTCCTTGAGGGGGAATATTCCTGGAATCGCCCAATAAGCCACACATGGGTCACGCTTATTGCTGGAACAAGACAGACTTTAATGGTACAACACACAGCGTATATGTAATTTACAAAACTGTTACAATGACAATCTCCGCCCCCTCACACAGTGGGGGCTCCCATACAGATGATAGGCAGACACTTCGGAGTCGACCCTGAAGACATTTCTTTAGATAATGACATCAGTGACGTTAATTACTAGTTGTACAGAATATGTTATCTAGACAGCCTGGCCCCGCATATAGAAGATATAATTACCACAATGAAGCAATCAGAATAATTAACATGAGCCACTTCTAATCACAGTAAACAGTAAACACAGGTCTCCTTCACACACACACAATAGATCAATTACCCTTTGAAATAGGACTGGCTGAGGAAGGGTCATTAACATTTCAACAGCCTGTTAGCAGAGGAGTGAGTGACACCTGAAATCACCTTCCCTCTAACACACACACAGCATTAAACAAGCAGGGAGAATTACACTGAAGCATATCCTTCACAGCCACCTTTTGCTTTGATTACTGCTTGCCACACTCTTGGCATTCTCTTGATGAGCTTCAAGAGGTAGTCACCTGGCGCAGCACCCCATCACTCTCCTTCTTGGTCAAATAGCCCTTACACAGCCTGGAGGTGTGTTTGGGGTCATTGTCCTGTTGAAAAATAAATGATGGTCCAACTAAACGCAAACCGGATGGAATAGCATGCCGCTGCAAGATGCTGTGGTAGCCATGCTGGTTCAGTATGCCTTCAATTTTGAATAAATTCCCAACAGTGTCACCAGCAAAGCACCCCCACACCATCACACCTCCTCCTCCATGGACCACAGTGGGTTACCGGTAACCTTATTGGCTAAAGCATTATCGAGGGGGGCAGAAGACATCGAGGGAAGGTGGAGGGCGGGGGGGGGGGGGGAGGGGGAATTTTACAGGGCACAGTGGCAGCATTTTACAGGGCACAGTGGCTATAATTGATGGGCACAGTGGCTATAATTGATGGGCACAGTGGCTATAATTGATGGGCACAGTGGCTATAATTGATGGCACAGTGGTGACAATTGATGGGCACAGTGGAAACAATTGATGGCACAGTGGTAACAATTGATGGCACAGTGGCTGCGTTTGATGGCATGGCACAGTGACTGCGTTTGGCATGGCACAGTGGTGACAATTGATGGGCACAGTGGTGACAATTGATCGGCACAGTGGTGACAATAGGCAGAGTGGTAACAATTGATGGCAAAGTGGCTGCGTTTGATGGCATGGCACAGTGGTGACAATTGATGGGCACAGTGGCGATAAATGATGGCACATTGGCTGCGTTTGATGGCATGGCACAGTGGCTGCATTTGATGGCATGGCACAGTGGTGACAATTGATGGCACAGTGGCTGCATTTGATGGCACAGTGGCTGCCTTTGATGGGCACAGTGGCTGCCTTTGATGGGCACAGTGGCTGCAATTGATGGGCACAGTAACTGCGTATGATGAGCACAGTGAGGCTGCAATTTTTTTGCAATGAACCAAACAAACTTAGGTTTTTCAAAATCAAAAGCAGAACAACTGGGTTTAAGACTGCAAGGATGACTGCAAGGATGATGTTTGCTATCACCGGACAAGCAAATGTCAGTCTTTCAAAGTCTCCAAGATAATTTTCTGTACGGACATTGACGGTTTGTTCAGAGCTTTGGATTTTGAGCATGACCCACTAAAATGGTGTCTCTTTATTGATTCACCAAGCCTCAAGGCTGTCTTGTTACACAATATACTGTACACCTTTCAATATCTGTTGGCTATGCTGCATACAAATAAAAACATATGAAAACATAGAATTGCTGTTGAAGCACTTCCAGTACACCAAATACAACTGGAATATCTGTGGAGGTCTATAAGTAGTGGCTCTGCTGCTTGAAATGCTATTATTACTTATGCGACCACTTGACCTGACAACGACATTTTTGACCCCCTTCACGACTGATGAAAAATGTTGTGAAATAGATAAACAAGAAAGGTGAAGGCTTTTGCTATTTAAGAGAGATGTTCAAAGATCTGTTAGTGGAGCCAGAGAAAATTGCCTGAAAAAGCTTTAGGATGTTGTTGAGAAATGTCTTGGCAACCACAGAGCACCAATCTACATTTAACTGGTTTACAAACTTCTTACAAGCATACAAGACCATGAAGTGCAACATGTCACTAAAGATACATTTTCTGCATTCACACTTTTGCCTTTAGTCCTACTTTAAGAAAAGCATTTTTGTTGGTCCACAGATTTGATACGTTATCAACGAATGACAAGCAGTTCAAAAGATGTCTTTGCAACCACAGAGCACCAAACTACATTTAGCTGGTGGGCAAACTTCTTGCAAGCATACAAGACCATAAAGTGGAACACATCACCGAAGATTAATTTTCTGCATTCACACTTCTTTACCCTCAAGAATCTAGGTGCAGTCAGTGACAAACATGGTGGAATTTTTCAGCAGGACTTTGCCATCAATGCTGAGAAACTATTGTTGGACACCTCAATGAGATGCACAGAGTATAAATTCAGCAGGAATTTTTCTTTAGCCCTGTTGTGTGTCAGAAACATTATGATAATATACACATTATAGTCATTACAAGTTAATTTCATATTTATCCGGTTTCCTATGTGAAATTCTGAAATTATATTTGTGTTTGTAAGGGTCTATAATGATCAACAAATGTTTTTCAGTAAGCAAAACTTTTCGAGAAAATCTTTTGTCCAGTGATATCAGCTGTAGGCTATAAGATCCACCATAATATCAGACACAGTAATTATATGTTTTTATTTACCAGGGCAGTGTATTCTAGTTTTAAAGTCACATGATCCCCATGGCAGCACTGCCTCCGACACAACACAACAAATGGCTTTGTTATTAAAGATTGGCTTCATCATCTGTTCATTCCTAAAGATTAACAAATAGCTATATTTTCAAAGTTACTATTTTCACAGGTATAGGAATCCACTGCACTCAATGGTAATCCTTAAGCATGCCAATAGGCTAATACTGCACTGAGCTTTGTATTGAAAGAAGGAGGCGTGTCTAATCAGAGAAAAAACGTCAAGAGCGCTCAAAGTGGTGCTTGGAGACAAAGCCTTTAGGAGATGATATGCATTCAAATCTTGATCTGCTTGATATTTGATTGTTACTTTAGCCATTGCAGACAAAGTTTTATAATTGGATATTTTAGTAATTAAAATTAATGTGTGTGTTGTCTAATGCAAGGTACCCTTTAAATGAAATCAGAAAAGTTGAGCTGAACTTGGAATTTGAAGAGAAGCTGCCATGCATACTTGTTCAGTTTGCTTAGTAGCAACTCTTCTAGTGAGTACTTGATAAAGGTTTAAGCCCAGCACCAGCTTCATGTTTTACTTTACCTGTGTTTGACAATTGTCATAGTGATAACATAAAATTACCTAAAAAAAAAAAAAATCTATTTTCTGCTTAACACTTGCCTTCCTTACTATGGTGTGCAGCTAAGCAATTCAATCTCATGCTTTTGTCTTTGCCAAATGCTTTTGCCTAATTGAAAAACCCCTGACATTATTCAACCTCTTCGTATATTGCCTGGGCATCAGTCTTCAATAGGCTTGAGTCTATGCCCTTTCAGAACCGCTTCACGCCACCCACAGTCAAGGGCTGCAAGGTAGATTGAGGAGCAGGCAAATAATGTGATTGCCAGTTCTGTGCTGTTTTTTAAGGTAAAGAATTGGCTAAAAATAAATGTTATAGAGCAGCAAGGTAGACAGGAAGTGATAAGGAACCCAAATATAGGTTGTTTTGGCCAAACTGGAATTAGCTTTAAAGTAATTGTAAACCCTTACCTTGTAAAACAATCTATTTAAATTAAAATAGAAATGAAAAGCAAAACCTTTTTGTTTAAAGATATAAAAAACATTATAAATACCTTTTTTTCCCCCTTTTCATAAGTGATCATATTCCCTCTGTTCTCAGCTGCATAAAAGCTGGGGGAAAAGACACAGCAGTACACTGAATTTCCCAGGCTGTGTGGGGGTGGGGTTCTGATAATTGGAGGAGAGCAGGCTGAGTTCCCAGCACAGCTAGAGAACTGACCACAGTGTGAGTGAGTGAGTGAGTGAATAACTTATATAGTGCTACAAATGCGAACTGAATCGCCTCAAGGCGCTTGGCATCCATTTTCCTTCTATTTAGCCTTCAGAAAATATGGGTCTTGAGTTTTTTCTGAAGGCCTGGTGATTCTCTTCCATTCGGATATGAGTTGGTAATGAGTTTCACAGTCGAGGTCTTTGGACTGCAAATCTTCGTTCTCCTTTGCTCTTGTAGCGGGCCTTGGGGATTTGCAGTAGATTTTGGTTAGCTGATCGGAGAACGCGATTGGGGTTGTGGTATTTTATTTTCTCACATAGATATTGGGGGGCGATGCCTTGTACACATTTGTGTGTCAGGCAGAGGGCCTTTAATGTGATTTGGTCCTTGACGGGCAGCCAATGGAGGGGAGGGGGAAATTGACTACCAGGGTTTTTTCCCCGTTACCAGTCGCGCTGCCTTATTCTGGACGACTTGTAGATGGGCAATCTGGTATTTTTGGAGACCTAGGTACAGGGAGTTAGCATAGTCGAGCTTGGAGTTTATTAGTGTTCCCACCACTACTGCGGTGTCTTTTTCCGGAATGAAGGGCACGAGTCTTCTTAGTAGACACAGGAGATGGTGAGACCCGCTGACTACTGACCCAATTTAAGTATCCATTGTCATGTCGGAGTCATAAATGACTCCTAGACTTTTGACTTTGGTGCTGGGGGTAATGGTCTGTCCAAATATGGGCGGGGCGACCATGTCGTCCTAGCCAAACTCTCTTTGTGTTTGCATGGACCAGAAGGAGTTCTGTTTTTGATCCATTGAGTTTGAGGTGACTCTCCATCATCCAGTTGTCTATCAAAGTGAGGTAATGGTCCTTTTTGTTGTTTATACGAAAGTAGAGCTGAGTATCATCTGCATAGGAATGGTAAAGTAGATCCTGGTTACTGATAATTTTGAGGAGTGGGCGAAGATAAATATTGAATAACACGGGCGCCAGGGGGGACCCTTGAGGGACTCCACATGTCAGAGTACGTGCTTCAGAAGTGAAAGGTCCTAGTTTCACTGTCTGGGATCGATTTTCCAGAAATAATGAGAACCAGGGTAGATCTGAGTCTGCGACTCTGGCTACTTCTGTGAGCCGAAGCAGCTACATTTTATGATCTACTGTGTTAAACGCTGCACTAAGGTCCAGCAGTATCAGAAGACAAGATTCCCCTTCATCTGCTGATTCGAAAGCGTCATCCCATATTTTGAGAAGTGCTGTTTCCGTGCCGTGACCTGGCCGGAAACCCGATTGTAGTGGGTCCAGTAGTTTGTAGGTGTCTAAATGATGTTGTAGCTGTTGTACTACAGCTTTCTCCATGACCTTGGAGAAGACGCTGAGACCGGTTATAGGTCGACAGTGGTTTGGGTCCTTCGGGTCAAGGTTGTTTTTTTTTTTAATTGGTTTTATTACGCCTTGTTTTAGGGAGGTCGGCACCATGCCTTCCTTAAATGATTGGTTTATAAGGTGCGAGACCGCGGGTGCTAATGTCTCGGCACATTCTTTCAGCAGTTTTGTGAGGATGATGTTATTCAGCGCTGTACTGTCCCGCAGGCTACCGATGATATTTTTGGTGGTGTCGATGGAAATGGGCTGAAGTTTAAATTTTATAGATTGAGGTATATTTGTATTATTGTCACCTTTATGATTTGTAGGGACGGGGTTGGTGGTTTTATTTTGCCAAATTGTTTCACGGATATTTTTGATTTTGTTAATGAAAAAATCCGATAATTCATTGCAAAAATCTTGAGTTTCATGATTCGGAGCCTCTAGGCAGGCTGGATTCATGGTTTGG
This sequence comes from Rana temporaria, assembly GCF_905171775.1. Taxonomy (NCBI): domain Eukaryota; kingdom Metazoa; phylum Chordata; class Amphibia; order Anura; family Ranidae; genus Rana; species Rana temporaria. The sequence continues at coordinate 102,191,241 of NC_053496.1, read as the reverse complement.
GCCACTAAGTTGAAGAGCTCACGGGGACGATTCAGGGCTTTTGCGAGGATGATTGAGAAGTGTACTTTTTTTGCTTTGAAGATCTCTATGATATTTCTTTGTGAATAATTTGTAGATTTTGTGGGTTTCGGTAGTTGGGTTTCTTCTCCAGGCGCCTACTGCTCTTCTGCGTTCTTGCTTCAATAGTGTGAGAGCGTCATTGACCCAGCCGGAGTTGTTTTTTCGGATGAGCGTTTTGCATTTCGGAACTATTCCGTCTGTAGTCTGTAGTAAGGCTTTGTTAATGGAATTGAGTATTTCCACTGTCGATTGATTTTGGTTTATTGTTGTTATTTTATTTGATAATGTGGTTTTGAGGAGTTCTGAGTGTAGTTTCTTCTGGGATCTTGTCCAGTGTGATGTTGACGGGTTTGTCGGTTTTTTGAAGACGGTATTGTTGATTATTTTGAAGTTGATTGCATGGTGATCTGTCCAGGGTAACGGTCTATTCTCCATTATGTTAATGTCTATATCCTGTTTGAAGATAAGATCGAGGGTGTGACCTGATACATGCATGGGTGCACCTATCATTTGCTGTAGACCTAGTCCTCCTAATTGGTCAATGCCGGCCTTGGCAATGGGGAATTAGCCCAGAGGTTGAAGTCTCTGAGTAGCAGGAGGTGTTTGGTGTTCAATGTATACGTCGAGATAAATTCCGCTAGTGATGCGAGGAGATGCGTCTTTGGTCCTGGCGGTCTATAGCACAGTAACATTTGAACGGTGTCTTGGGGTGTTGTTTGTAGTTGCAGAGTAAGCATTTCCATGAACAGCAATGAACCCTGTAGGTCTGGTTTGGTGAGCGCGAGGTGAGACTTGTATATCATTGCCAGGCCTCCTCCTCTTTGCCCATGTCTATTTTCGGTTATGATACCATAATTCTCTGGCACAAGTTCTCCTAGAATGGTGTTGCAATCCAATGTTAGCCAGCTCTCGTAATGAAATAGACAGTCTAAGTTGTCCTGAGCGATGAGGTTGTGGATTTCCTGTCTATGCTTAGTGTGGTCAGATTTTTTAAATAGGAAAGCAGAGGGACTGACAGGAACACCAGGAATTTCACACAAAGGAAGCAATACAAAGAGAAAAGGATACTTTTTCATACAAGTACATGGTACAACAGGCACATATCAGGAATATGAAATGTTTGGTTTACATATTCTTTAACTCCTTATATTCTTTAAATGTATATATTTTATATATTAGCAATTGATATATAACTATCTATATATAGATAGATAGATATATATATATATAGGTATAATTGCCCAAGATACTAAAGGGCAGTAGCTAGTTTCAGCCCTTATATATGACAATAAACCGACAAAGTGAAGACCAGTGTTTCCATCTCCAGTATTTATCCTTGTAATTAACCATAGAACTTTAATTAAGAAAAATTTGTGAGCCAACGGCTATACAATGCCAAACGCCTGCTACTATAATGATGGCCACATGTTGGCACAGAAGCCTGGATCTCAGTATACATCTGATCTGTGAAAAAGGATCTCAGTTCACTAGCTGTTTAGCATAGGAGTCTTAAATGAAATGCACCCATACTTTATATATATATATATATATATATATATATATATATATAAAAATCTTATGTGCATCAACGATTAAAATATTTACTGTAGAACAGTGATCATTAGCACACAGGTATAGAGATCTATAGGCTATCAGAGACTTATTTATGGAGCCATAAGGCAGATTTTGAAGTGTTTGCAAAAATAAATGTCAAATCGCAATTCTATTCCGTATTTATAGGCTATGAATGACCTCTTTATAAACACTGACAATGTTTATGATTGTTTATATCTTGGCAGTAAAACCACATGGTTGTCACATCAAGAGACATCAACTGACTATTTATCAACCAGCCATGTGGCCCTCAATATGCTTTTTAAAGGAATGTTCCACCCCAAATTCCATCTTCAGTCTTTTCCCAATTTTCAATTCCAAATGCAAAAATACTTAAATACGTCAACTGCTTTTGAAAGTATCTAGTTAACTAAAATGAATAAAAATTTTACTGAGAAAATAAGTAAATTAAGGAATATAAACTCTACAGCACAAAATAAAGGAATTTTCTTTTGGAATCCATAAAGATGGACCTTTTTAAGTTGTTATTGCACTAGAAAACAACACTTGTAGTATAATCAACTTCAAAGGATGAGCTGAAGGTTTGGTGTGAACTCTTTGGATCTGGTATGCATTTTTAGGAGCAACCCCATGTAAACATCAAGAAAAAAAAGCATGAGCCCCCTTCCCCCCCAACAAAAACCTTATCCAAGCATGTAGCCTGGTAGGCCAGGTTGGGAGGAAGTATAAGTGTTCACCAGCTCACCCTAAACCATACCATGCCACATACCTTCCAGAAGGGGGGGGACCTTGCCAGGAAAGACCTCCCTGGCAAAGCACCTTCTTTCCACATTGATAAAGACAAGGGCCTCTTCCACCTAACCCTGGCACTGGTTGTGGGGGTCTGTGGGTGGGAGCTTGTCATATAATGGAAGCCACCTTTAATTGCAAGAGGGTCCCCAAGTATAACCCCTCATGTAAATGACCCTCCCTGGCAAGGTACCCTCCCCATGTTGAGGGCATGTGGCCTGGTAAGGTTCAGGAGGGGAGCACACTTGCATGGATGCACGGGAGTGCACTGCATGCTCAGATAAGCATCTGGGTGAACCAAACACAGGTGTTTTTATGTCATCACTACTAGCTACATTATTTTTTGCCAAATCTTTTTTAATAAATTATTCATTAGCATACAAAATTAGCCCACGCAGGGGCCAAACCTTTGCCCACACAGGAGCAGTTATTCTGATGCGGCAACATACCGCAACAGGGCACAACATACAACATAAACAAACTAACTTATACTATAACCCCAATGTGGGGAGAGGTTCAGTTCAGGAGAATCTGTGCTCAAATTGGTACGAACAGGATAATGCAACATGAGAATAGTTGGGTCAATATACTAACAGACTAGAGATATAGTGTTAATCTAGGAATTGGTTACTGCATCAGTTGCCGTGGTATTGTCATCTAGCCAACAGGTCCATACCTTTTCAAATTTTTGTGGACAACCCCTGCCCGAGTAGGTGGCTTTAAATAGGGGTAAACTGGCATTCACTAGGCTTTTCCAGAATCTGACAGAGGGGGGAGACGATTGTTTCCAGTTCATCGTAATGGCCTTACAAGCATAGTACAATAGCAGGGATATGAGTATTTTCCTGGCTCTGAGCATTGACAGTTGTTCCACCAGCCCCAGCAGACAATATTTAGGATCATAAGAAACACAAATCTTAGCAATTACCTGGAGTACTTCTTTCCAATAATGTTCGATTGCTAACCCAAAAAATGTGTTTTACAAGTAATTATTTAGAGGGCTGTGAGAAGCTCTGTATTGGTAGAACGTTTTTATCCCATCAGCGATGTTAGTGGCCAGGGTTGAGGCCTGTATATGAAGTAAGGTGACCACCACTGCCTTAAAGTATAGGCAAAGGCAAAAAAAAAAAATATTAGTTATGGATAGAGTGGAGAAGAATTAGAACGTTTGTCAGTTTTTATTGCTGCCTGTGTAGATTTACTCTCTCAATTTGTCCTGTTTACCAATTGTTGAAAGTGAACGTAAAGAAAATCCCACATTTTTGGGTGAAAAGTAATCAAGGGAAACTCTTCCAATGGAGACACTAGTTCTTGTGATCTGGGGATCCCCAAATGATTCCTTTAATTTGCAGGGATTTCCTCTTACTTTCTGTTTGGCTATGTGACCTAAAGTGAAGAGAAATCTCCTACAATGGGACATAGATGGCAAAAAATCCGACAGCGGTTATAACATTCCCTATCCAAAATGAAAGAAAAAATGTACTATAGTCCTACTTTACAGTTTACACCACTGCCTTTTTAATGTTTCTTAGATACACATGGTAATGTAACCACGTAAATATATCACTGTGTTAATAAACTGAAAAAATGTTTCTAAGCATAGTATGTGATCTTACTGTTGATTGAAAACAGTAGATTATGGATAGTAATGACTGGTACCTAAAGACCATGCGATTGAGGCTGCCTAGGCTGCAACCCAGGGATCAACAGTGTTTTTCACAGCTCAAATGGGCAGCATTTGTATGCAAAATAGTCATTTTGGTAATGCATGGTCTTACTGATCCATCATAAGTCTGAATTGTATTGATAGGTTGATTTTACATAGAATAAGAAAGAAGCATTTTAGGGCCACTATTATGCATTTTGAAAGAGTTTGCATGTACTGTATACAGATGCACAGACAAAAGTCTACGTAGATGGCCATCACCTATGCAGTGATGCACCCATATGTCCAGGAACATGACATGTACAGAAAACCAAATCAACATAAGGGTTTCCCACCTGGAGCAAAAAAATGTATACTTCATGTGTTCTCTTCATTACTATAGTGTTGGATAAGAAGGCATGGGCCTTTAGGTCAAAAGAGTTATAATTTCAGTTCCACTTTAAAACACCCATTTCACATGAAGATGTAGTTTCATATCCATGGGATATTTATATTTTTGAATTAAAAAATTTTAAGAGATGAGTATCATGAGAAAAATTAAAAACGTTTGAATCAATATCTTGGTTAATTGAACATATGATTGGTTAAAATAAATGACCTGCTGATTTCTACCTCTAAAGCAGTAGTCTACCTATTCACTTTAGTAAAGATTCCTACATGGAGGAAATTATCCTCACAGGCATCCAATAGCAAATGTTCTGCCTATGCACTGATTTTCCATCAATAAATCAGAACAATACTGGGTCATGTAGAAAATACTGAGTAGATAAATAGAATTTCAGCATTTACACTTCATCCTAAACGAAAGACTTGCTTTTAGGTATAATTGGCCTTTAAGAAACCTATATGTTATTTTTACAAACCAGAAAATATGCAGACCTGAAGCATAATTTCAGATGCACAAATGATTGTAGTTGTCTGTTAGCCAGATAGGTTGGAATACACCCCAATGATATTTTGCCTGCAGCCCTCCAGCTGTTGTCATTTTGATGACTCGTGGACCATGTTGGAAATGAGCATGACAGCAAACCAATCATGCACCTCTGATATTGCTATACACCATACTGAACATTTTTATTCAAAGTGAGACATGAAACAGAAATACTGCATTGCTGATTTTTTTCTTGAAAGGAAGAAAATTATTTATGGTTATGTACCTAAATTTGCATCACTGCTCAGAGTCTGATACTGTCAGCATTAAGGGTTTCATCAGAACACTATATAGTTCAAAAGGGAAATTTAAGCCATGTACACACGGTCGGAATTTCCGATGGAAAAAGTCAGATGGGAGCTTTTCATCGGATACTCCGACCGTGTGTATGCCCCATCAGACTTTTTCCATCAGAATTTCCAACAGACTTAGGTAGAGAGCAGGTTTTCTATTTTTCTGTCGAAAATTTTGCCCGGTCAAAAGTCCGACCGTGTGTACGCGGCATTAGAATTACTATTGAAAGAGACCCTGTCACCAGATCATTCATTTCAACAAAAATCTTCCCCCATGGTTATATGTACATTTAACTTCTTTTTGGCATTATAATTACCTGTAAAATTCAGCATCTCCAGCAGACTCAGAACCCCAACTCAAGTGACACTCTATAGCAATGGCAGCCAAATCTTTGCATGTAGGACACATGTAGCCCTCTATAGAAAATAAATTACTGCGCTAAGTAAAACACTAATATGAAGCTGCAACTAAAAAGTGATATACACACCAAACAGTCAATAGAAAAAATGTAGTTGCGCTATGATAAATTAAAAAACTATATAAACTAAACAAGTGACAAAAAATATTAAATGAAGCAATGACAGCTGTGTTAATCATGTGTTCAGTGAAGTCCAAAGATAAAACACAATTGAAGTACCGTATTTATCGGCGTATACCGCGCACTTTTTTGCCCTGAAAATCAGGGCAAAATCGTGGGTGCGCGATATACGCTGATACCCGCGCCGTGTTTGAACACTGAGCCGGCATATACCGAGCGCAGTACACTCGTGTATAGTCGGGCAGGCTCGGCTCCTCTCGCGCTCACGTTCTGGACGTACAGGACGTCCAGGACGTGAGCACGAGAGTAGCCGAGCCTGCCCGACTATACACGAGTGTACTGCGCTCGGTATATGCCGGCGCAGTGTTCAAACTCGACGCAGGAAAGCGGGGATCGAGCGGGGTGGACACCGCAGAAGGACGCCGGACCCAACGAAGAGGACACCCCAAAGCCGCAGATGGACGCCGGACCCGACGAGGCCGCCGATGGACACCAAAACTGTAAGTACTAAAATGTTTTTTTTTTACAGGAATGCGGGTCCACTTTAGGGGTGCGCGCTATACGCCGGAGCGCGCAATACCCCGATAAATACGGTAAATTTTTCAGTGGTTCAAATTATAATTCAAAATGTTGAAAAAATCCACCACCAAAAGTGAAGAAACCACAAGAAATGCAGGCTCACCAGATGGCAAGCAAAGATGGCTTGCAGCTGTAAACCCCAGCCCGGGCCTTTAGTCATGGACTGCAGCACACACCAGTGGAAATGGTCCCTTAAGGCACAGATGTCACCAGATGCATGGGATACCCAAAAAATAATGGGACTCACAATAGTGAAATACCGTAGTATAAAGTGTAAAATGTAATGAGATAAAACACTTACAAAGGATCGATCATATAGAAGCATAAAATAAAGCCGGCCGGCTTAAACGAACGCCCGTCCGCTCGGACTGTCACGCAAAACGTCAGCACATCTCCTCTCCCTCATGTAGCCCTCTGTATGCATTCAACCTGGCCTTGGGGCACTATTCCTCCCACTGAGACCATTAATATTGTACTATTTCTTTATAACGGAAGTAAACCCATCCATAATGCATGTTCCAGAAATGTAACACTACCATTGGTTGTGCTCTCAACCAAGCTGTCAAACCATTCAATGGCTGGTGTTATAACTGATCACATGTGCAGCATCATGGCAGATGTAGATTTAACAGAGGAAAAGATGGCAGCTTCCTTGGCTAAAAACGATAGGAGGGTTTACTTCCGCTTTAACAGAAACCAACAAAAGGACACTATTCCTTCCTCTGACAAAAGTAACAGGGCAAATTTCCCCCCACTAACGCCAACTGTAGGGCACAATTCTTCCACTGATAGCAACAATGGGACACAATTCCATTCATTGACACTAATGGTGGGCCACATTTTCTCCCACTGACACACAACGATGAGGCGCGATTTCTTACACTGACACTGAAGCCTCGTACACACGGCCGAGGAACTCGACGTGCCAAACACATCGAGTTCCTCGGCCAGTTCAGCACTGAAGCCGCCGAGGAGCTCGGCGGGACGAGAGCTCCCATAGAACAACGAGGAAATAGAGAACATGTTCTCTATTTCCTCGTCGAGCTCCTCGTCGGCTTCCTCGGCCGAAACTGTACACACGACCAGTTTCCTCGGCAGAATTCAGCCAGAAACTCGGTCGGAAGCTGAATTCTGCCGAGGAAACTGGTCGTGTGTACGGGGCCTCACACTGGGGGTCTATTCCTCCCACTGACACCAACACTGGGATGCATTTATGCCCCTCTCCCTGGAAGACTATATGGTTAATTAATTGCCAGAAAAAGGGACACTAGCAACGTGCGTTTTTCTGTCAAAATGCCAGGGCTATGTGGCTGTCCACCCCTTAACGTATAAAAAGTCTGCACCTTTTGTTCATCCTTTGCTGCATATCAGTGCTACTAGTCTTCTACATCCCCTCCAAAACCCAATAGTTACCTTGACAGTTCCCTCACAACTCTTGGTAATGTGACAGTGCTTATGTCTAGCAATTGGTTGCTAGAAGCTTGCAGTTCCACATGGGAGGAAGTCACATGTTTCCCTCCCCCCCATAGTACCCCATATTCAGCAGAGGTGGGAACAGTGAGGGAGCACCAGCAAGGTAAGTATAGTCATACCTCTCATCTGTCTCTTATCTGGAGGGACTGTCCCTCTTTTGGAACCAAGGGCCAGATTCACGTAGAATCGCGGCGGCGTAACGTATCCTAGATAAGTTACACCGCCGCAATTTTTCATCGCAAGTGCCTGATTCACCAAGCACTTGCGATGAAAACTACGCCCGCGGCCTCCGGCGCAAGGCAGGCCAATTCAAATGGGCGTGTGCCATTTAAATTAGGCGCGCTCCCGCGCCGGACCTGCTGCGCATGCTCCGTTTCCTAACTCCCGCCGTGCTTTGCGCGCCGTGACGTCATTTTTTTGAACGACGACGCACGTAGCGTATTTCCGTATTCCCGGACGGCTTACGCAAACGACGTTGATTTTTAAATTTCGACGCGGGAACGACGGCCATACTTTAGACAGCAATACACTTGCTGACTAAAGTTAAGGCACCAAAAAAAAAGTGTAACTTTGCGACGGGAAACTAGACTAGTGGCGACGTAGCGAACGCGAAAAATTGTCATGGATCCGCCGTAACTCCTAATTTGCATACCCGACGCTGGTTTACGACGCAAACTCCCCCCAGCGGCGGCCGCGGTACTGCATCCTAAGATCCGACAGTGTAAAACAATTACACCTGTCGGATCGTAGGGATATCTATGCGTAAATGATTCTATGAATCAGGAGAAACGCCGTCGTATCTCATTTGTGAATCTGGCCCCAAATTCCTCTTTTCCTCTATCTTTCTATGTTGTCTCTTTTTTTGGTCTGATGTACAAATATCCATGAAAACTGTTTAACAAAAATCTTATTCTACACTAAACCTTCAGCCTACCTGTCAGTTATCTTGTTATTTTGAAAAGCCAGCATAAATTCAAAGTAATTGTAGAAAACAATTCTGGGTTTAACCAAATATTTTTGACATAAATTCTTCACAGTCTGGGGACATGACAGGGGTGCATCCACTGCCCAAATACATTGTGTTAAAAGGTGTCCCTCTTTCTCATCTCAGAAAGCTGGGGGGGGGGGGGACGTTATAACTAGTGGAGGCATTTATGAAAACACTGTCATTTTTTCCAGGTAAGGTGACAGTGTATTTTTGAATCTAAGCAGTCTCAGCAAGGTCTGAGCCAGATTTAAGATCCAATCTTGCTTTACCGTAGCTTTTTAAATATAAAAAGAATAAATAAAATGGAAATCTATAGGTGCATACCCTATATTCTGTTCAGGGGAAGTAGCTAGAGTGAAAACACTGGGGGGGGGGGGTGTTAATAAAGCCACTGAGCCAATTTTCTGGTGTTAATCCCCCTTGATAATGTATTGCGCCAAATTCACAAAGTATTTGCAACACTTTTGGTCCCGACAGAGACTCATGCGCCAAATTCAGGTAGTTCTGAAAGGCGCTACTTTCACATGGTGTCACATTGAATGCGTCTCTTTTACATTGTGTCGCATTGGATGTGCCAAATAAAAGTAGAGTTTATTAACCGCTTAACAACCGCCCTATAGATGATATACGTCTACAAGGCGGTTGCTTAACTCTGGGAGGATGTCGCATGGGGCGCGCACACGGGAATGTCCGTGACCGTTGCGTCCTCCGGACCCGGCGCATCACGGATCGCGGTAAATCGCCGCTGATGGAGGCGGTTTACCACACGATCGCTCCGTCCAATGACGGAGTGATCACTTGTAAACAAACCGCCGTCATGTGATGACGCCGGTTCCTCCCTCCCCTCTCTGTACCGAGTGCTGTGGGCTGGATCTGTGACAAATGCAGTCACAGATCCAGCCGGCCATCCATCCCTGCTCAGCCATCCCTGCCCCATACAAACAATACTCCATACCCATACTGTGCAATACTCTGCAATACCCCACAATACTCTGCAATACCCCACACTACTCTGCAATACCCCACAATACTCTGCAATACCCCACAATACTCTGCAATACCCCACAATACCCTGAAACATCGCCTATGGGGATTTCTAAGTAGCAAAGTTTGGCGCCATTCCACGAGCGTGTGCAATTTTGAAGGGTGACATGTTGAGTATCTATTTACTCGGCGTAACTTCATCTTTCACATTATGCAAAAGAATGAAGAAAAAATACAAAATTTGCTAAATTTTATAACAGAAACAAAGAAAAATTCATTTTTTTTTACAGAATTTTCCGTCTTTTTTCTCTTATAGCGCAAAAAATAAAAAACCCAACAGTGATTAAATACCACCAAAAGAAAGCTCTATTTGTGTGAAAAAAAGGACAACATTTTTATTTGGGTACAATGTTGTATGACTAAGTTATTGTCATTCAAATTGTGAAAGCACTGAAAGCTGAAAATTGGTCTGGTTATTAAGTGGGTTTACGTGCCTGGTGGTCAAGTGGTTAAGAACGACTTTCTTTTGGCGTACAGAGAGATTTTCCAAACAGATTTTCCAAAAGTGTCTCTGGTGCATTCTAAAACTGGCGTAGAATGAGGGAAATTCAAGTACAAGTTCCGAACAGATATATAAATTTGTTGCATTCTCTCCACTTTAGAATTCATGAGAAACACTATCGCAAAATCTGCCTGCGCCAGTCTTTATGAATTCCAGAGCATATGCATTCCCTGACCTTTCTGCAAGACTGAGCACAAAGAAGTACATCTATGGGTCTTTGTATGTAAATTTAACTTCATATATCCTTGTACTTTATAGAAAACAACAGGTAGTCTTTGTTGTTACATTTTCTTGGTAATCTCTTTCCAGTGCTGCTTGGGAAGAATAAGCCCAATGGAACCCTTATCCTTATAAGAGAAAACAGTACATGGCTTTATACATTTTCAATTATATGTTTATGACAAGATTTCACATCTGTGTATGAAAAGGTTATGTTTTGTTATCAGGTTTGGCAGGTAGCCACTGATGTTAGGTAGAAATTTTACTCCTAAACAAAGCGAGGGGTGCCTTGTAATTATCCCTGGAAATCACTTGTGTAAGCCAATACACCACACTGATTTACGGCAAATACAGACAGATGTACTTGAATATTCCCAAAATACCTTTTTTCCAAAATCTCACTACAACACTAAAAGCATGTTACAAGCATATGTTTCCATTCAACACCGCCTCTCTGTCTGTTGTTTATCCTTATTGCATTGTCTCGTATGGTCTAACCTTTATGTGAGATGAACTTCATCTGATTGTTACTGTCACAGACACTATTTACCATGTCCATCTGTTGGCTTTTCACCAAACAGAACATATACAGTATATGTGTGGACCACTAGATCAGGATATTTGTAGCTATTTAAATACTGTACCTGTATGTACATATTTTAGTTAAGAAGCTGCTCTATGAGATCTCAATTGTCAGTAATAGGGTAGAGTAAGGTCAATAGTAGTAGAGTAAAGGGAGTGCCAAATATATGGTCAAGAGTCCAGCTCAATTTTTACTTGTCACACAAGTTATAAGGGTATTCAACATGCTTTAGAGGTTTAATTGATTCCCCTTCTTCAGGGGTTAGAAAAAATTTGGACTGAGGGCTGGTATCCTGGACTAGATGTCTCTACCATGAATAAACCCTGAGGTCTCGTACACACGACCGAACATGTCCGCTGAAACTGGTCCGCGGACCAGTTTCCGCGGACATGTTCGGTCGCGTGTAGGGCCGACCGGACAATTTTCCGGCCTAGCGGACAGGTTTCCAGCGGACAAAAGTTTCTTAGCATGCTAAGAAACATGTCCGCTGGAAAGCTGTCCGTTGGACATGTCCACTGGTTAGTACGTCAACGCATGCATGGAAGCATTGAACTCGCGCGATAGAGAACGTCGGTTTTGTCTACGTCACCACGTTCTCTGTCCGCGGGGATTTTGGTCTGATGGTGTGTACACACATCAGACCAAAACCTCTAAGCGGACATGTCCGATGAAAACGGTCCGCGGACCGTTTTCATCGGACATGTTCGCTCGTCTGTACAAGGCCTTACATATACCCAGGGATCTGACTGGCCACAGGTGATACACAGAATTAACTAAATCCTTCTTCAAAAGTTGTACATGTTTAACTGCAGTATTTATCTTATCTACAGCTGTTCAAATTCGAGAATTTATAAAGATTTTCTTAGTTGTGAGAAAAAAGGGGCTGGAGATCTGAAGTTACACTCTGCAGATCTCAGTAAAGAGAGCTCTAAAAGCTGATTGGGGTGAAGGGACAGCTGAGACTGTCAATCATCTGAGGATCCTCCCCACCACCACCATTATTTTCTTGGTGTCAGGAAAATGTGTCCGAAGTGATTTGTGCTGATAGCAGAGGAATGAAGCAGCAGACAGAAATGACACTTAATGCTCTCAAAGTATAAGTAAAGGCAAAACAAATCTCTCTGCACTCTATCCAAAACAAAAAAGAAAAGAACATTTGTCCATTTGCTATCTGTTCCCCCGTTAAGGAGATTCACCTGCTCTATTTGTCCTGTTTATCATTACCATTGAAAGTGAACATAAAGGAAAATCCCCAAATTTGGGTTGTGCCCAGAAAAGTATTAGAGGAAAAATCTTCTGGTAATTTCTGATAACCTGGGGGTCCCCAAGGAATTTGCATGGATTCCGACTCACTTCCTGTTTGTCTATGGGACAAGAAGTGAAGAGAAATCTCTGCAAAGGGACACAGATGGCAAAAAAAATCTGACCGTGTTATAACCTCTATCCACAATAGGGAAAAAAAGTTTTGCCTATAGTTCTACTTTAATTGAGACGAGTACACACTATAGAGGGATATGCTTTGTTTACATCTCATGCCTGAGGTTTACAACCACTTTAAGGGCCTGCCATGGTTGTTGGTAGGGTTGTCCAGATACCGATACCAGTATCGGTATCGGGACCGATACCGAGTATTTGCGGGAATACTCGTACTCGCGCAAATACCCCCGATACCTAAATAGAATACTTTCCCCCCCCTTTCCCCCCCCGCCGCTGCCGCCGCATCGCGCCGCCGCATCGAGGGACATGGCTAGAGGGACATTGCTGCATATGTGAGGGACATGGCTAGAGGGACATTGCTGCATATGTGAGGGACATGGCTGCATATGTGAGGGACATGGCTAGAGGGACATGGCTGCATATGTGAGGGACATGGCTAGAGGGACATTGCTGCATATGTGAGGGACATGGCTAGAGGGACATGGCTGCATATGTGAGGGACATGGCTAGAGGGACATGGCTGCATATGTGGGGGACATGGCTGCATTTGGGGACACATTTAAAAAAAGTATCGGTATTCGGTATCGGCGACTACTTGAAAAAAAGTATCGGTACTTATACTCGCTCCTAAAAAAGTGGTATCGGGACAACCCTAGTTGTTGGTCTAGCAAACTGCTAGACTAGTAACCAAAAAAGGTTCTATACACCATAATGGATCATATTGGCCCCCAAATGCATTGGGAAAAATGTTTACTCTTATGATGAATAAAAATTGTACTGAACTCTCAACCATATGTCGGTTGCCCTCTTCTCTCTACCTTGCTTACTATGGGAAAAAATATAACTGTGCTAAACCAAAAAACAGTGTTCCTCTCAAAGAAGAGAACTGGATGGGGCATAAAGCCCAAAATGATATATTGATACCTAAAGTGAATTGAGTGAAAATACACAGTGATACATAAATAAACGTTAATGTGCAGTCATGAGTTGGGCTCCAACACCCTGGAGACCCAATAGGTGAAAACACTTGTATATGAATCAATAACCTCTCCGACCAATGCTGGAGGAGTTGTAGTAGGTAAATTGAATCAATATTAGAAAAAGAAAAAAAGAAAAGAACTCAAAACCAAAGTTTATATTTGCAAAAATATATCCCAAAGGATTGAAAAATAGTCCATAGAAGTGTCAGATTTGAACACCCGTGCACAATCCAATTGATAATTGCTCGTGGTCCCGGGGAGCCTTATGTGAATCCACCACCGATAAAAAAATATGCTTACCAGATTTTAAGGTCCCAATGGACCAAGCCCAGCATGTTAATCCAAACAGAGGACCTGTTTATTGGTAGCTTCCAGACACAGCGGAACTCCACATATACACTCAATGGACCTGTATATTAGTAGCTTCCAGATACAGCGGAACTCCACATATGCACTCAATGGTACCGATCATAGAAAAAAGAGAATTGCTTCCATAGCGTAAAACCAGGGATGCTTTATTGGTACAAATACAAAAGGTAAAAAACTCACATTTGTGATGATAATCAAGGGCATTCAGCCATGCAGCGCCGGCCGGACGCTGACAGGCAAATAGACCGCTCGTGTAGAGATACGATGAGAGGGGATGACGTCAGCACGCCGCTCGCTCCGCCCGACGCGTTTTGTGATAGGTCACTTCGTCTCGGGGGACTGTCTATGTTCACTTTAAATCTTATCTCCAACAGCTAAAAATGCAGTTTAAATAAACGTACAAAAGCTGCTTTCAGAATTGAAATGGAATTCTGTGCAGTCAGTTTTGTGATCCAGAAGCCCCTGTTAGACAAAACAGTCAGATCCCCAACCTCTGGTGCAGTACAGCTTGGGCAAAACACTTATCAAGATACAACTTCAGCATTCTGATGTGACAAAAGCAGCAACTACACACTGACAAGGTCATCCTTCTACTTTTAATTTGTGGTGAATGCTAATGAAATTGTATTTTTGACCTATGTAACAGCAACATCATGTAAATGCAAATGTAACACATTTAATCAGATATAGGTGGATGTATAGCTTGGTGGCAGCTCTGCTTTAACAGTGTAGTAACTCTTTACATGACTGAAATTTCCTTCTTCCTAGCATTTCTTAACACCAGACCTAAGGGACTAATAAAGTTAAATGTTTTCCAGGTCTCTTACCAGAACCGCATTTAAAATAATTAGTTCCACATTCAGGTTCTTAAGAATGAATCAAAAACCCAATTAATTTACCCAGGCTCAATATAGGAGATGAAAAAAAAACATGCATTGTCAGCACTATTCACAGATTTACAGTTTAGAATTAATCTTCAGCCACAATGTAACTGACTATAAATTGGATTATATAATAAAGATTAACTATACGGTAAGCATAAATTTGCAACTAAACATATCATGAAGGAGATATCATAACAAAAAAATATAAATAGTTTTAATGAGTATGTAATACCCCATTTGTATATTTAGGCATTTTTAAAGAAGGTCTGATAGGAGAGACATATGGGAATTGGCATTGCTGATTCCCAGATCATTGATGCCTGTTCCAGGTCAGTAATTGCCAAGTAGGTAAGAAAGTATGACGATAAAAGGTGTTGTGCCAACCTGCACACCTAAAAACAGAAAAAATGGTAGTTCTTTCCCTTTTAAATGTAAAGAAAGTTCAGATCAATATGAACACAATCTAGTTTCCAAAATGTGATTAACCACTTAAAGCGGAGCTCCACTCTAAAGTAGAACTCACGCTGATCGGAACCCTCCCCCCTCCAGTGTCACATTTGACACCTTTCAGGGGGGAGGGGGGTGCAGATACCTGTCTAAAGACAGGTATTTGCACCCACTTCCGGCCACACAGTTTCGGGAAAACTGCGGGCATGATGTCACCTCCCGTCCTCCCCCCGTTGTGCTCTGGGAACACTCGGCTCACAGAGCACAGCGGGAGCTAATCAGCGGCGCAGCGCAACTCGCACATGCGCCGTAGGGAACCGGGTAGTGAAGCCGGAGCGCTTCACTTCCTGGTTCCCTTACTGAGGATGGCGGGGGGAGCAGCAGAGTGACGAGCGATCGCTCATCCTCTGCTGCGGACGGCGCTGGACTCCAGGACAGGTAAGTGTCCTAATATTAAAAGTCAGCAGCTGCAGTATTTGTAGCTGCTGGCTTTTAATATTTTTTTTTCATGGCACATCCCCTTTTACCCCCGGACCATATTGCTGGTCAAAGACCAGAGTACTTTTTGCGATTCGGCACTGCGTTGCTTTAACTGACAATTGCGCGGTCGTGCGACGTGGTTCCCAAACAAAATTGGCGTCCTTTTTTTCCCACAAATACAGCGTTCTTTTGGTGGTATTTGATCACCTCTGTGGTTTTTAGTTTTTGCGCTATAAACAAAAATAGAGCGACAATTTTGAAAAAAAATCATATTTTTTACCTTTTGCTGTAATAAATATCCCCCAAAAATATATAAAAAAACATTTTTTTTCCTCAGTTTAGGCCGATACGTATTCTTCTACATATTTTTCGTAAAAAAAAAAACGCAATAAGCGTTTATTGATTGGTTTGCTCAAAAGTTATAGCGTTTACAAAATAGGGAGTATTTTTATTAGTATATTTTTTCACTAGTAATGGCAGCGATCAGCGATTTTTTTCGGTACTGTGACATTATGGCGGACACTTCGGACACTTTTGACACATTTTTGGGACCATTGGCATTTTTATAGCGATCAGTGCTATAAAAATGCATTGGATTACTATAAAAATGCCACTGGCAGTGAAGGGGTTAACACTAGGGGGCGGGGAAGGGGTTAAGTATGTCCCTGGGTGTGTTCTTACTGTGGGGGGGGGTGGCCTCACTAGGGGAAATCACTGATCTTCTGTTCATACATTGTATGAACAGAGGATTAGCATTTCCCCCCCTGACAGGACCGGGAGCTGTGTGTTTACACAATTCAATGGACCCGCTGGTTCGAATCTCAACCACGACACTACCTGCCTGGAGTTTTCATGTTCTCACTGTGCCTGTGTCGGTTTCCTCCCACACTTCAAAAGACTGGCTTGTAGGTTAATTGGAACCTGTCTAAATTGGCCCTAGTATGTATAAATGTGAGCTAGGGACCTTAGATTGTAAGCTCCTTGAGGGCAGGGACTGATGTGAACGTGCAATGTACAGTATATGAAAAGCGTTGTGTAAATTGACGGTGCTATATAAGTACCTAAAATAAATATAAATATATATATATTTCAAAGGAGTTACAGCTTAGTAAGTATACACATGTATCCAGTAATATAACAACTTCAGACATTCCTGTCCTTTTATAGTTATCAACCTGCACCTTGCAGTAGAAACAAAGAATTAATGCTCGGGTCCAAATAGCTTCATATTCATATATACAACACATAAGAAACCGAGGAGGCGTTGCCACTTGCAAATCATTTCCCATAGTACACTATTGCTTATAAAAGGGGATTCTTAGTTTCAATATACTGCAATACATGTTCAAGCTGGCCATCTGCATCAAAGTGATTCCTCTCAGGTCAGTCCGACTCTATCTTGCAGATATGCCAACTCTTATTTGCTAAAATAGCTACTTTTAAGAATATGGACATATAGTGCCAGGGGCGGACTGACAATTCATGGGGCCCTGGGCAATAGGAGATTATGTGGCCCCCAGGCAATAGGAGATTATGGGGCCCCCAGGCAATAGATTATGGGGCCACACAGTACTGTATACACACACATACAGAGTATATATACATGCACAGTATACACACACAGTATACATACACACGGAATACACATACAGACACACGGTATACAGTACATACACACACTGAGAAGGTACTGTAGGGGCGGGGCAGCTATAATCTTGGGATTTTTAGACCAAAAGGATGTCGGTAAGGGACATTTCAGGGACAGATGTAAAAAAAAAAAGATTTTTACATACTGTCCCTGGTTTTACTAAGGCTGGCAACCCTGGTGGGGCCCCCTAGTGGCATAGGGCCCTCGGGCAGTGCCCGAGTGCTCAAATAGTCAGTCCGCCCCTGTATAGTGCCAATATGGGGCAGACACAGTTGTAGGTGAAAACAGCTCTGTACAAAAATTAAGTCATGCACATACACTATGGGAATTAATGCAAAATTTAAGAAGGTGGTAAACAGAAGGTGAAATATTTATCAATGCAAGTAATTAGGTGGATGCCAAAATAACCAACAAGCTAATCAATATATAATATAAAGGAGTTACAGCACAGTAAGTACACTGGTATACAGTAATATAGCAACTGCTCTTTAAAATATAAATGATAAATAATGTACTGCACGGTGGCCTCAACGGTATACTTACTTTACTGTAACTCCTATTCTATATTTCAGTACAAACTTACTACTTTTGTTGAAGTTTGTTCAATACATACAAGGTTCTGAGGAAGCAAAGATACCTTCGAAATGCGTAGACTATAAATACCATTACTATCATTTATTGTAACACCTATAAAACTATGGTGTTAGGTTGCACTAGATTTGTGGGATTTTAGGGACAGTAGATGTCCATTTGTATACAATAAAAATGACTTCTTCCTATATTTTATTTTTAATGTATTAATTCCTGGTGGTATATTAAAATACCTTTTATCTTTCTGGATTTATGGTTTATGTACATGTTGGGATGATACCCTCTGGGAATCATATTTTAGTGGGATATCTAGTATAGACCCCAGCACAATTGAGTTTTTTGTATGGAGAATAAGAATAAGAATAAGAAAGCAGTAGGTTACTGACATGTACTTCAGCTCTTGGGCGCCTCCTCTGTTTCCAGGGAGAATGTTCTGGAAAGGGGGCAGGACAGAGAGCTGGAGTGACATGGGGTACATGTGAGGAGCTCTGACCAATCCTCAACTAGGATTGGCAGGGGGCAGGCCTCTTACACGTACCCATGGTCAGCCTGCTGGGGGAGGAGTTGTCAGCTAGGTGAACTGTATGATGGAGTGTTAGACTGTAGTGCCTGAGGGAACACCTTTCTGGGGGGGTGTACCTCAGGTGTGGAGCTCGTGAGCTGGGAGGGAGCCTCTCCTTACACAGTCATGGACAGGTGTCCTGGAACAAGAGCTGGGGTAGACAGTTGGTACGCATGTCCAGAGTAAAGTTATTCAGGAAGGATCCAGAGCAGATGTCGGTGAGTGGAAAGCACAGTGGAGAGATCTGGAAGAGACATGCCAGGGGAACTGGATGTAGAACCAGAGGGAGAGACTGTGGGAGTTTGTGTCAAATCGATGCAGCCATGAGGGTGGGCAGGATTTGCAAGTAGGACTTGCTGGGATCAGTAGTCCATCTTCATTTATTCTTCTCAAGTAAATCAGTTGCTGCCACAAAGGGGTACTGCAGGCCCCGGCCTACAAAGGGCCATCAAGTAAAGACACTGGGACTTATTCAGAGTTAGGCCTAGTCATATTCTGATGGTGTGACAGGATTACTAAAATTGGACAGTGAAGAAGTGTGCTGAGGTAGAAGTGTTTTGAGGTAAAAGTCTGTCAAGTTTAGGGTCAGCCATCTAGTCCTGCTAAGAAGTGTGACACAGTTACTTTATTCTACAAAGTACTCATTTATTCTATGGGCATCCCATGTCCCTTTTCCCCAACCAAGTTTAATCCCCTAATAAAAACAACAAAAACAAGCAAGAGACTGTTCATTGACTGAGAAGTATGTCTAATGGATATCTGGCAACAGGGTGAAATGAGTGGATGCTGTAACACGTAGCAACAGTGGGGTTAGCGCTACATATATATTACCAAAAGTATTGGGACACCTGCCTTTACACGCACATCACACTGCTTCGTGCCCTGGTCCAAATCATCCGGTGGAGGGGAGATTATGGTGTGGGGTTGTTTTTCAGGGGTTGGGCTTGGCCCCTAAGTTCCAGTAAAGGGAACTCTTAGGAGTTGTAAAGGAAACATTTTTGTTTTTCTGAAATGACTGGTTACAGGGTATAGAGACATATCAGTTAACTGATTCATTTTAAAAATAGATCAAAATCAATCATATAATGTACCTGTAGTTTCAGTTTCGTTTTTGCATGTTTCCTGCTTCTCTTCTGCACAGAGCCAATACAGGGCAGTGATGGTTTGGAAAACGAAACTGATTGGTGTTGAGGGGTTTTAGACACACAGTAATCACACCTCCTTGATTAGTGACAACAGAGAGAAAGCTCCCATGACTTTTTTTCATCAGGAAACAGACAACCAGGAAGTGTTCAGAACAGAGAAGGATTACAGCAAAAACGAACAATGAGGACATGAAACCAGGACTGCAGTAAGGTAAAGGAAGCTATTTAGCTAAAAAAAATGTTCCTTTAGTGTCCCTTTAAGACGTCAGCATACCAAGACATTTTGGACAATTTCATGCTCCCAACTTTGTGGGAACAGTCTAGGGTTGGCCCCTACCTGTTCCAACATGACTGCGCACCAGTGTACAAAGCAAGGTCCATAAAGACATGGATGAGCGAGTTTGGGGTGGAGAAACTTGACTGGCCTGCACAGAATCCTGACCTCAACCCATTGGAATACCATTGAAATGAATTAGAGCAAAGACTGCGAGCCAGGCTTTCTTATCCACATCAGTGCTTGACCTCACAAATGCGCTTCTAGAAGAATGGTCACATATTCCCATAGACACACTCCTAAACCTTGTGGACAGCCTTCCCAGAAGAGTTGAAGCTGTTATAGCTGCAAAGGGTGGGCCAACTCAATATTGAACCCTACGGACTAAGACTGGGATGCCATTAAAGTTCTTGGGCCAGATTCAGAGAGATCGGCGTATCTTAGAGTGCGTAGCGCATCTGATATGCGCTACCCTGACGTAACATAGAGAGGCTCGTACTGTATTCACAAAGCACTTGCTCCCCTTCTTGCGCCGGCGTAACGTAAAATGGCCGGCGTAAGCCCGCCTAATTCAAAGTAGCAAGGCAGTGGGCGTGTAGTTTTATAATGAAGCGTGACCCCATGTAAATGAATGGCCGAACGAACGGCGCATGCGCGCGCATGCTCGGAATCACGTCGCAAATACTCCCTAAGATACGTCGGCTCAATGCTTTCAACGTGAACGTAACCTACGCCCAGCCCCATTCAAGTACGACTTACGCAAACGACGTAAAATCCGACGGCTGTTTTTTCCGACGTCCATACCCTAACATGACTTACCCCTGCTTTATGAGGGATAACTTTAGGCCGGACGTACACCTTACGTAAACGGCGTAGCCTACTGCGACGGGCGCAAGTTGTGAATTGGCGTATCTAGGTCATTTACATATTCGACGCGTAAATCAACGGAAGCGCCCCTAGCGGCCAGCGTAAATATGCACCCAAGGTACGACGGCGTAAAGAGACTTACGTCGGTCGGATCAAGCAGAAATTCAGGCGTATCTGGTTTCCTGAATACAGCGCATAGATACGACGGCGCATACTACAACTTACGCGGCGTATCAACAGATACGTCAGCGTAAGTTGTCTGTGAATCCGGCCCCTTGTGCGTGCAAAGGCATATATATATATATATATATATATATATATATATATATATATATGTCAGAAAAAGGCTGGGTCCTTAAGTGGTTAAACATTTACAAAGGTGTCATGCACTTTAAACTGGCCTTATTTAAAACAGAGCTGACATTTATAAACAAAATTGAAAAGTTAAATACACTAATATACACTATAATACAATAATATATAAAACACTCACTGGCAGCTTTTTCAGAAACACAAATAACTATTGTCATTTCAAATCTAATAAACTGAAAATGCATATGATTATTGAAAGTGTCTACTAAATGGATTGAGTAAAATGAATGTGAAATACTGTATATATTTAAATAATCAATAGTCTCAGATCCATGGTTATGCATCTTAGCGCTTGGCCTCTTTACCAGAGAGCAGTGTGACTTCTGGAATGAGGACATGAAACCAGGACTGCAGTAAGGTAAAGGAAGCTATTTAGCTAAAAAAAATGTTCCTTTAGTGTCCCTTTAAGACGTCAGCATACCAAGACATTTTGGACAATTTCATGCTCCCAACTTTGTGGGAACAGTCTAGGGTTGGCCCCTACCTGTTCCAACATGACTGCGCACCAGTGTACAAAGCAAGGTCCATAAAGACATGGATGAGCGAGTTTGGGGTGGAGAAACTTGACTGGCCTGCACAGAATCCTGACCTCAACCCATTGGAATACCATTGAAATGAATTAGAGCGAAGACTGCGAGCCAGGCTTTCTTATCCACATCAGTGCTTGACCTCACAAATGCGCTTCTAGAAGAATGGACACATATTCCCATAGACACACTCCTAAACCTTGTGGACAGCCTTCCCAGAAGAGTTGAAGCTGTTATAGCTGCAAAGGGTGGGCAACTCAATATTGAACCCTACGGACTAAGACTGGGATGCCATTAAAGTTCTTGGGCCAGATTCAGAGAGATCGGCGTATCTTTAGAGCGGCGTAGCGCATCTGATATGCGCTACGCCGACGTAACATAGAGAGTCTCGTACTGTATTCGCAAAGCACTTGCTCCCTTTCTTGCGCCGGCGTAACGTAAAATGGCCGGCGTAAGCCCGCCTAATTCAAAGTAAGGCAGTGGGCGTGTAGTTATTATAATGAAGCGTGACCCCATGTAAATGCATGGCCGAACCAATCACGTCGCAAATACTCCCTAAGATACATCGGCTCAATGCTTTCGACGTGAACGTAACCTACGCCCAGCCCCATTCACGTACGACTTACACAAACGACGTAAAATCCGACGGCTGTTCCGACGTCCATACCCTAACATGGCTTACCCCTGCTTTATGAGGGATAACTTTACGCCGGACGTACGCCTTACGTAAACGGCGTAGCTTACTGCGACGGGCGCAAGTTGTGAATCGGCGTATCTAGGTCATTTACATATTCGACGCGTAAATCAACGGAAGCGCCCCTAGCGGCCAGCGTAAATATGCACCCAAGGTACGACGGCGTAAAGAGACTTACGTCGGTCGGATCAAGCAGACATTCAGGCGTATCTGGTTTCCTGAATACAGCGCATAGATACGACGGCGCATACTACAACTTACGCGGCGTATCAACAAATACGTTGGCGTAAGTTGTCTGTGAATCCGGACCCTTGTGCGTGCAAAGGCATATATATATATAAATGTCAGAAAAAGGCTGGGTCCTTAAAGCGGTGGTTCCCCCTTAAAAACAACTTTTTTTTATTCCACTGGCCCCCCACATTACAATCGAATTAAGGCTATTATTTTTTTTTTGCTGCTGTACATACCTTGATACAGCATCTTCACCCGTGCATCCGGGTTGCGAGTCCCGCGGGAGTGGGCGTTCCTCACATGTGTTTGATTGACGTTTTTCCCAAAAACGAGCTCTCCCCCCATCGCGTAAGCCGCGTCACGATTGGCGAAAGGAGCCGAACGGCGATGCGCATGCGCAGTATAGCGCCGACTCGCCGTTCGGCTCCTTTCGCCAACTGTGACGCGGCTTACGCGACAGGGGGGAGCTCGGTTTTCCGAAAAACGTCAATCAAACACATGTGAGGAACGCCCACTCCCGCGGGACTCGCAGCCCGGATGCACGGGTGAAGATGCTGTATCAAGGTATGTACAGCAGCAAAAAAAAAATAATAGCCTTAATTCGATTGTAATGTGGGGGGCCAGTGGAATAAAAAAAAGTTGTTTTTAAGGGGGAACCACCGCTTTAAGTGGTTAAACATTTACAAAGGTGTCATGCACTTTAAACTGGCCTTATTTAAAACAGAGCTGACATTTATAAACAAAATTGAAAAGTTAAATACACTAATATATACAACACTATAATACACTAATATATAAAACACTCACTGGCAGCTTTTTCAGAAACACAAATAACTGTTGTCATTTCAAATCTAATAAACTGAAAATGCATATGATTATTGAAAGTGTCTACTAAATGGATTGAGTAAAATGAATGTGAAATACTGTATATATTTAAATAATCAATAGTCTCAGATCCATGGTTATGCATCTTAGCGCTTGGCCTCTTTACCAGAGAGCAGTGTGACTTCTGGAATGGAACATCAGATTTCTGCTGAGCGGTTTTGTTCTCTAATGAAGTCTTACTTAATAAAATTACTATTCATGCCAGGGGTCTATTTAATTTAATGGTGCTTTCCCGCCTCCATAGTATAAAGCCCTCAGGAGATGGAATTCTGCTCTGCCCCTCTTAGCCTGTGTCACACAATTGTTTAGACAGGTGCCATATATATTTATAGAATCGCTGGAGCGCACGGAACAAGAGAAAACTTTATGGATATAAAACTACAAGGGCAAAATGTAATGGTTTTCCTGTGCAGATGGAATAAATCTTTCCATAAGCCTTAATGTATTGTTGTAGTCAACAAAAAAATAAAAAATAATAATCCTCTGTAAATATGGAAAAGGTTAAAATCACATATCAAATCTATAGTGCTACCAGACTGTGTGGTCTATTGAATATAAGGACTCGGAGTAAGCAGAAAAAGGGATGATCCGTCACACATTATCAGTTAACCCTATATACACAGCTACACACGCAAACATATATATAACTAACATTATATTAAAATTAGATCTCCATATTCAATATATTATAACATATACTGGCATACAATGACTCCAACTGGGCCCCTTCTCGTTACCAAATATGAAAGATTTAAATATACAATCACTGTCATATATTAAAGTGGATGTAAACTGAGGAAGTGAACAGCCTCAGATGATACACAGATAAAAAAAATGGCCCGGATTCAGATACAATTGTGTATCTATCGGCGGGCGTAACGTATCTCAGATACGTTACGCCCCTGTAAATTAGGGCGCAAGTTCCGTATTCAGAAAGAACTTGCGCCCTAAGTTAAGGCGGCGTATCGTATGTGGTCCGGTGTAAGCCTGCCTAATTCAAATGTGGATGATGTGGGCGTGTTTTATTTAAATTACATGTGACCCCACGTATTTGACGTTTTTTACGAACGGCGCATGCGCCGTCCGTGAACGTTTCCAAGTGCGCATGCTCCAAATTACGCCGCAAACTGTCAATGCTCTCGACATGAATGTAACTTACGTACAGCCCTTTTTGCGAACGACTTATGTAAACGACGTAAAATACGACGCTGTTTGGTCGTTTCCGACGTCCATACTTAACATGACTTACCCCTGCTTCATGAGGTTTAACTTTACGCCGGAAAAAGCCTTACGTAAACGACGTAAAAAAAATGCGCCGGGCGGATGTACGTTTCTGAATCGGCGTATCTACCTAATTTGCATATTCCTTGCGTAAATCTACGGAAGCGCCACCTAGCAGCCAGCGTAAATATGCAGCCTAAGATACGATGGTGTAAGAGACTTACGCCGGTCGGATCTTAGGGAAATCTATGCGTAACTGATTCTACAAATCAGTCGCATAGATACGACCCCGCCACTCAGAGTTACGACGGCGTATCCGGAGATACGCCGTCGTAACTCCTATCTGAATCCGGGCCAATCTCTCTACATAAGTTTTACATGTATATCTGCTGTCTTCAGCTTTATATACTGTTTATAAAGTGCACGTCCTGCTAGATTTCTTACTTCTTCATTCATCTATAGGAGTGGATTATTGCTAGACACTGAGACACTGTGAGACAGTTGATTGGAGAAAAGGTGCACACCCCCCTTCCCACACATGCAGAGGTTGCCTGTGAGCAGTTTAGCAGTTTTCTAAACTATTTAGCAACCTCCCACGACACACTTCAGGCTCCTGTCTCGGAGAGTTGTCAAAAGTTATCAGGCTAATAACATAGGAACGGAGCAGGAGAAAGCTACAGGACATATTGCTTTAAAGAGAGATAACAAAACATTACAGATAACATTTCATGACATTTCATAAATCAGGTTTACATCTACTTTAAACCTAAATCTGGGGGGGAAAAAATAAATACTCATTGAAATACATATACACTCACCACCCACCAGCCACTTTATTAGGTACACCTTTCTAGTACTGGGTTGCATCCCTTTTGCCTTCATAACTGCCTTCAAGTGATTGTAAAGGTTTGTTTTCTTTTTTTTTTTAAATAACAAACATGTCACACTTACCTGCTCTGTGCAAGGGTTTTGCACAGAGTGGTCCCGCTGTCTCTCCTCCCGCACTGCTGACAGGAGAAAGGGGGGGGGGAAACATTCTGAGATCCTGTAGCTCGCCTCTCCCCTGCTCACACTGCCGCTATCACAGCTTTAATGATGGGGGTGGAGGGAGGGGGGCTTGACAGCACCCACTACAACTGCCAGCTTTCTTTATGGTGTCACCTGGGTGCTGTCCGCCACCCCTCCTCGCACTGTTCCCATCCCGCCTCCGGCCAGCCTCTCAGGAAAGAGAGGCTGGGGGGAAAAAGAGAGAGAAAGAGATCCCATAACCCAGAAACAAGCCGGGGGAATGAATGATATACTTAACTGCTCCAAAAGACAGAAAGAGAGGAAATTAGGAATATGAAATTGTCCAAAATGTCTTGGTATGCTGACATCTTAAAGCCTCGTACACACGATCGGATTTTCCAACAACAAATGTGTGATGGCAGGGTTTTGTTGGATAATCCGACCGTTTGTACGCTCCATCGGACAATTATTGTCGGAATTTCCGACAACAAATGTTTTATAGCATGCTTTCAAAATTTCCGACAACAAATGTGTCTTGTCGGATTATCCAAAGTACAAACACACATGCACCGAACCAATGCTAACCATAGCACAACATTAGCAGAAGTTGCCCAAAGGGTGGCACTAAAGAGCTGAAAAAACACGTTGTTTTTTGTTTGTTGGCTGAAATGCATACCAAGTTCACGGCCAATGCCCTTCACACAAAATTCTATGGATTTCTCCATTGGAAATCCGATCGTGTGTACGAGGCTTTAGAGTTCTCTTCACTGAAACTAATGGGCTAAGCCCAACCCCTGAAAAACAACCCCACACCATAATCCCCCTTCCACCAAATGATTTGGACTAGTGCACAAAGCAAGGTCTATAAAGACATGGATGAGCGAGTTTGGGATGGAGGAACTTGACTGGCCTGCACCGGACAGAACACATTTGGGAGCGGAGACTGCAAGTCAGTCCTTCTCATCCACATCAGTGCCTGACCTCACAAATGCACTTCAAAAAATGGTCAAACATTCCCATAGACACACTCCTAAACCTTGTGGACAGCCTTCCCAGAAGAGTTGAAGATGTTATAGCTGCTTAGGGTTGGCCAACTCAATATTGAACCCTATGGACTAAGACTGGTATTCCATTAAAGTTCATGTGCGTGTAAGAGCAGGCATCCCAATCAGGGCCGTCTTTACCGCAGGGCAAATGGGGCAGGTGGCAACCCCCCCTTTTTTTTATTTATTTTTAAATAAAACAATTTTTTTTTATATATATTTTTATTAAAGAGACAATTTTTTTTAGGGGTCCAGAGGCCCCCAGGGCCCCATATGGCAACCCCCCTCTTTTTATTTATTTAAAAAAAAAAAAAAAAAAAATTATATATTTTTATTTAATTTTTTATTAATGGGCCAATTTTTTTTAAAGAGGTCTGGGGGTCCCCAGGGGCCCGTAGTTCCCCAGGGCCCCGAATGACAACCCCCCTTTTTTTATAATTTTTTTTTATATATTTCTTTTATTTTTATATATATATATATATATATATATATATATATATATATAATATGAATATTATTATTATTATTATTAAAGGACCCAGAGGTCCCCAGGGCCCCGGATGGCAACCCCCCTTTTTTTTATAAAAAACATTTTTTTTTTATATATATTATATTATTTTATTTCTTTTTTTTCTTTTTATTTCTTTTATATATATATATATATATATATATATATATATATATATATATATATATAATTATTATTAAAGGGCTCAGAGGTCCCCAGGGCCCCATGTGGCAAACACCCTTTATTTTTTTTATAAATGTTTATTTTTTTATTTTTGTTTATATATTTTTTTTATTAAAGGGCCCAGAGGTCCCCAGGGCCCTGGATGGCAACCCCCCCCTTTTTTTTAATAAATGTTTCTTTTTTATATATATATATATATATATTTGTTTTTATTAAAGGGCCCAGAGGTCCCGGATGGCAACCCCCTTTTTTTGTAATTTATTTTTATTAAAAATATATATATATTAAAGGGCCCAGAGGTCCCCAGGGCCCCAGATGGCTACACCCCTTTTTTTTATATATATCTTTCTTTATTTCTTTCTTTATTTCTTTTTTTGTAAAGGGCCCCCCGGTTCTAAATTCGTGGCAGCCCCCCCTGCTTCTCAATTTCAGGCGGCAGCACCCCCCATCCCGGTTCTCTGCTCCAGGGGGCCCATGCCTGAAGCTGTGTAAGTGGCCCCATAATTCCTGATGGCGGCCCTGCCGCCCGTTAAGCCCCTGTGCTGCCCAGAAATTAGGCTGAAAATCATCAGCGGCACGCAGCCAGTGACAGTACTGCTTCCCTTCCCAGTGTTTTAAAATGTACAGCACCCCTGGCTTCCCTTTAGACGTGCACTTCTCCCTTCCTGCCACTGGGTGCTGCTTGTATATAAAAGTGAATTAGAATGTGATTTTATAACATCCCCAGATGGCTCTTCTCGAGGCTGACTTCTTCATGTCCTGCTCCTCAAGGTATGTCACTGTTTGCTAATCTATATTGTAAATAGAAGTTTTCTGTAGAGTGTGCCCAAAGTCTTTATAATATTTGATGATTGACTGCAGGTCTGGTCAGTGTTTTAAAAAGTTCCTCTATTTTACACATGGCATGGCATGGGGGTCACAGCACCGTCTGTCCATTCTGCTTTAGCACCATGGGACCCCATGCCATGCCATGTGTAAAATAGAGGAACTCTTTAAATCACAGACCAGACCTGCAGTCCAGGCTGAGTAAAGCCTCAGAGCACATGACATTACTGTCTGTATTTAACTGCTTGATGGGCTTATTTTGGGCCTGGCTGGTTCACATGTATGTGTTTTGGCGGCCCACATTTGCGCAGGCACAGCAGCCCATTCATTTGAATGGGCCGCCATGCCTGCGTTTCCTGCAAAGAAAAGCGCATGCCTCATGTAATAGGCTGCGCACACGGCACGCCTATGCCCATCAAGCACTGAAATACAGCACTGTCTGTCCATTCTGCTGTCTGCTGTGACTTATCTGCAGTTCCTGCACTGTCAAACTTGCTGCATTTTTAGATGTTTAGGTCGCGCTTTTAAAAACACAGTGCGTTTGTGTGTGCAAGAACTGCAGGTAAGTAGCATGGTGCAAAAGCAGAATGGATTTCAAGGCAACTGTATTTTTAAAATGCTGAATGCACCTTTTTTCTGCAGGAAACAAAGGCATGGCAGCCCATTCAAATCAATGGGCTGCTGTACCTGCACAAATGAGGACCGCCAAAACATACATGTGAACCAGCCAGGCCCAAAATAAGCTGGAGGGGGGCCCAAAAAAAATGTTTGCCCAGGGCCCAAACCATATTAAAGACAGCCCTGATCCCAATACTTTTGATAATATAGTGCATATTTTAAATCAAAATGATTAAAGCCAGAGGTATTGCTAGGTTCCTACAAAGCCCAGGGCACACTTGATCACCCCACTTAGTTAGGAGATAGACAGGAAACTTCTAATGCATTTTATTGCCAAGACTAGTGCCTCAACTGTGCACACAGATGTCTGTGTGTCTATTATACAATATTACAGTTCCCCCCTTTGCTGCCCAAAACAAACAGGTATTTAGCACTCTAGAGGTAGAAATTACAGATTTGAGACCTGGTGATCCGGGTGGGAGACATGGCATGGCAGGAGGTTACACGTTAGCTACTCTCTTGCTATGGTGTTAGCAGCCTGCATGTCTATGGATGGAATGGTACTCTTTTTAATTATAATTTTTTTAATTATAATTTAACAAATAATAACCCCTTAGTGGCGGTTCACACAACCGCGACTTGGGATCCGACTTGTGTCGACCCAAGTCAATTGAAGTGAATGAGAGCCGTCTTAATGTACACTACTGAAGTCGCTCCGACTGCAGAAAAGGTTCCTGTACTACTTCAAGGTGACTTCTAGGCAACTTCTAGGCAATGGCACAGCTGGGCACAAGAGCGTACAGGTATGTCCCCATTAAGATCCCAGCCATGGGTCGCGCGCACGCCGCTGGCAGCGCGCTCGGGACCCGTTCCTGAGCTCCGTGACCACGCCCGCGGGACCTGCGGACCCGATCACCGCCGGTCTCCTGCGATCGGGTCACAGAGCTGAAGAACGGGGAGATTTAAGTGTAAACAATCCTTCCCCCGTGCTTCCTAGTGAGAGTGTCACTGATCGTCTGTTCTCTGTCATAGGGAATGACAATCAGTGACATCACACGCCAAGCCACGCCCCCTACAGTAAGAATCACTTCCTAGGGGACACTTAACCCCTGCAGCGCCCCTTATAGGTTAACCCCTTCACTGCCAGTGTAAATTTCACAGTAATCAGTGCATTTTTATAGCACTGATCGCTGTAAAAATGACAATGGCCCCAAAATAGTGTCAAAAGTGTCCGATGTGTCCACCATAATGTCGCAGTCATGATAAAAATCGCTGATCGCCGCCATTACTAGTAAAACAAATTATTAATAAAAATGCCATAAAACTATCCCCTATTTTGTAGACGCTATAACTTTTGCGTAAACCAATCAATAAACGCTTATTGCGTTTTTTTTTACCAAAAATATGTAGAAGAATACGTATCGGCCTAAACTGAGGAAAAAATATGTTTTATTTTTTATTTTTTGGAGATATTTATTATAGCAAAAAGTAAAAAATATTGCATATTTTTCAAAATTGGCGCTCTATTTTTGTTTACAGCGCAAGAAATAAAAACCGCAGAGGGGATCAAATACCACCAAAAGAAAGCTCTATTTGTGGAAAAATGGACGCCGATTTTGTTTGGGAGCCATGTCGCACTACCCCGCAATTGTCAGTAAAGGCCCCATGCACACGAGACGCTGGTAAACTCGAGTTCAGAGGCATTTGGGCATTTTTTTTCAACTGCCCATGTTATCCTATGTGTCCATGCACACATTCACGTTTTTTTGCATTTTAAAGAAGTTGGGTTTAGGCTTGTTTTTTCAGACGCAAAATTTTGGGTTCAGACACAAACGTTTTTGCGTTTCAAAGCTTTGGGAGGGTCTACAATGTCTTTGTTATGAACGCTGATAGCCGCAAACACGGTAAAACGCCGCTAAACGCGGGAAAACGCCACAAAATTCGCGGCAAAAACAGGTGTTTTAAACACCGGTTTTTGCCTTTGAAAACTTGAGTTTACATGTGTTTGCATTTGCTTCTCGTGTGCATGGGGCCTAAAGCGACGCAGTGCCGAATCGCAAAAAGTGGCCTGGTCCTTTAGCTACAAAATGGTCTGGGGCTTAAGTGGTTAAAAACACAAAAATTGGCCCCTAATAATTTTTGTTCATTTGAAAGAATTAGAGATTTTATGAAATAAATGTACTCATATAGGAAATGGCTGGTAAAAAAGAAGGGGTAGTCAGTGAATACTGCCTGGCACAGTATTTAAATAATGAGAAGCATGAGTTCTGGGCACTGCTTATGACATTTACATGCCCTTCATCTTTATTCTACACCTCTCCTTCCAGTAATAAATGTATGGCTTCAAGGAATTTTCAGCACCTTCAGCCGTCACTTACTATTTGCTATGGCAAGTGGTTTAATTAATTTGAACTACTAATTTACAGCATATCTTCTCAATGTGAATTACTGGTAGTGGTGAAATAAGCTGGCAGTCAGTGGTAATTAACATGAGCTAAAATGGTTGCTTAATATCTGGGAGCCGTTTACACATTCACTCTTGGATCATTGTTCTTCTGCTGTGACTACTCTCCTCCAGAAGTGATTACATTCCCTCGCAGCCAGAATTTGCTACTAGCTGCATGTCTTATTTCAGCTCCTTCCACCCATCTCCAGCTTCCAGGCAGGC
The DNA here is from genome assembly GCF_905171775.1 of Rana temporaria. Taxonomy (NCBI): domain Eukaryota; kingdom Metazoa; phylum Chordata; class Amphibia; order Anura; family Ranidae; genus Rana; species Rana temporaria. Next base: position 102,159,533 of record NC_053496.1, on the reverse strand, counting down.
CATGTAATTTATAGTGTTTGTTGGCTGTAAATCTCCCTGCATAGGCCTGCATTGAAATGCTGAGCGAGTCAATCACTAATTGGATATCTCATATATCTTGGAATAATCTATTCTTATCATCTGCTTGCTGTTCTGCACTTCACTGCCATCAATTCTATCTGATTATTTTGATTGATGAATTCATTAGGGCTGTAATCGTATACTAAGAGCACAGAAACTTCTGTATGAAGTTTCCAACAGGAGGGAGGCAAGTCAGAAAAAAAAAAAAAAAAATCAATTCTTTCCAGGGCAGTTTTTTCGTCCTGAAATTGTGAATGTGGAGCAAAGGAGGGAGGGAATAGTATTGCCTTGAGGATATTGGCTGCCTTTCTTTGCAGCTTGTTCTAACACTGAGATCACAGGATGGACTTTTCCTTAGAGAGGGGATGTGAGAAGGCTAATTGCATATAATACCAAGGTAATCACTACATCCCACTGCAACTGAAGGTATCCATTCTAATGCATCTTCTAGGACAGAGACAACAGAAGATAAGGCCAAATAGTGACATACTCATTGCCGATCGTACACATTGCATTATGGTGTCTTGCTGCTGTGCTGATTTCTAGTATTATCCATTTTCTGATCAATCAGATTTATGCATCGTGTGGAAAACTGTAGAGAAACACACAGCCCTATCAGCTGTGTATATATAGCGTCAGTTTATTTTATCTTCTGATAGCACCCTAAAGCAATTTGTGAATGAATGATGATAAAGAAACAATCTCATCTAAACACATGGTAATGAAAAATAGTGCCCTGGTTTAAAAAAAAAAAGAGAAATATATTATAACGGAAGATGTTCTGAATCACTTCTTTGCCCTATTTTGCTTCTTATGAACTGACAATACATTTTATTTAGTATTACAACCAAAAACTGTACAAAGTTTTAAAAAAAAAAAACAATTAGTCAACTACCCTGAATGCTGGGCCACTTTGATTGGACAAAGCTCAAACTTTTCTAGGTAGTGTTGAAGTTAGCCCACTCACCTCTGTCCCCAATAGATTACAGTTGAACCATCTTTAAAGCCCAGCACACACGGTTGGACTTTTGTCCAACCAAAATCACATCGGAATTCTGACGGAATTCCATCGGAGTGAAAGAGAACATGTTCTCTATCTAAACTCCGAATTTCTGATGGAAATAATCCGATGGGGCATACACACGGTCGGAATTTCAGATGGAAAAAGTCAGACAGAGATTCCAATCATGTGTACGGGGCATATGATGCGCAGCCTCTCTTCTTTTTTTTTACCGCTTTGTGCACTGGTCCAAAATATTTGATGGAGGGGGGATTATGGTATGGGTTTGTTTTTCAGGGGTTGGGCTTGGCCCCTTAGTTTCAGTGAAGGGAACTCTTAAGGCGTCAGCATACTAAGACATTTTGGACAATTTCATTCTCTCAACTTTGCAGGAACAGTTTTGGGATGGCCCCTTCCTGTTCCAACATGACTGCACACCAGTGCACAAAGCAAAGTCCATAAAGACATGGATGAGCGAGTTTAGGATGGAGGAACTTGACTGGCTTGAACAGAGTCCTGACCTCAACCTAATAGAACACCTTTAGGATGAATTCAAGCGAATACTGCAAGCCAGGACTTCTCGGCCACATCAGTGCCTGACCTCACAAATGTGCTTCTAGTGTGATGGAGGTAAATAAAATGATTATTTTTGTGTTTGTTACTTTTTCCTAAACCACTCAAATGTTGCTTTTCTTTCTTATATTGTTTTATTTCTTTTATTTCTTGATAAATATATATGTGTGTGGGTATATACTACAATATTACTTTCCTTAAATGAAGTGACAGAGTATAGAGTTAAAAAACCTTCAGGAAGTGATTAAGTGAAGACAGATGTAACTCACTCCTTTTGACCCCCTCCATCGAATGAAGCCCCTGTGAGTCTGAGTGGAGGACCCCTTGCGTCTGAGTGTGCCTCGTGGCAAGAATAAACGTCACAAGAAGAAACCCTTATATGGACTTACAAATCAGTTGTGCTCATATGAATGATGTAATTTTGTCTATAAAGCTATAGTAGCAATAAAGGCTTCTCCTCTTTGATGCTTGGACACAGAAGGAAGCAGACTGTCTTTTTTCTTGCTTTCACAATTTGAATCAGGGGCAGTTTTAGGTTGCTCTGGTGTTGTGCCAGGGGTCAGTCTTTATCACTAGAAGAATGGTCAAACATTGCCATAGACCAGGGATCTGCAATTAGCGGACCTCCAGCTGTTGCAAAACTACAAGTCCCATCATGCCTCTGCCTCTGGGTGTCATGCTTGTGGATGTCAGAGTCTTGCTATGCCTCATGGGACTTGTAGTTCTGCAACAGCTGGAGGTCCGCTAATTACATATCCCTGCCATAGACACACTCCTAAACCTTGTGGACATCCTTCCTGGAAGAGTTGAAGCTGTTATAACTGCAAAGGGTGGGCCAACTAAATATTGAACCCTACGGACTAAGACTGGGATAGCATTAAAGTTTATATGCATGTAAATAGTTTACAGACACGTCACAATAAGGGATGTCCTAATTGAAAGTTTCTACAACGGTTCTTATTGCCTATAGCAATCACACTGTCCCTTGTACATAGTCAAAGTGAACACCATTTACAAAGCTAAGTAAATATTTACTTTGTTTAGTGAACATTCTTTACTACTTTAGTAATCTCAGAAGTTTGCAGAGATAGAGAAGCAGGGAAGCTCAGCTAGTATCACTAATGAGAATGATATATATATATATATATATATACATATATATATATATATATATATATATATATATATATATATATATATATATATATATATATATATATATACTATATAGCCTACGGTACTGATGTTTGGATGTTTGAGCTTCTGCTTTTTTTTAACATAATTTCAGGTGTTTCGTTTGCACAAATTTGTGCGTATTCATCTGCGTAGTTGCACAGATAATGGCACAATACTCTCCTGGGAAAACTTCTTTCATATCTAAGATTATATGCGTGTATTTGCACGCACAAGCGCTGGAGAATTTTCCTTTTTTTTAACTGAGGAATACTCAGTAATGCTTGTTCACAGGCACATTGTGAATAATGGGCTATATTTTAGATCAGTAAAAAAAAAACGCTGTACTGAGCTCTTTTCAAGCTGCGGTGTGCAAGAGGCCTAAAAAGACTGACATTGTCAGCCTCTGAAATAATCCTAATGGCACTTTCCTTTAATAGAAGAGCTATTATACCTTTCTCTGGCATCCTAAGTCTCCAACCTTCCCTCTGTTTCATCTCTGGAACACAGCAGTGACGTAGGGGTCAGAGGAAGGAACCAAAGCACTTGGCTGAGGACACAAGCATCTTATACTTGGTACAGGGGTCTCAAACTGGCAGCCCTCCAGCTGATGCAAATCTACAAGCCCCATCATGCCTCTGCCTGTGGGAGTCATGCTTGTAACTGTCATCCTTGCAATGACTCATGGGTAGTTTCGCAGTAGCTGGAGGGCCGTCAGTTTAAACCTCTGCTCTAGTAAGTGTTAAAGCGGTAGTAAACCCGCTGAACTTGTATTTGAAATTTTTTAACCCTGTAAAGCAAAAGGCATAATGAGCTAGTATGCACCGCATACTAGCTCAATATGAAATACTTACCTTAGAACGAGGAATCAGTAACTTACCTGGTCCACGCCGAGGGAGATGACATCTTGCCTCGCCGTGTCTTCCGGGTATGGCGGCTCCAGCGCTCTGAGTGGCTGGAGCCGCAATGTTGTCACTCCCACTCAGTGGAGTTAGGAAGCGGGTGATTGGTTACTATCATAGGGGCTTTCCCAGCAATCAATCACCTGCCTTTCCCTTGAAAAGTCCCGTTCTTTGTCCGGATCAGTCATGCTTTGCCGTCTTGTGTGATTAAGGTAGCAGAGGGGAGGGGTAGTACTGCAATCTCATGGACGGGGCAGTGTAATACCACTGGAGAGCTCTGTGATGGGGGATCTGTGAACGAGGGCTCTGTGATGGGGGGAGTCTGTGATGGGAGGATCTGTTATGGGGGCTTTGTTGTGGATAGAATAGATCTATGATGGGGGCTTTGTGATAGGGGGATCTGTGATGGGGGCATCTGTGATGGGAGGAACTCTGATGGGGGAGTCTGTGATGAGGGGATCCATTATGGGGGGCTTTATTATGGATGTATCTATGATGGGGGGCTTTGTGATGGGGGGTCTGTTATGGGGGATCTGTGATGGGGGAGTTTGTGATAGGAGGATCTGTTATGGGGGCTTTGTTATGGATGGATCTATGACGGGTGCTTTGTGATGGGGAGGGGTCTGTGATGGGGGAGATCTGTTATGGGAGGGGCTCTGTTATGGGGATCTGTTATGGAGGGCTTTATTATGGGTGGATTTGTGATGGGGAAGTATGTGATGGGGGGGATCTGTGTTGGGAGGGGCTCTGTGATGGGGGGATTTTTTGATGGAATGGGCTCTGTGATGGGGGGATTTTGTGATGGAAGGGGCTCTGTGATGGAGGAGTCTGTGATGGGGATCTGTTATGGGTGGATTTATGATGGGGGGCTCTGTGATGGGGGATGTGTGATTGGGCCTTGTGATTGGGGGTTCTGTGATTGGGGGGAGTCTGTGATGGGGGGGTTCTGTGATTGGGGGGCTTGTCGATGGGATGGAGCCTGTGATGGTGTGGGGCTTTGTGATGGGGGGGTCTGTGATGGAAAGGAGTCTGTGATGGGGGGGGGCTCTATGATATTGAGGATCTGTGATGGAGAGGAGTCTGTGATGGGGGATCTGTGATGGAGAGGAGTCTGTGATGGGGATCTGTGATGGAGAGGAGTCTGTGATGGGGATCTGTGATGGAGAGGAGTCTGTGGTGGGGGGATCTGTGATGGAAATGAAAATGTGATGGGGGTTCTGTGATGGAGAGGAGTCTGTGATGGGGCTCTGTGATGGAGAGGAGTCTGGGATGGGGGCTCTGCGATGGAGGCTCTGCGATGGAGAGAAAGTCTGTGAAAGGGGATATGTGATGGGGAGGAGTCTGTGATGGGGGCATTTGTGATGGAGAGGAGTCTGTGATGAAGGATCTGTGATGGAGAGGAGTCTGTGGTGGGGGAACTGTGATGGAGAGCAGTCTGTGGTGGTAGAACTGTGATGAAGAGGAGTCTGTGATGGGAGAACTGTGATGGAGAGGAGTCTGTGGTAGGGAATCTGTGATGGAGAGGGGTCTGTGATGGGGACTCTGTGATGGAGAGGAGTCTGTGGTGGGGGCTCTGTGATGGAGAGGAGTCTGTGGTGGGGGGTCTGTGATGGAGAGAGTGGGCAGGCTAGTTCAAGATGACAGAGAGGCAACAGTAACACAGAATACCATCTCTGAATGCACAACACATCGAACCTTGAAACAGATGGGCTACAGAAGCAGAAGACCACACCGGGTGCCACTCCTATTAGTTAAGAACAGGAAACAGAGGCTAGAATTCACACAGGCTCACCAAAATTGGACAATAGAAGATTGAAAAAATGTTGCCTGGTCTGATGAATCTCGTTTTTAGCTGTGACATCAGATAATATGGAAAGAATTTAGCATAGACATGAAAGCATGGGTTAATCCTGCCTTGTTTCAATAGTTTATAAGAAAGAAAAGAAGGAAAAGAGCACTGTCAAGTGGTATATATATATAATAGCTGCCTGCACAACAGGTATACTGTATATAGGCAAAGTGGAAATGGTAAAGTGCGGCGCTGAAAATTATGATTTTGATGCGAACAAAAAATATATAGGTGAATAAGAGGGTGCTGTCTATATAAGTTGAACCATTAGACCGCACTAATGTGCTAATTTCAATATACACACAGAAGGTAATAAATTAATATTAATAAAACAACCAAAATTAATGGTGCATAAAACATAAATCCTGATAAACAAAGTGTATAGATGTACAAAGAGATAGATAAATATCTATATTGAACATCAAGGTGATTGTGTTAATAAACACCAAAGTGACAATAAACCAAGTGTGTTGGTAAACAAGTGAGTATAAAGTCCAAAAAATTCCACTGAAATGAAAATGACTATATAATCATTTGTCTGTAGGTAATCCACCACCGTGAAGATTGAGGGCTTACCAAACGAGTTGGACCCAGCGAGGCTTACACCTGATGAGTCAAACGGCCTTGTTGGTGTATCTCTCAAACAAGTACCTAAATCTGGGGTGATGATGCCTTATTAGGAGAAACGCGTCGGAAAGGGCTTATGCCACTGCGTTACTTTGATTTTATTCGCTTTATATGTCTTCTTAAATGTAAATGACTATTTTATATTTTTAATAAATGTTCTCATTTTGAAACAGAATTGCACTATGTGGCCCAATCTTTTTCCTTCTACTATATGTTACATTGGGAGGATTTATATGTGAAGTACTGCTGCTCCATCCATGGTCTATATTCATTGATGTCAACTATGTGATATATCTCTGCCTGGTTCCATTGTTTCAACGGTTTAGGCTGCTGGTGGTGTACTGGTGTGGGGGATATTTTCTTGGCACACCTTGGACCCCTTAGTATCAATTGAGCATTGTTTAAATGTCACAGCCTACCTGAGTATTGTTGCTAACCATGTCAATCTCTTTATGGCTACAGTTTCTGATGCCTATATCCAGCAGAATAATGCAGCACATCACAAAGCTCAACACTTGTTTCCTGAACAATGAGTTTTCTGTACTCCAATGGCCTCCACATTGACTAGATCTCAATCCAATGGAGCACCTTTGGGATGTGGTGGAACGAAATCTTCAACTGCAAGATGCTATCATGTCAATATGGGCCAAAATCTCTGAGGAATGTTTCCAACACCTTGTTCTATGCCACAAAGAATTAAGGCAGTTCTGAAGGCAAAAGGGGATCCAGCCCGATACTAGCAAGGTGTACCTAAAGAAGTGACCAGTGAGTGTAGGTTACTTAAAGGGTTTGTAAAGGATTTTTTTTTATCTTAATAGCTTCCTTTACCTTAATGCAGTGCTGTTTTCATGTCCTCATTGTTCGTTTTTGCTCTCAAGTTGCTGTAATTCTTCTCTGATCTCCACACTTCCTGGTTGTCTGTTTCCTGATGACCACAGTACTGGGAGCATTCTCTCTGTGGTCACTAATCAAGGAGGTGTGATTACTGTGTGTCTAAAACCCTTCAGCACCAATCAGTTTAGTTTTCCAAACCATCTGGCTCAAACCAGTATTGGCTCTGTGGCTCTGTACATCACAGAAGCAGGAAACAACATGCAAAAACGAAACTAGAAACTGCAGGTACATTATATGATTGATTTTTATCTAGTTTTAATTGTTTTTAGGAATCAGTTAACTATTATGTCTCTATACCCTGTAAACAGTCATTTCAGCAAAAAAAAATGTTTCCTTTACAACTCCTTTAACATTGCTTATCTAAAAGACTGCAGAGGATGCTGTATTCAAAAAAGAAACAAGGTTCCAGACCTTTTACAATGTATCTATCTAACGAGGAGTGTTGGGTAGATTAAAAAATATTTGTATTTCAATAGAAAATTGTTGTAGTTTTTCTGACATGAATATGGTGTTATAGTATGTCATGCTGCTTTTTCAGTAATAAAGTGACGGAAACAGCAGAGTACTGGACATCTTTGGCCTGGGGTTCAAATTAAGTCAACTAGAGAGACATATTTCTGTGGGCTAAAGAAAGTGTACCACGGTATCTCATTAATTGGTGAGAAATGGTTAATCTTAAAGAACATACTTCATTGTGACACACTTTCATTTTGCACCCCCCTCTGCCAAATGCTGTGATCATTAATCTGAATCTGTACGGTAATATAATTCTGCAAGGTGCAAATTACAATGCCTGTGAATTGGATATGTATACAAATTTGGGAAAGCCGCCAAGTCACTTGTTAAGAGCTACCACAATTTATCATACATTACTAGAAATTACAAAAATGAAAAGAAATAGCAGAAATTACGTTTTATGAAAATGTGCTGCTTAATGTCAACACAAGGGTTACCTCTACTATAATGACCTATTATAGTGAGCTTTACTATATTTGTTACCAGTAATGTTCAGAGTGATGGCAGGTGATTTGATATTTGCTTAACCTTGCTTGTAGCACCGAAACACTGGCATCTTCTAAAATCTTATCCATGACTAGCTAACATGTAGATGTGAAAAATGCACTACCTGTTCTCGTGCCCAGATCATAAGGTTTTCCTATGTGCCTAAAAAGATACACCCCAACCTTACAGATTTCCATGGGACTGTCCTGGAATTTGAACCAAATCCAGGGGTTCTGCTGATCCACCCCATGTCCTGGTGCCAGGTGCTGAAATATTTTCTCTAGCACCTGGTATTAGACCATAGATAAGCACAGGGCCTGTACAGAAAAGTGAGTAAAACTATCCCCACTTCCTGTTTCTGGTCATGTGACAAAAATGCAAGGGAAATTTGGGATAGACTCCATCAGTGTTCTGTAAGGTGTTGTGCTGGGCCGAGCTCTGAAAGGCAGTTTAAAATGGGGACAGATCTGGAGTCTGAAGATGCATTTAAAGGTAGGGTGACCAGACATCCCCAGTTTCAGGGGACAGTCCCCTGATTGAGGACACTGTCCCCGGACCAAGTCTCTCCCTGCTTTGGTCCCCAGGGGCAATTTCAAAGACAGTCAGTGCAAAATTAAAATAAAAAAAATAGAATTACACACCGCCGCTCCGCCGTGCCTACTAGCATATGGGGGTTGTATTTATTCCCATTATCTGTGCCCCTTTCTGATGATCATGTGCTGGTCAAAGCGGAGGGAATATTTCTTCCGTTTCGGGGGCATGCCCATTCAGCTTCCCTTGCATGTTCTTCTGCCTTGGCTCAAATCCTGGCCAGCCACCTGCCTATATCCTTGCCTTCCCTGGCAGAGTGATCTTCCTCCGCTCCCCATCCAGTAGTAGCCGGGGCCAGAAGAGTAAGACTTGAGAGGCTGTGAAGCGGGCGGCGACGGGCAGAGAGTCGCTGATTGTTGCCATTACTAGTAAAGAAAAAATATGTCCCCGGATTTCATTTAAAAAAATCTGGTCACCTTATTTAAAGGGGTGTCTGATCTGAGGTGTAATGTGATGTCTGAATGTTAAGTGGGATCTGATCTGTGGCTCAAGAGTTTAAAGGGAAGCTGCGCAGAAGCGTTAAGGGAAACCTGATAAGGGTTATGGGTTTTAAGGGGGAATCTGATCTGGTGTTCACATGTTAAGGGGACTGATCTGGGATCTGAACAGAGATTTAACCAGTTCAGCTATTTGGATATGCTAAGTACATCCAAAGAGCCAAAAGGTTAAGCACAAGCTGCTGGCTGCAGTAGCAGAGAGTAGCTGGTGCTCATGTTCTTCAGCTAGTTCTGAGCTGTAAAGTGAAAGTAATACAGTGGCTGGGAGCCTGGGACCAAATCGTCTGGCTTTAAAATGGCAGTTGGGAAGAGACCAAGGAATATACATTCCTCAAGCTCTTCTGCCTGGAATAAAACCAGAAGCGATAATTTTGTCACTTCTGGTTTCAGAACCATCATTCTATGGCTGATACGGCCAGGGATGCATGTAAACGGGCAGAGACATTGGGGTATTTTAGACCTCCATTGTGTACATAAAGAGTACCTGTCACCTGCCCAATGCTATCACATGGGAGTTTGTTAACCTATTGTGATAGCGATAAAGTAAAACTTTTTTTGCCACGAATGAGTGAGAGCAATAATTCTAGCACCAGAGCTCACAGTTAAAGTTTCACACATCAGCGCTTTGTCAAAGTCACAGGATAAAAGGCAACAACATTATTTAAGCTTGTTGGCGGGAGGAGGAGGGGCGGAGATATTAAAATCAAAGTATATATATATATATATATATATATATATATATATATATATATATATATATGTCTTGGTTAAGGTGTACAGAGGAATGAATAAATAATTAATAATCAATCAATAGATATGGACATCAATAAAAATGTAAAGTAGAAAAGTTATATATATATATATATATATATATATATATATATATATATATATATATACATATATATATATATATATATATATATATATATATATATATATATATATATATATATATATATATATATATATATATATATATATAAAAATGTCAATGAAAATATAAATAACAAAATATGTATAAATGTGTCCATGCTAGCACACGTATATACACACACATATAAACACATACAAGTAAACAAGGTCCTGGCCACCAGAAAATAATAAGTATAATGGAATAAATGAATTGTAAATTAATTATAAATTAAAAATCAGAAATTAATTATACTGAAAAATGTATATGTAAATATATATATGAATAACAGAAATAGATAAATAGACCAAGACAGATAAAGGATATTATAATTGACCTAAACCCACATACAAAAGTTTACATTGGCATTGCAGAATAAATTGATAAATTGTTTTATCTGAAAAGAAGTTTCTTTGTTGGTGACGATCTCTGAGCGTCCATGGGTAATGGATTGACAATTCTTTTTCGACACTGAAAGATTGTCAAAGAAGGCTCTAATATCAAGTGGTGGTCTTTTATTAGATTTTTCCAACTTACTTGGGGCAATAATATTTCTTATAGTATAAAAGCATAGATTTTTGTTTACAACATAATTATTTCACCTTTTTGGATCAATGTTATCTTCAACATAAGGGAACTGCTATGGGGGCTAACTTTGCCCCCCGTGTACTCTAATCTCATTATGGGGTACTGGGAGGAGATGCACGTTTGGGCCAACAATCCTTTCTTTGAGCACATTGTCTTCTATGGGTGTTACATCGACAATGTTTTGCACATCTGGAGCAAATAACTTTTAGAAAATCTTGCACTATAAGAAATATTATTGCCCCAAGTAAGATATGTACCCTCCGTACGAGGGTGGAGGAGCACCGTAGACTCGATAAAAAGGGTTGTGTTAAACATAGTGTCCCACGCCACTTACGGTACTCCACATAATAAAGACTTAAGGGGCCTGGAGGTCTTGGCAATTGAGGCTATTCCTAAAGGGACACTCACTGACAACGAGAGGTTTTCTCTCCTATGTAGGAGAGAAACCTTTTGGATCTACCAGTTGGGTTCACTCTCGCCTAAGGGCCTTAATAAAGAACTGGATATCCTTAGTGTCATTTTATGCGACAGTTGAAGTGCTGTTAGGCTTACATGCATTCTTAGCCCTTTAGCATACTGAGAGCATTATGTGACTGGGTTTGCTTATTAACATCTCTAGGCACATACACATGTGTGTATACTGTACTAATGCCATATTGTGTACTTGTGTATACAGCTACCTTTCCCTTATTGTATGCAGATTTATCATTTATAATTTTGTATTTCTTTTGATATTATTATTACAGCAACTAATCAATTTTTTCTTGAGAATTCGTTACATAATGACATTTAGGTCAATAATAATATCCTTTATCTGTCTTGGTTCTATCTATTTATCTATGTTTATATATATATATATATATATATATATATATATATATATATATATATATATATATATATATATATATATATATTTTTTTTTTTTTACATATACATTTTTCAGTATAATAAAATTCAGATTTTTCATTTATAATTAATTTACAATTCATTTATTCCATTATACTTATTTATATTTTCTGGTGGCCAGGACCTTGTTTAAGTGTATTTGTTTATGTGTGTGTGTGTGTGTATATATATGTGTGCTAGCATGGGCACATATATACATATTTTGTTATTCCTATTTTAATTTCTATTTTTTATACATCTATATATTTGTATTTTTTACTTTTAATTTGTATTGATGTCCCTATCTATTGATTGATTATTACCCAAATACAGTAATTATTTATGTATTCCTCTGTGCACCTTGACCCGGAGATATATGTATGTGGATTGGTACATATTTGTATATATGGGTGAACATTGGTTTTATTTAAATGTACATTTTTATAGGCATTCTGCATTCTTTTAATTTTTAATTTTCAATTCATATGCGATAGGTTGAGTCAGGGGTAACATCAGACTTTGATTTTAATATCTCCGCCCCTCCTCCTCCCCGCCAACGTGCTTAAATAATATTGTTGCCGTTTATCCTGTGATTTTGACAAAGCACTGGTGCATGAAACATGTAAGTCACGGCCACCCCAAGCTTAATGTCCAGACGGGTTCCTGTCTCTTCCTGTTTTTCCCCGTTACCGAGGCAACACGGACGTCATCCAGCCAGCCTGTTCGGCTTTCCCGGTGTTCTGGCGAGCTGGTTCCTACCATCGAGAACCAGCGCGGGAGCTGGAACAGCTGTTCATCAGCTGTAGACGCGCTCGCTCCCGATGGCTGATTATACACTCTATACATGCCACTCTACACAGCAAGGGCCAGCAAGGGGCGGATGTGGTATCGACCAGTGTTTTTTTGATTGGTTATCCACGCCGCTCTTTACAGCAAGGGGCGGATATGATACAGCCCCTTGCTGTATAGAGCGGCATGGATAACCAATCAAAAATGCACTGCTCAATATCACATCCTTGCTGTGTAGAGTGGCATGTACTATAGAGCGCCGTGTATAAGCAGGCTTCAGGCAGCGGGAGCGAGCTCGTCTAAGCTGACAATCAGCTGTTGAGGCTCAGAGATTTCCGTGGCCTCCTACTGCGCCTGCGCAGTCGAGGCAGGAACCATATCGATGGAGGAACCAGCATATATATATCCTTTGTTTGGTCTCAGTTCCTTTGTGTAGCTACGTGTCTGGTCACCTTAGCCGCTGACCCTGACACACCGGCTCCATCCTCCTACGGTGCTTTCTCCATGACGCCGTGAGTGGCTCAGCTATACCAAGGCTCAGCAGGGTTCCCACTCACGTCTCACAGCAGGCCTCACTGTGCCCACAAGAGGGTTTCCCTTATTGTGTTTCCATGCTTGGATGTCAGCGAGCACTACCACCTGCTAGATGTAAGGATGAGACACTATTCTCCCCTCTCATACACTGGGATGCTATCATCACTCATAAGGAGTCCTGACAGCTCTCTCCGTGTTTCATCTGCTAGCTGACAGGTTGATGTTAACCCCTCCTCACCCGGGCTCAAAAGTGGTATCGTTGATTATTTTATACCAGTATCAAATCAAGCTATTTGCTTTTATGACTGTCTTTGCAACCTTCTGAAAGTATTTTTATTATTATTGACAGTTGCTGCAGTTTTGTATTGATTCTACTTCAAATGCAATAAATTAACTTTTTTACTTATTCAAAGACCTATTAGTTGTTTATGCTTTTCCCATTGAGGGCTGCTCCTTGTTTTCTGTATTCTGTTATCCACTTTTCCAGTGGTTGGCAGCTGCACTCGGAATTAGCTTATTTTATATATTTTTCATATGCCTATGTATACGGCTGATAGGTTGTAGCGCTTAAAGGAACTGTGTATATGTCAGCAATGGTATGCAATGCCAAGCTGCTGCTAACAAAGCAAACAGAATATTGGCATGCATTAAAAAGGGCATCAACTCCAGAGATACTGTAAAACAATAATTCTCCTGCTCTACATGACTCTGGTCCAGCTGCACCTAGAGTATGCTGTCCAGTTTTGGGCACCAGTCCTCAGGAAGGATGTACTGGAAATGGAGCGAGTACAAAGAAGGGCAACAAAGCTATTAAAGGGTCTGGAGGATGTTAGTTATGAGGAAAGGTTGCGAGCACTGACCTTTTTCTCTCTGGAGAAGAGAAGCTTAAGAAGGGATATAATTTCAATTTACAAATACCATACTGGTGACCTCACAATAGGGATAAATCTTTTTTACAGAAGGGAGAATAACAAGACACGTGGCCACTCATTAAAATTAGAGGAAAATAGGTTCAACCTTAAACTACGTAGAGGGTTCTTTTTTTTTTAACATTAGAAGTTTATTGATGCAAAAAGGTACAGTTCACCGTAGAGGGTTCTTTACTGTAAAAGCGTCAAATTCCCTTCCACAGGCGGTGGTATCAGCGGGGAGCATCAATAGTTTCAAAAAACTATTAGATAAGCACCTGAACGACAACAACATACAGTGATATACAATGTAATTCTGACATATCATCACACACATAGGTTGGACTTGATGGACTTGTGTCTTTTTTCAACTTCACCTACTATGTAACTTTGTAACTAAGCCTGAGTTAGGGATTAGGGATGTCAGGAGAAGACTCTGCACTTTGTTCAGTATGATAAAAGTTTTCTATAAAGCTTTTAAAACGTTGCCTGTTCTAATGATACTAAAGGGGTGTCAAGCAAATAACTGGCATACATAGTCTACAGTTTTCTCTAGCAGCCTGTCGTAAGTGTTTATATGTGAAAGGTGGGATAACTTCTAGCAGGAGGAGTTGTTGCTGGCACTCTCTGGATGAGCAGGTCAGTCTCCCATAGCAACTGGAGCGGATCAGCACCGCACAGTTCCTCAACCTGTACACAGGTACTGAAGAGTTAAGTGAAGTGCAAGTATAGAGTCAGAGCTAGGTGCACGGTGGAGCTCCATACCATTACTGGGAAGAGGTAGCGGTGATATGCTGGACAGGTGAAGGGGGCAAGGGCTCTGTGTGTCTCCCTCCTAAATGCATCAGAGACCGTGGTAATGTATATTACATCAAGTTCAGTCGTCTGTTCAAGTAAATTTGTAAAGTAGTGACCCTGTACAAGGTGCCCAGTGTAGCCCAGAAAAACGCACCCCAAGTACAGGCCCCTCATGTGACCCTTGCTTGACACCCAATGGGTAGGAAACATGGAGGACATGGTGACCACCCCACCTACAAAATCTTTCTCTATGATAAAAAACACTAATGGCAGTCACAAGTATTTATTATCTCCTCCCACCATCCCCTTAACTATTTTAAGGTCTAATAGCAGATCATTCAATAGAAGAGATGCTCAAATCAGTCTTCTCACTTTGTCATGGTTATGTATCACTGCCATGTGACACACTCAGATAATTCTGTTAAATATAACATGTGGCCTTAGATTTTACACTGCTCTTTTGGAATTTGAACGAGTTATAGAACAATTATTGCTATTCTTAATTTCCAGAATGCATTTAATACTGTAGCATACTATTGCTTACCTAATGTGTCAACCATACAACATTCAATTATAGTTAATAAAAAAATATGGTGAACAAAGTATAATAACATCCACACAAGCAGTCAATCAGAATGAACACTGAACCATGTAAACATTGTAATTCAAGCAAATAAGATGAGACAACAAGCAGTCTAGCAGAGAAACATGTGAAACATATAGATTACAAAACAAAAAGATCTAATCTGCCTGTTCATTCATGCCGTGTAGATGGACTTTGTGACCCAGCCATTTATATGCATTGCTTTTCATGCAAAGGTTCAAATCTTTTTTCTGTCTCTCATGTCAGCAGAAGTAGGCATCTATAATAAATCTGTCACGTTGGACAGCAATTAACGAACTCCAAATAGTAAATTGACTGACTATGTCCCTTTAAGAATGACACTTTTATTGAGGTCCCTTTAAAGTGTAAATTTTCATAGAAATCAAGACAAAGACCTACTGTACTGAGTGACATTTCAGAGCTATCTGCCCCTTTCTCTATCTCAGCACCAACAGATGACATGTCAATTTATTATTTGGATGTTACGTGCCTTCATGTGTCAAGAAGATGTGATTGCAACACGCACAAGTAGATGCTAGGTAGACCCTAAACTGCAGTATATAGGACTACAGATATCTTCCTAAGTAACAAAAAAATAGAACACTGTTAATCTAGATCAACAGTATTAATTTGTTTATACTGCCTTGGCAATGCTGTTTTTAATTTCATCAACAACACAAGAGTAAATCTGGTCCCTTTTAAATTGTGGGGTTTTATACTTAAAGCTGAAGCTTTATATACTATATATAAGAAGGCCAGTATGGTGGCCTGAGTTTATGGGAGGAGACCGGAGGGTATTTAAGCAGCCCACTCACACATGCTCTTTGTCGGTTCAGTGTGCGGTACTACACGTCACTGGGCCGACTCTTCCCAGCTCACCTCATGTCCGTGAGTCTGCACATTCAATCGCATTCGACATCACAAGCGCATTGCGGCTTCTCCGTTCATGGTCTTCGTTCAGCGGTTACTGACGCAGGTAGTATTCAAACCTTTTCGTATCATGTGCAATCTTGCAATTCGTTATGCTTCCTATCCTGCATTTCTTTTGTAAAAAAAAATGCCTTATTGTTGCTCATGTTCCAAGATCATTCGGCACAGGCTTGGTACATTTGTAACTTCCTCCTGCCAAACATACGATTCATTTGTAAATCCAAGCCTCCGAGCCACTGTCAGTCGTTGTCTGATATCACTCGCCACAGGCTTCACTGGTTATAAAATTCACTGTCCATTGTTGCTGTCTCATCCATTTGGAGAATAGCATGTATTGTTTGTATGGGTTCTTTGGCAGATTGAGGTGGTAATTTGACCCGCCTGGTGCCTTGTCTGCACTTGATTAGCCTGGGGGGATGGGTGGTTGGTAGGTGTTCGGTTTCAAAGCAAGGGGTAGCATACACTCTACAACCAATTTGTTTCAGATTTGTTCAATACTCCTTACTACCGATTCGTATCGGATTCATTTCATGCATTTTACAACCGTTTTGTATCAGTCATTTCTCTTTATAACCGATTTGTATCAGATACATTGCATACTTTCTATCGTTGTCATTCGTTGTTTCCCCCATGCCGTGTGTTTTAGTTCCCGCAGCAGAACTTACGAATTGTTTGTTCTTCTCTCTCATTTATTTACCAAAGTTATTGCCTGTGCGTCATGCATTGCGCCACACCACACTCTTCGGATGTGTTGCACACCCACTCCAGTCCAAAGCAAACCCAGTCTCACATTCACTGTCCCAGGTAGGATTCGTTAGCTTGTTTGTCATGTCAAATTCGTGGCCACTCGTGGTGTCACCTGTATCATATGTTCGGTTCCCGCAGTGGAGCTTTTTGTACGCACTTCTCGCATTCTATTTTCTACATCAAACCTCGTTGTTTTGCCCCATGCACGGCATCATGCTACACCTTCCTGATATGTTTCACTCCAGCCACAGACTGCCGCGAACTTACTCGCATGGCCCACTGTCGCAAGTAAGATTTGTTATTACATTCTTTATGTCCTATCAATTTACTACCATTCGTTGTCTCCCATATCATTTGTTAGTGGCCCCTACGGAACCTACAAATCAAACGGACGTTATCCTTCTACCTTATACTGCTCGCTTAAAGGTACAAACAAACCAGGTGTTTTGTATCCTTTCTCAGTAACCCAATTCTTATTGATTGAGACCTTGCAACCATGCAAATCATCTCAGCAGCCTGACACCCTTGTTAAGACCCTTGCAACACATGACCCTCACAAAACGCAAAACGCAAATATATATATATAAGCAAAAAAAAACGCAAAAAAAAAAAACTTTGCCACCACGCAATCTCGGCCCAGCAACCTGACACCTGTTGAGACCATTGCAACCACACAAAATCGTCTCAGCAGCCTGACATCCTTGTTGAGACCCTTGCAAACACAATACCATCTCAGCAGCCCCACACTCCTCTAGGCATGTGCAAAAGGGAAAATTTTGTTTAGTTTCGTTTTAATTCGTTATTTAATTAATTTTGTTAAGTTAGGTTCGTTACATGTGTTAAATTCGTTTTCGGAACTCGTTCGTTTTCGACCGAATTTCGAAAAATCCGGTCTAATTCGAAAGTATTTCGACCAGATTCGACAACAAATAGTCTCTTTTCGAATATAATTTCGAAATTCGATCGGAATTCAAAAAAAGAAAAAAAAAAAAAAAATTCCGAATTCCAAATCGAAAACCCGCGGACGAAATTCGATCGGAATTCGAAAAAAAAAAAAAAAAAAAATTCGAATTCCAAATCGAAAACCCGTGGACGAAATTCGATCGGAATTCCAAAAAAAAAAAAAAAAATGTTTTTCGAATTCCAAATCGAAATTCGATCAGAATTCGAAAAAAAAAAAATTTGAATTCCGATCGAATTTCGTCTGCGGGTTTTCAATTCGGAATCGAAAACGTTCGTTCGGATTCGGTAAATTCATTAATATTGCAATTCGGGAATTCGTATGCATCCGAATGTCCGAATAATGAAAAATTTGTCCGAATTTCGATTCGGAACGAAACGAAATGCACATGCCTACACTCCTCAAGACCCTTGCAACCACGCAAAATCGTCTCAGGCAACCTCCCACTCGTCAAAGACCTTTGTGACCACGCAGTCTTGCCTCAGCAATCTGGAATTCATTGAGACCCTTGCAGCCAGACAAATAATCTTAGGCCTCATGTACACTGCTGTTGGTAAACGGATGTTTAGAAACAGTTGGGTGTTTTTCAGCCGCCCCTGATCTCTCCTCTGTTATCTTATTAGTACATGTACACAGGATCCCCAATCTCTTCTCTATGTTATCCTATCAGTACATGAACATAGGATCATTATAGTCGTTTCTAGGCAGTTGAGTTTCGAAACCTTCCCGGAAAAAAAATGGGTTCAGACGGATGTTCAGAGGCATTTGAAACGCCAATGCCTGTAACAGCTTGTAAACACTGCCAGACGCGGTAACTCATGTTTACCAGCGTTTCATTCACAGTCGATTTAAAAAAAAAAAAAAGAGAGAGAGAAAAAAAAATCAGGGAATATTGTCTCAGCAACTTGACACTCATTTGAGACCCTTGCAAAATGTAATATCATCTCAGCTACCTTACACTCGTCTAGACCTTTGTAACCATACAAAGTCGTCTTAGCAACCTGACACTTATTTGAGACCGTTGCAAACGCAATATCGTCTCAGCAACCTGACACCCGTTCAGACCCTTGCAGCCATACAAAGTCGTCTCAGCAGCCCGACATTCACTTGAGATCATTGCAAAATGCAATATCGTCTCAGCAACCTGACACCCGTTCAGACCCTTGCAGCCATACAAAGTTGTCTCAGCAGCCTAACACTCATTTGAGACCATTGCAAAACGCAACATCTTCTCAGCAACCCCTCACTTGTTGAGACCCTTGCAACCACACAATGCCATCTCAAAACAAACCTCATAATCATCGAGACCTTTGCAACCACGCAATACCATCTCAGCAAACCAGACCAAGACTCTTGCAAGCACGCAATGCCGTCTCAAAACAAACCTTCATACTCATCGAGGCCCCTGCAACCTCACAATATCGTCCCAGCAACCTGACACTCACTGACACCCTTGCAACCACACAATATTGTCTGCAGTAGTATAAACACAAATACAAATACAAACTATCTATAAAGATGAGTGGCCCGCGTGCCACTGAAGATGAATGGCCAACTGGGTACCACTGTGTGTTTGTGTGGCTGATTGTTTGCCACTGAGATGTGTTTGCAAGTTTAGTTTGTATTTGGGTTTTATACTACTGGATAGACACAGCTCTGTTTCCACACACTGGAGCGCAGCTGGAACGCAGCGCACAGTACAATGCTTCCTGTGTGTCGTGAGGTCACGCCCTGAGGTTTCGTCCTTCCAACTTCCTCTGAGGGCACCCTCAGAGGAAATCAGAAGAACGAAACGTCAGGGCGTGACCTCACGGCACACAGAAAGCATTGTACTGTGCACTGCATTCCAGCTGCGCTCCAGTGTGCGGAAACAGAGCTGTGTCTATCCACGGTGGATGGGACTGACACATGCAGGATATCCCACTGTGAGCCAGGAAACAGCCCGGTCACTTGATTGTTATTTTAACGATCTTTTAATGACTGCTGCTAATAATGTCAAGACATTGAATAATACAGCTTGTGGAATAAAGACTTAAAGCGGTATTACTTTTTATGCTTTTATAACGGGTGGATATTAGGAGCATAGCGTGCTGATCAACCGCTGAATTTGGAGTTGGAGGAAGTTGGATGTAGCAGAGGTTCAGAGCTTGTTGAACTCTACCTTTTGGGGAGTAGATACCCTTGAGGGGAGATTGACACGGGAGAAGCCTGAAGGGTGGAGTGTGCACGTTTGATGTCACCTGCAGCAGAGAGCTCACCATTCTTTATAGAGCACTTCCTTCACTGGACTCTTGCTTATATCCCCTTATCTTAAAAACATTTCCTTCTAGGCATGGTCATAGGAAAGAGGGGTCACAGTTTTGTAGTGACAACTAGTGCTGCTGTAGTAATTAATAAGAATTGTACTGCTTATTTTAACTTACTATAAATTTTATATATATTGGGATAGACTACTAAACTTATTAGTTATGTGTAATCGTGTGTATCCCATTACCTACAGGCTGCTTCTTATGTTACAAACTTGTTTGATGTGCTATATGTAAAGAGACGGTACAAGCCATTACTGTATAGAAGCCATGTATACTGAATGACTCAGCAGGAACAGGAAACACCACACAGGAAGAAGTACAACAGAGATGCACCATAGAGTTGCATTTAAAGAAACATGTCATCCATAACATCTCCCACTTTTAGTGTTAATAAATTAACATCTACCACTATGGGTGAAGACTGGCCCTTGTGCAAGGATTCCTTTAGCCCTCTCTGAAGTTACTGGGCTTCTCTCATCACATACTGGCAGGCTCTGCGCTTGACAGCTGTTGGGTATACTTGCTTTCCCATAACTGTCATTGCAGTTGGTATGAGGCATTGCCTCTTTACCTGCCTCACTATCAATGGGTGAGTATGTCCTTGTGATACTGCGCGAGTCTGATCTATCAACGGGATAGTGAGGTTCGGGCTGCTCTGTCACTCTCAAATCCACTCGATTGCGGCGATAGAGAGTTCCTTCAATGTCCACAAGATAGGAGCATGGTGCAACCTTTTTCAGACAAGTATCTATTCTCCAACAGCCTGTTTGATCTCCAGG
Source organism: Rana temporaria (assembly GCF_905171775.1). NCBI lineage: Eukaryota > Metazoa > Chordata > Amphibia > Anura > Ranidae > Rana > Rana temporaria. Next base: position 102,138,617 of record NC_053496.1, on the reverse strand, counting down.
TAATGTTTTGATATGGATTTGTTCCCCAATATTAAATTCAAATCTCTGGCCAATGTGTCATATCGTGCCTTTGACAATTGTCTCTTAATCCCTAACTTTTCTGTAACACCTTGTATGACAGAGGGTTCAAGCAGCCTATTTGCTACTGGTAAGGTGGTCTTTAATCTCCTTGACATCAGTCTTTGTGCCGCACTACTATATATGCCTTCAGTCGGAGTGTTGCTTCAATGTAAAATGGCCTTCCATGGGTTTTTTTCCATCACTTTGTGCTTTCTTGCATACATTTTTAACAATCTTTACAGCTGATTCAGCTTTGCCATTAGCCTGTGGATGACCTGATAAGGAAGTAACATGCTCAAACTCACATTCAGTGGCAAATTTTCTGAATTGTAAGCTTGCAAACTGAGGGCCATTGTCAGAGATCACTGTATCTGGTTGGCCATGAAGTGCAAACTGAACCTTGCACCTCTTAACTGTAGCTTCAGTAGATAAGTCGGGAAGAAGGTCTATTCTCAGAAGTTTGAATAATGATCAACTAATAGCAGGTATTCCTTACCTGCGTAGTTGAATAAGTCCATACTGATAATCTGCCACAGACGTGTAGGTATCTCATGTGACATCATGGTTTTTTTTTTGTTGTAAATGGGCATATTCATTGCAGGTGGGACAATTACTGACAAAAGTCTTATGCCGCGTACACACGATCGGACATTCCGACATCAAAACCGCAGATTTTTTTCTGATGGATGTTCGCTCAAACTTGTCTTGCATACACACGGTCACACAAATGTTGACGGAAATTGTGAACGTCAATAATGTGGTGACATACAACACTACGATGAGCTGAAAAAAATTAAGTTCAATGATTCCGAGCATGCGTCAAATTGATTCCGAGCATGCGTAGAATTTTTTGTGCGTTTAATTGTGTACACACGGTCGGAATTTCCGACAACAACTTTTGTGAACCAGGTCTCAAATTTTTGTTGTCAGAAATTCCAACAGAAAATGTCAGATGGAGCATACACATGGTCAGATTTTCCAACAACAAGCTCACATCGAACATTTGTTGTCAGAAATTCCGACCGTGTGTATGCATCATTTGATTTCTTCATGCATGATGGGCCAGTAAAGAGTATCACAAGCTTGTCTGTAGCATGCTTCACCACCAACATGGCATAGTGTATGCGTAATAACATCTCTGCTCTCAGTGATTTCGGCACGATGACCCTTGGACCTTTGTACAAGAAACCATTTTGTATGCGGATCTCATCTCTAAAGGACCAGTATTCCCTTACAATTCCAGGTACTGCTTCTTTTTCACCTGGCCACCCACTCAAAACAATAGACTTCAAAGCTTGTAAAGTTGCATCACTGTCAGTGTGCTGTATAAGTTGATGTAATTGCTGATTTGTGACATTAAGATAGTCCGCTTGTTTGATTTCAGTAAAGAAATGTTGTTCCTGTTGCAGAAGATAAATTGTATGTTGCTCATGCTCACCTTCAGGTGCCACCTTATCTGACCTAGCTCTGCTCAGGGTATCACTGATATACATTTCACATCCTGGCTTGTAGACAATATTGAGGTTGTAATGCTGCAATGTAAGCATCATACACTGCAAAACGCTTGGGAGTACACAGAAGGGGCTTTTTGAATATGGCTATCAGAGGTTTGTGATCAGTTTCAGCTGTAATTGAATCCCGTTCATAAAGATAATGATGGAAACGCTGGCAAGCAAATACAATGCTTAAACATTCCTTCACAATTTGAGCATAATTTTGCTCAGCTGATGAAAGAGCTCTGGACGCATACAGTATATACCATTTTTAATGGAGTCATTTTGTATCGTAACAGGCTTTGCGACATCATAGTATTTCAACACTGGGGCAGAGGTGACCAATCGTTTTATATCCTCTACTGCCCGGTCATGTTTGGGAAGCCAGTGCCAAACTGCATCTTTGTTCAGAAGTCACCTTAATGGCTCACACACCTCAGATAAGTGTGGCAGGAATTTCGCTAGGTATGTAACAAAGCCAATAAATATCTGTACCTCTTTGGCATCAGCAGGCTGTGGCATGTCCACAATGACTTTAATCTTATCCGGGTCAGCTTAAGCCTTGTGAAGACAGGATATATCCATGGAAACAGACTTCTTCCACCCTGAACTGCAATTTCTTTACACTAAGCCTCAGCATCACCTGCCTAAAGGTCATTCTCAGCCTCCTCATCTGTATTACCGCAGCCAACCATAAGAATGTCATCAGCTATTGGCTCAATTCTGCAAAGACCACCTAATAGTTCATGCTTCTTTCGCTGGTATACCTCAGGTGCTAAAGAGACTCCAAATGGTAGTTTGAGCCATCTCTTTCTGCCCTAAGGAGTCCAGAAAGTGGTCATGTAGCTATTCTTTTCATCCAGTTTGCACTGTAAAAAGGCTTCTCTAGCATCAACGAGTGTTGGCATAAAGTAGTGTGACCGTTTCAGGGCCATATTCAGAAACTTGGGATCAGTGCATTTTCTGATCTTCTCAGGCTTTCTGATAACAACCATGTTACTGATCCAATCTGTAGACGCTGATACTGAAGTTAGATGTCCTTCAGCTTCATATTTATCTAGTTGAGCTTTAACCTGTGGCTTAATGGCGATAGGCACATTGCGTGGGGCACATTGTACAGGTTGAATGGTAGTTTTAAGTTCAAAACGAACCTCTCCTGGAACAAAGACTATCGGGCCCTCAAACACATCACTGTAGGTGTGAAGAATTTGCTGTTTTGTCAGTGGCCTAGTCAGAGATTTTGCAGGCTGATTATCAACATTATGCAACTCAGCAAGAATGGTGAACAGCATCAGTACAAGGAGCTCACATGTTGAACCCGATAATAGCGGTTTCTGATCGGTGTCAACAATCATAAAGTTCAGTTTGTGTATACAATCACGTATGCTGCATTCTGTTTGGAAAAGTCCCAAGGATTCCATTAGCTCCCTTGAATACAACTTTAGTTTGGTGCTACTAGGCTGAAGGCGTGCTCTGGGTGCCAGTTTCATTTTGTCCTTTATACTCATGACATCACACGTTGCACCCGAGCAGCTGGCAGGGTTGGATTATATTGTTTAATCTGAAGTTTACAAACCATTTTTTGCCCATTGTGTTTACAGCACCAATGCATTCTGAGGAGTAAACCATATCAATGCTAAGCAGGTGTGCGTCCTTCGGATCTGACATTTGCTCAATTGTGTGCAGCGTCCTTGCTTCCATTTTACTGGAGAGACACACTCTTTCAAAGTGATTTGGTTTACCACATGCAGTACAGATTTTCCCATCTGCAGGATACTTTTCTTTCTCTCGTACATGCATATTGCCTCAATACTTGCATGATACAGGCTTTCTCCCAGGTGAGTTGTGTAGGTGACCTTTGTGCTGAAATCTTTGCTGGGGGTTTTGAAGCTTTGCTGTTTAGAGGCTGTGTTGATATTGTCAATCAGTTTATCCTGCTCCATAGCTTTCATATGTTTGTTCTGCAGTGCAACATACCTCAATTGCTGTTTGTAGATCTAAATCATGTTTCCTCAATAGGTGGCGGCATGTGCTTTCACTGGTGATACCCAAAACTAGTTTATCACGAATAAGTTCATCTCTCAGAGAACCATACTCACAGCTTGCAGCTTTTTCTCTTAGCCGTGTGACAAACCTGTTGTAAAGTTTGGGAGATTATAGCTCCACAGTGTGCAAAGCCATTAAACTTTAAACAAAAGGGCTTTTATTTTCAGCAAGCAAATCAAATAAGGCTTTCAGCAGCACACAGGCACAAAAATACAAAATAAAGTCTACTTATCTTCAGCACAAAGTAAAAGTAAGAAAAAGGTACATACAGTTTGTGGACGGGTCTTCACCCCAAAGTTTTAACAGTCCTTGTGAAATCTTTTTAGCAGCCTCCAGCAAACTCTCAGCTCTCCAAGACAGGTGTATTTACCAACTCCTCAGCACCCCCTCTAGCACTACTTCCAGTCTTTTAAGAGCTGCTTCATTGAGGCCCTTAACCCTGTGTGTGCTGGAATCTTTGTAGTCAGGGGTGGAGGTTCTTTCCCACCCGAATATCACTTCAGAGCCTCTGATATTCCGGGTTCCAAATATCTCTCTAATAACACAGAGAGAACTGCGAGTCAGTCCTCTCCTGATTAAGGCTATTCCCAGGAATTCCTCACCCATCATGGGTGACCCCCTGAATACTACCACACTTCCCTTAAAGGGACCATAACCCAAATATTGGTGCTATATAGCACCCGTCCAGGACCCAACCTTGGCGTCCTGTACACTGTCTATTGATTCACTGTCTTCTTTCATATATGACATTTTTAGAGGGTCTGAAGAAAGCTTATAATGCATCCAGAATGGTTTTGGTGTTACTCTTTTGCTCCTCTGAGAGGTTCAGATTATGCTTGTAAACATGGAGGCATTCACTGCCCATCACCCTCCTCATTGTGGCTGCTTGCACTGCTGCATGCTTCTCATTTAACATTGTGGCTAGGGTGTAGTCCTCAAACTCAGCCTGGAAATTGTCCCAGTTACTGCTGACATCAACACTCACCGTCATTGCCTCAGGCAGTGGAACGCTGTTAATTGCCATGATGCTGTTTCCCTTGTAGTTGCAGCCTTGGTTACACAGAAAAGTTGCTCCGCCTGCCCACTAAAAATGTGCACTATGGATTCATTTGTTAAAGCATACCTACAGGTATGCATACAAGAAGGCTTACCTGTAGGTAAAATGAATATCTCCTAAACCTGCACAGTTCAGGAGATATTCACCCTGCATGCAACCACTAACGTCAGCGGCGCATTCACTTCTTGCCGGAACTGAGGGTTCCTGCGTGGGAGTGACATCATCATGGCTCCAGCCACTCACATCGCCAGATCCCACGATCCCTGAAGGAAGGATGGGAGAAGATGTCAGCCCTCACAGCAGTGACCAGGCGCTGCTGAGAGGGCTTTGTTTTAAAAGAGGGTATTTCTCACCTTAAGGTTAGTAAGGTGAGTAAATCTTTGTCTTGCAGATTTTCATTTTTCCTTGGTTTATTATCGCTTTATGCAAATCATTTTGTTTTGTCATATTCATTATGTTAGAATGATTAATTTTTGGAATTCATTTTGTATGTTCAGATTTGTTTCCTATATTCATTGTTCCGAATCAATTCATATTTTTAGAAGTTATTTCAGAAAATTGGTTTTATTCATTTTAACGTGTTAATTTGTTATTTCGGGAGATTACTTATACACGCTGAGTCATCTCTGCTAGTCCAAACCACAAAGAGAAATGGAAGAAGCTGATTGGATGACATTGACTGGAGTTGCGTGCAATCTAAAGTAACAAATGTAACTAAATTAATTTCTTATTCATTTATTATGATAATGATAATGATAATGAATGAAATCTGAGGGATCCTCCTCCACCCAACCCAAACACAATAAGGAGGAATCATTCTATTTCACTTTTATACCTTACAGTATTTATTGCAAGATGTTTCCATTTCATATGTAGTGCATTTTATATAATAATGAAAAATGTTAATGCAAAATAAAAACGAAATAGATCCAAATCAATTTGGATCATTCATTATGTTGTTACGTTTTTGGGGATACTTCAAACATTACCAAAAGGCCCAAATTATTACATCATGTTATCTGAATGAAACAAATAAATATGAGAGGAATCACCATAACTCATTCCCACACTCTCAGCTAGACCAACAAAATCTAGCAGTTCTTGGACTCAGAGGTAAACCTCCCCTCATCCAAATCGTTGCAACAATCTGGAAATTGCTCATTCTACCACAGCAAATAAGTGAAAACCTCCTTTACAACTTATTCTGCCTCCTGTACCACACTCCACTCCAAAAATACCTCCAGCAGACCTATATGACACCCAAGTTCAGGCAGTCTAATAGTTATGACAAACTCTATCTATGACAGATACATTAGCCATAGAAAACCAAACCTTCCAGACCCGAGATTGGGAAATTAGTTTGACATTCCCAGCTTATGGGCTATACAGCCTGTTTGAGTACTATTAAGATCAGCATAGCATTATAATTAACTTAGCCTGTCATTTGAAACATGCATGACTCTATAATATCTCAGTGAAAAAATTAGTAATACAAATAAATTCTAGCAATACCTTCCCAGGGGCCTGACAGATGTACAGTACTGTGTAAACGTTTTAGGCAGTTGTGAAGAAATGCTGTAGAGTTAGAATGCTTTCAAAAACATATATTTTAATTGTTCATTTTAATCAATTTACAAAATGCAAAGTGAGCAAACAAAAGAAAAAGAAAATCAATATTTGGTGTGACTACCTTTTGGATTCAAACCATCATCAATTCTTACACTTGCACACTTTGTACATTTGCACAAAGTCAGGGAATTTGTAGGATTAGAGTAAGGTGTTTGATCAACCAATTATACCAATCAGGTGCTAATGATCAACAATTTCATATGTTGGCTGAAACACAGTGATTACCTGAAACAAAAACAGCTGTGTAGAAGGCTTAAAACTGAGTGGGGAACAGCCAAACTCTGCTACTAAGGAGATGTTGTGGATGACAGTTTCATGTCACAGGTCATACACCATGGCAAGAATGAGCAGAGCAACAAGACACAAGGTAGTTTTACTGAATTAGCAGCACAAAGAAATGGGCAGTGTTGAGGATTGTAGATGCATTGGTCAGCCAAGGAAACTTAAAGGAGTTGTAAAGAACATTTTATTTTTTTGCAGAAATTACTGTTTACAGGGTATAGAGACATAATAGTTAACTGATTCCTTTTAAAAAATGATTAAACATAGATAAAAATCAATCATATAATGTACCTACAGTTTCAGTTTCGTTTTTGCATGCTGTTTCCTGCTTCTGTGATGTACAGAGACTCAAGCCAATAGAGGGCAGTGATGGTTTGTAAAACGAAACTGATTGGTGTTGAGGGGTTTTAGACACACAGTAATCACACCTCCTTGATTAGTGACCACAGAGAGAAAGCTCCCATGACTTTTTTCATCAGGAAACAGACAGCCAGGAAGTGTTCAGAACAGAGAAGGATTACAGCAGCATCAGAGCAAAAACTAACAATGAGGACATGAAACCAGGACTGCAGTAAGGTAAAGGAAGCTATTTAGCTAAAAAAAATATTTCCTTTAGTGACCCTTTAATGCAGCAGATAAAAGACACATCATGCTCTGGATTGATGAGTCAACATTTTAAATATTTGGCTGTAGTAGGAGGCAGTTTGTTCGCCAAAGGGCTGATAAGCGGTACAATAATGAATGTCTGCGGACAACAGTGAAGCATGGTGGCGGTTCCTTGCAAGTTGGGGGCTGCATTTCTGCAAATGGAGCTGGAGATTTTGTCAGAATTAATGGTGTCCTCAATTCTGTAAAAACACAGTCAGATACTTATCCATTATGCCATACCATCAGGGAGGTGTGTGATTGGCCCCAAATGTATTCTGTAGCCGGACAGGGACCCCAAACATACAGCAAAAGAGGTTGATTTACTAAAAATGGGGAGTGCAAAATCTGGTGCAGCTGTGCATGGTAGCTAATCAGCTTCTAACTGGAAGCTATTTTTTATGCACAACTACACAGATTTTGCACTCTCCAATTTTAGTAAATCAACCTTATTGTCATTAAGAACTATCTTCAGCATAGAGAAGAACAAGGAGTCTTATGTCTCGCATACACACGGACACACCTAATTCCGACCGTCAAAAATGTAGTGACGTACAACACTATGAAGAGTCTAGAAAAATGAAGTTCAATGCTTCCGAGCATGCGTTGAATTGTTTCCGAGCATGCATGTTTTTTTTCTCCATCGGCATTCCATACAGACAGACAACAGAATTTCCGATGGAGATTTTTTCCGTCGGAAAAAAAGAGAACATGTTCTCTTTCTAACTCCGTCGTAATTTCCAATGGAAAAAGTCTGAAGGGGCATACACACAGTCGGAATATCCAATGAAAAAATCCCGTCTGACTTTTCCCCTCGGAAATTCCGATTGTGTGTACGAGGCATTAGAAGTGATGGTTTGGCCCCCACAGATCTCAACATCAATGAGTCTGTCTGGGATTACATGGTGAGACAGAAGGATTTGAGGCTGCCTACATCCACAGATCTGTGGTTACTTCTCCAAAATGTTTGGAACAACCTACCTACCGAGTTTCTTTAAAAACTATGTGCAAGTGTACACAGAAGAATTTATGCTGATTTGAAGGCAAAAGGTGGTCACGCCAAGTATTGATTCGATCTTGATTTATTTTCTGTTCATTTACTTTCCATTTTGTTAATTGGTAATAAACCATTAACAGCTCTATTTCTAAAAGCATTCTTAATCTATAGTATTTTTTTTACACCTGCCTAAAACATTTGCATGTTATTGTAGTTTTCCCATCAAGGAGACGTGGGAACCACTGCCTTAAAATTCTATTGCTGAAGTATTCCCAGGGCTTTTTTTCTGGGGGAACTTGGTGGAACTCAGTTCCACCACCTCTGGCTCAGACCCTTTGGTGCCTGCTCACTACAATCACTTGTAAACACATAAGTCTGGTTTCTGTGACAGCTCTGCACTCTGTGTGTAACCCCCTGAACTCTGCACTCTGTATGTAATGCAATTCTGGTATTTAATGCCCCTTTAAGACCCTTCTACTGTTTTTGAAATCTGAACAGGGTCGTGGTTGAGTTCCTGCACCTATTTTCTGAGAAAAAAAGCTCTGAGTATTCCATTCTAGATGCAAATATGGCACTGTTTGTTTGTTAGTTGGTTCATTTCATAATAAGTATACGTATAAGCTTGCTTTACTATAATCTGTCAAACATTTCGAAAATAAAGTAGCCAATAATGCCAAGCAAACATACGATTTATCAGTGAATCTTTAAGAACAAAATTACCGTTACTTCCATTGTTTTTAAAATCCTCATCACATTTTTCCTGTAAATATTCCCTTTTAACTTGGGTCAACCTAAATTAGGTGTAGTCCATTGTTGTCAAAAGCAATTTTCCTCAGAGTTGTGCTATTTTTATTTAATTTTTTATTTATTTTTTAGCTACAGCATTTGTTATTTTGCTTTTATATTGAAACTTAACCTTAACAAAGTTTATATATTTGAGGAAAACCTAGCCCCAAAATAGGGTAAAATGGCGATGGAAGTGAACTGTTTTTTTTTTTTAAAAAGAAAATATTTTATTGATCCTTATAAATGGGTCCCTTTGCATTTACTGACTTTCAAACTGGTTTAATGTGACAGATGCTGTCTGGATGCTGTCACTACCTCCTCCCCAAAGTTACATGTATCACACATGAAGAACCCTTGGTATATGGCACGGAATACATGTAGACTGTTAAATGTAGACTGTTAATAGAACCAAAGGTTTACTTGGTAATTCTGTAAGTCTTCTAAAGAAACAGTTCTGTTTCTAGTATAACTTTATGCATTATTTCAGTTATGTTTTAAAACATTGCCTATTAATGAAATATTCAATATGATCTACAATGGAAATATACTAAATTGGGAATTGTGGGCCAGATCCTCAAAAGGAATACGCCGGCGTATCTACTGATACGCCGTCGTATCCCTGTTTCTATCTTTGGAACTGATCCACAGAATCAGTTTCCAAGAGATAGACAGAAGATCCGGCAGGTGTAATAGTTATGTTCGACTCGAACATTGGGCTCATCCCTAGTCCGGCATATAGTGCCAGGCCTTCAAAGCCCATGCTGCAAATGGCCACTCATGTAGCCTGAGGCCACAAACCCAGAAGGAAGACCGAGGGAAAATGGAAGCCCTCTCAGCAGTAACAGCATGGTGCTGGAGGGCTTCAGTTTGAGGTAAGTCTCTAATAATGTGCAATATTGAAATTTCTGTTGCACTGAGTAAAAGTCATGTAATAAAATAATCATTTCAAAATATATTTTTTATTTCAGTGCATGTCCTACACACAGTTGCTGCATACACAGATGAATGTAAATATATGATCTAACACGTGTAACAGCCGGGGAAATTCAAAGTTACTAATCAGGTCTTTGGCTGGCTTTCACTAGCTGTGGTTAGGCTGTTGAATCATTGCCCAGGCAGCTGGCTTCAATTATCCAGACTGGGCACACAGCTGCTGGAATGAAATGTACATCCTCTTCTCACCACTCCAAAAGCTGTAAAACCAGCTTTAAAAATGGGTGAGAAATAAATAAAGCCAACATACCTTGTGGTAACTTCTACTCATGCAAACGTCACTGATGTCCTGTCTGGTTCTAGGTTCAGCATAAAGGAATTTTCTCCTGCCTGACTGCACTGTCCCCAGGCTGACCTTGGGCTGCACATCAAGTTATGACTGTCCTGGCATTCCTTTGGTCAAGCTGCAAAATGTATTTTTACAAGTCAGCTGAATTGTGTTTGACACAGTATTGTGTGTATTACATCATTAGATAAATGGTATTCCACAGCAGTCCAATGCCAGCCTAAATGTTTTATTCCATTTTGTCATTAGACCCTGTAATGCTGTTTTTTGGCTGTCTGTGTCCACAAATGAGAAGTTTTTCCCTCACATCCTTTCAGGACAGAAATTGTGGAAATGCTCTTCAATAAGAGTGTAAACAAAGTCATACACTAAATATACAGTGGAAATAAAAAAGTATGTGAACCCCATATTTACTTGATTTCTGCAGTAATTTGCCATAAAATGTAATCTTATACTCATCTAGGTCACAACAATAGACAACACAATGAGAATTGAGAATCCTCAATGAGGTAAAGAGGAACCTACGAGTAGCAGCTAAAAACTTGAAGACATCACTGGAACTGGCAAACATCCCTGTTCATGAGTCTACCATACATAAGTCTTTGAGGGAAAAAAAAAAGAAAAAGGCATCAAAGAGGCACCGAGACTTTGATATAAGTTTATACAAAGTAGTGAGAGGGCAAAAACATTTGAAGAGCCCAATTACTCAGGTTAGACTGCTTATGACAAAGCAAAGTGACAATAAAACCTGTGATTGATGAGATGGTTATGTTCCATTCTTAGAATAACCTTATGTGAGGTAGATGTGACTCTTTTGAGTTTATAGGTCCGAACTGCTGTGATTATTTTGTATTATTTTGTCATTTTGGTATGATGAATATTATTTTTTTACATGTTTTTGTAAAATCTAGATTGTGATTGGTATGTCCTGATGCCATTGTTTTTAATATTGTTTATTATTTAACTATTTTCTTTTTGTTTCCTGATTTTTTCCCTTATTTTTCCCTCAACTTTTGTTGGATTTCTCTAAACCACTTCAGTTTGTGTGCGGGAAATGATGATTTGGTCTCATGGCCTGTATCCCTGCATAATGCACGTGGAGAGAAGACATTTTTGTTTGAAGGCAATTTTGTTGCAGATAAAGATGCCTGTGTCGGGGAGTTTTATCTATTCGTCTCCCCAAAAAGATTCTTGTATGAAGGATTACACCAAATTTGTCCTGCCCTGAGGTCATGGGTCCACACATATTTTTTGAGATCTCGTTGGTCTGGTTTGGAATTAAAGTTTAAATCAGATTGCCCTTAAATGTAATGATAAAAATCGAAATGGTTAGATTTTTTATTTGTCTTATTTGTACCCTAGGACCTCCCCATGGGCCTTGGAGGTTTGTTTGATTCCTCTCTCTGGCATGAACCGTGTGGTTATAGCCAGGGGGGATAAAAAAGTCATCTTTTTGTTATTTTCTGTTTAATTTCTTATGTTTTTTTTGCATCTGGCCCTAATATTCCTTTTGGGAACAATGAGATCCCCCGAGATCACAGTATAGTTATCAACCAGAGCCCTCTGTTCTGTTTGGAGATAAATTATGTGACTTTGTGTCATGATATTTGTAAATAACCGATATGAATGTTTACATAATTTTTAGACATGTAAAATTACATATTTAAAGCGGAGTTCCAACCACAATTAGCATTTTTAAATGTATGTCCTTGCATCATGCGTTTTTATAATATAAATCTGGTCACTTACTATTTTACAATCCGCCGCCGATCCGCATAGATATTCAAAAAAGATAGTTTATAAAACTATATCTACACCGTTGTCATTTTGCTTGTGGGCATTGTGAAGCCTACAGGCACTTACTTCCTGGAAGTCTTGGATGGGGAGTGATAATTGGACAGCGCACTGCATCCTGGGAAATGATGAAACACATTTCCCAGGAGCATTAGAGGGAGATGATGTCAGAATCCTAGGTGGTTTCAAAGGCAGATTTCGTGGGACCGAAACAGGCATTTCCAGATGAGTAAAAAAAATATCTTTCTTTTTTTTTTCTTTTTTAGTCATAAGCTACAGTTTAAAGCAAAATTGTTTTTTTGATGGAACCTCCACTTTAAAATCTATTACATATTTTATAGATGCCTGTAATCTGATCAGTATCTGAAGATAATAACTTCTGTGTTCCAGTCCTGAAGAAGTGGGCTATCCTCGAAACGTGCTGATCCTTGTGGATGTATGTTGTTTTTTTTTACATTAAAACATATGACAACTTTTTATGCTTTTTGTAAATAATAAAATAATCTTTTGAATTGTAATTGACAAGTACTGTTTAAGTTGCCTTGAAGCACATGAAGTCTCATTTTTTTGTTTGTTTAAACAAAAACATATTATTCGTAGAATGAGGAAGTGTTAGAACCTTTTATAACCTTTAGCTGTCTGTGTTTTCTTGTCCTGTTACAATTACCTCTCTCCCTTACCCATACTATGTACGAGCGTAATAGGGACAGGAAGTGAGGGAAAATCCCTAGTGGGGTCAACAGCAGAGATAATAACCTGACAAAAATGGTTACTCTTGGCCACTTTATTTAAGGACCAGTTCACACCACATGCAGTCCAGTGCGTTTTTTCTGCATCAAAAATGCATAGAAAGTAGGTTATATGGTCTTTAATGGCATAGTTCACACCAGTGCTTGCAGTTCCAGAAAAAAAAGTAGAACATGCTGCATTTTTCCTGCACTGTACTGTACTGGAACGCTGTAAAAAGCATCAAAATCGCACTAAAACACACTGGAACTGCAAGCACTGGTGAACTACGCCATTAACCACTTAACCCCTGGACCAAATTGCTGGTCAAAGACCATAGCACTTTTTGTGATTTGGCACTGCATAGCTTTTGTTGACAATTGCGCGGTCGTGCGACGAGGCTCCCAAACAAAATTGGCGTCCTTTTTTCCCCACAAATAGAGCTTTCTTTTGGTGGTATTTGATCACCTCTGCGGTTTTTAGTTTTTGCGCTATAAACAAAAATAGAGAGACAATTTTGAAAAAAATGAATATTTTTTACTTTTTGCTATAATAAATACCCCCCAAAAATATATAAAAAACATTTTTTTTCCTCAGTTTAGGCCGATACGTATTCTTCTACATATTTTCCGTAAAAAAAAATCGCAATAAACGTTTATTGATTGGTTTGCGCAAAAGATATAGGGCCAAATTCCCAAAAACGTAGCCTAACTTAACTTTCAGCAGTTAAGTTACACAGGCGTTAAATTTCTACCTAAGTGCCCGATCTTCAAAGCACTTACCTAGAAACTACACGCCGTGTAACTTAAGTGCCTCCGTCGCAAGGCGGTCCTCCTCTCCGGGGGGCGATTACAATTTAAATGAGGCGCGCTTCCGCGCCGGCCGTACTGCGCATGCGTGTGACGTAAAAAAAATTCAAATTTAAAAAAAAACCGCGGCGATCGGAAAAAAGGTCTGGTTTTACATGGTGTACTAACTTTCCACATTGTAAAACCAGCCCTAATTTTGCGCAAGCAAATCGGAACTTACGCAGAAACCACAATGCTTAAAAGCTTTGTGGGTCAGCTTAAGTCCTCACTTGCATACGTAAAGCGGCATTTCCCCAGCGGTGGATGAGGTACTGCATCCTAAGATCTGACAGTGTAAGTGTCTTACAGATGTCAGATCTTCTGCCTAACTTTGGAAAAATCCTTTTGAGGATCGTTTCCAAAGTTAGGCACAGAGATACGCAGGCTGAACAGCAGTTCCGCCTGCGTATCTCTTTTGAAGATTTGGCCCATAGCGTTTACAAAATAGGGGATAGTTTTATGGCATTTTTATTAATATTTTTTTTTTACTAGTAATGGCGGCGATCAGTGATTTTTTTCGGTACTGCGACATTATGGCGGACACTTCGGACACTTTTGACACATTTGTGGGACCATTGGCATTTTTATAGCGATCAGTGCTATAAAAATGCATTGGATTACTATAAAAATGCCACTGGCAGGGAAGGGGTTAACACTAGGGGGCGGGAAAGGGGTTAAGTATGTTCCCTGGGTGTGTTCTAACTGTAGGGGGGGTGGCTTCACTAGGGGAAATGACTGATCGCTGTTCATACATTGTATGAACAGAAGATCAGCATTTCTCCCCTGACAGGACCGGGAGCTGTGTGTTTACTCACACAGCTCCCGTCCTCGCTCTGTAACGAGCAATCACAGGTGCCCGGCGGCGATCGCGCCCGCCGGGCACGCGCACGGGAGTCAGGGACGAGTGGGGGGCACGTGCACGTGCCCCTAGTGGCCGCTTCGAGAGCCGACGTATAGCTACGGGCTCTCGCGCAGGGGAGCTGACCTGCCGTCGTATAACTGCGGCGGCTGGTCAGCAAGTAGTTAAAGACCATATAACCTACTATCCATGCGTTTTTGATGTAGAAAAAATGCACTGGACTACATACGGTGTGAACTGGCCCTAAGACTAAAGCAAGAAAAAAAGTCAAATTTTCTTATGACACTTAGACTAGGCCAGACAATTCCATTCTTTGTCTGTGAATCATATCCATAAAAAGTATTGGAAAACTACCACTTAGCACTAAACTTTTTCCTATTAATAAAAGTATGCATTTTTATGAAATTATATAAATTAAGTAATCTCTACCGGATTGGATGATTAGAGGAAGCAGCAGCTGTTCACAAACATGGATAAAAAGTATCTTGCTGAGAGACGGCTGCAAGCAACATCAAAGTTGGCTGAGAGACATATGGATCTCCCATGCCACTGGATAAATGTCTTAGATTAGGCCTTGTCTGTTTATGAGCACAGCACAATAATAATATCAATACGGTACAGTACCTTAGTTTTCAATTCCTAAAACTGGCTTTGTTAATTTTAGCAGAATTTCACTGGCAGGAATTTTGGCCCAATAATTTTAGGGAATAATAACTTTTTTTCTGGTTTAAATAGTTTTCACACCCATACAATGAATTTATCACAACTGAAATGGCCTTAAAGCGGAGTTCCAGCCAAAAGTGGAACTTCCACTTTAAGCACTCCTCGCCCGCTTACATGGCACATTTGGCATTTTTTTTGGGGGGGGAGTGGGGGCTTCGGTAGGAGTGGGACTTCCTGTCCCACTTCCTACTTCCTCCCAGGGACCGCCTAGGTGACTCCTCCTCTCGCCTTAGGCGACCCCTCCCTTTAAGCGATCTCCTGGGACATGTGACAGGTCCCAGGAGATCGTCTGTCCACTCATAGAGGGCAGCGCGACTCACACATGCGCAGTGAGTGCCCGGCCGTGAAGCCGAAAGCTGTCACGGCCGGCTGCCCACACTATGAATGGAGGCGCCGGCGGAGAGGGGGGAGAGGAGCGGAGCTCCGGGTGGCCGCATCACTGGGGCGTGGAGCAGGTAAGTGTCTGTTTATTAAAAGTTAGCGGCTACACTTTTTGTAGCTGCTGACTTTTAATAAACAGTAAAAGGCTGGAACTCCACTTTAAACACTAAAAATATTTGTAGCTGTTGTCCCTCTGATATAATACACTTTACTATTTATTTTAAGATAATAACTACATTGTCACCTCCTCTTACATTCTGACTTAATCAAACTGCTTACCTAGTCTCCTGTAAGTGTAAATACTATCCAATTTTGATTCTTAATTAAACCTGCCTTGGTTATCCCACTTACACTGCAGCCTATTAAAGCTGCCTTGTCTCTACCTCTTACATTGTGACCTAATCATTCCCTCTTTCATACTGTGTAATGACTGTACAAAATGTCTGGTCATTGTGTCTGAAAGACTAATACACTTTCCATTTAATCCCTCCTACATTATATACTAATAAAATTGATTGCATATTGTGCAAACGTGCACTGATGTCCTAATGTAGATGCAAACCTTTACTGCAAACCTTCACTGAATGTCCTTTATGCCGCATACAGACGATCGTTTTTTGTGATGAAAAAAAATGACGTTTTTGAAAACGTCATTTAAAATGATAGTGTGTGGGGAAAATGTCGTTTTATGTCTTCAGAAAAACGACCAAAAAAAAATTCGAACATGCTCGAATTTTTTGTGTCGTTTTTCAAAATGTCATTTTTTGTGTCAATGAAAATGATAGTGTGTGGGCAAAACGACGTTTTTAAACCCGCACATGCCCAGAAGCAAGTTTTGAGACGGGAGGTAAAACTACCATTCATAATGGAGTAAGCACATTCATCACGCTTTAACAGACAAAAAAGCACGAATCATCTTTTACTAACAAGTAACCAGCTAAAAGCAGCCTCAAGGCGAATAGAACTTCCCCTTTAGAGTGCCGTCACTTTGTTCATCATTTTTCAAAATGATGGTGTGTATGCTCCATCGTTTTTGAAAATGAAGTTTCAAAAATGTCGTTTTTTTTCATCACTTCAAACGTCATTTTTTTTTCATCACAAAAAACGACCGTCTGTATGGGGCATTAACCTAGGTTTACATTGGAGCGATTTGTCATGCAATTAGAGAGATCAAATCGCACGACAAGTCGCAGCCTATTGGAGGCAATGACACTGTTTCGATCGGTGCAACACCGATTTTGCGGTGCCACACCGATTTGCAAAAGTAATTCCTGCACTACTTTTGCCAATTTCAGGTACGACTTCAATAGACATCTGTGCATGAAGACACACATATGTCTATCAAGTAGCACCTGAAATCGCGCTGACCTTGCTACTTTTAATTCGTGCTACTTCAAGTGAAGTGGGCGCGATTTCAAAATGGCATCAATGTGAACCAGGGCTTAGGGATAAATATTCTTAATATCTTGGGGAATTGACGACGACGCTGCTTCTGATATGTGTCTTGCATCCTGTTTACAGCCTGTCCATATGTACTGTCTACAGCTATAACAGGCTCAATGTGTGCTTTTAAAAGGCTAAATTTAAATTATTGCTGGCTGCAATACATTTTTTTGCACAGCCTGTCGCTAAGCAAAAATGCATTTCACTGCTATGGGACTGCATTTGTGTTTTCATGGGTTGTATTCCTAATTCTTACTGGCTGCAATATTTTATATAAAGGTGTATTTTTCTTGCGCAATGTACACCAGCACAGAAGCTTAAATTAACATCTGACAAGGCATCTGATATGAGAAAGGCATCTGACAAGGTGATTTGCAGGTAGTAGATTGTGAAACAGAGGAGCAGAGTGCTGTCACTCCATATCACAAAATGTCCAAACAATTAGTTTCAGCAGCTTTTAAAGCTCACAGTATAAAACACTTTTGTGGCTGGGTTTATATTTATTTAAAGGGGCTGTAAAGGATTTCCCCCCCCCCTAAATAGCTTCATTTGCCTTCGTGCAGTCCTCCTTCACTTACCACATCCTTCGATTTTGCTTTTAATATCGCATAGCATGATCATAGCAAGATCATTCCATCAGTAGATATGGCCAAAAAAATATATATGGTGATTAGCAAATGAGATAGAGAAAAAGGGTGCACTAGAAAGGCTAATGTCTGCTCTGTGACTTTGATGAGGAGGGGAATGGGGCATATTAGCAGCCCCAAAATGTATAGCTGCTATGTACCTTTTTAGGAGGAAGAGGTGGAAAAAGATGCATTAGCAGGCTCATAATAAATTATTGCTATGCATCCTTAAAGAGGAAAAGGGTACATTAGCAGTCTCAAAATATATGATTGATATGCATCCTTAAAGGGTAACTTCACTTTCATGGGGATAACAATGGCAAAGAAAGTAAAAATAATTGAGCGCAGTGATGGTGAACCTTGGCACCCCAGATGTTTTGGAACTACATTTCCCATGATTCTCATGCACTCTGCAGTGTAGTTGAGCATCATGCAAAATGTAGTTCCAAAACATCAGGGGGGCAAAGGTTTGCCATCACTGATATAGCGTATACAATTGTGACACACGTCATATTGTAGTTAAATGTTAATAAAAATTACCTTTCCTTTTCAATCTGCTGCTCTGTAATTTTCTGAAAATACAAAGCAAGATGGCAACCTGGAGGTGTTCTGTACACAGGATGTCTACAGAACACCTCCCCAGAAGCATAATTTCCTGCTTGTGTGATTGGCTCACCAATATTCACAGAAGTCTGCACTAAGATACATCGGATTAAAGGCACCCCCTGCAATATTTTTGGCGAGATACTTCCAATAGAAAATCATGAAAGGGATGCAGGCCCAGCAGCTTTCCTCATTAGTGCCCTGCAAGTGCAGCAGCTGGTTGATAATGAAGCCACTCCCACTAGACTCACTGTCCCACATGGATACAGAAACACACACACACACACACAGGGATTTCTTCAGAATAACAAAAGTTAGGAATTTGCAACAAAGTTTGTTCTTATCCTTGTAATGTAGATAGATCACCCAGAGGAGGGTGTTTTTTTCGCAACAAAAGTGGAGTTATGCTTTGAAGAGGAGAAAGAGGGACACAAATATTCTGCTAAATTATATGGGAGAGATAACAGTGTAAAGAACTAGTGTAAAAAAGGCTTCTATGCATCCTTAGGTAGGAGGAGAAGGAAACGGGCACATTAGTAGGCCCCAAAGTTGGTGGAGTGCCTACATTTTGCTGCTGACTTGTCTCATTGCGGTGCAGTTCCCACCAAGCTCTTCAGTGCATATTACAGAGGCTGCATAGCACAATTTTGAGAGTTGATACAATAAAAGTCCAACACTACACAGTTCTGTCTATTTTCTGCCTATTTTCTGCCTTCTCTGTGCTCACATATTATCCTGATACTAGCCCATTTCTACCAAACACATACCTTTTGTTTTGTTTTTTTTGGGGGGGGGGGGGTAATTGGGATACAGGTTTTAGGGAATGTGGAGATGTTTCATTATAATTAAAAATTAGGGCAATGCAATTATTTTTTGTAAAAGCAAACTTTCTTAACATTTTGGATCTTTATTGGCTGCTACTTCCAGAGGTTAATTAAGACCTATTACTGCTGGATAAAAAATCAGTTATCACATCCAAAACTAAAACCCCAGTTCCAAAAAAGTTGGGATGTTGTGTAAAATCGACATAAAAACAGAATGCAAAGATTTGAAAATCTCATAAAAACACATTTTATTCACAATAGAAAACATATCAAATGTTTAAATTGAGAAAAGGTATAATTTTAAGAAAATAAAAAAAGGTCAATTTGAAATTTGATGGCCGCAAAACCTTTAAAAAAAGTTGGGACACAGCCATGTTTACTACAGTGTAGCATCCCCTCTTCTTTAAATAACACTCTGTAAATATCTGGGAACTGAGGAGGTCAGTTGCTGGAGTTTTGGGAGAGGCATTTTGTCCCATTCTTTCCTGATATAGGAATCTAATTACTCAACAGGTCCGTCTTTGTCTCATTTTTAATTTCAAGATGTGCCAAATATTTTCAATTGGTGAAAGGTTTGGACTGAAAGCAGGCCGGTTAAGCACCAGGACTTCTCTACTATGAAGCCATGCTGTTGTCATAGATACAGTACACAGTTTAGCATTGTCCTGCTGAAATATGCAAGGCCTTCCCTTAAGAAGACAACATCTGGATGGGAGCATATGCTGCTCTAAAACCCAGATATATATTTAAGCATTGATGGTGCCTTTTCAGGTGTACAAGCTGCCCACTCCATACTATCAGGGACTGTACTTACCGAGGCCGAGATGCTGAGGACGGCTCACCTTTGCGACCCCGCGCAGTCCGCCCTCTGGAGTTGAGACAGAGGGGGGAAGGCACAAGGAGGCACCGGTGCCGGAAGCGGGGTGGTAGACTTGGTGCGTTGGTGGTAGCTGAGCAGACGTGGTACACTGATGACAGCTGAGGGTCAGGCAACTACTGACAGGAAGTTCAGGGTTTGTAAACAGGAACCAAAGACAAGTCCGGGGCACAGGCCGTGGGTCAAGGGCTGGAGAAGGCAGGGAAAGTCAGAAGATACAGGCCAGGGTCAAAGGGCAGGAGACAGCAGCAATCCAAGGTACGTAAGCCAAAGGGTCAGAAGTTCCGGGTGAAAGGAGAGTGGTCAGGAAGTCCGGGTCAAGGCAAGGAGATGTGGCAACAGGTAAACACACTAAAGCTGATGACAAACCAGCAACCTGTCCATGGGGAAGCTGCTGGTTTAAATAGGGGTGTCAGGCCTCTGATTGGCCCCAGGGCTGCCGCGTGCATGCCCGTACGCGTGCCCGTGCGCGCGCCCGCGCACAGGCATGTGCCGTAGCGCAATTCTACCGCGCATGTGCGCAAATCTGTTCGAAGTAGAACTGGTACCCTGACACACACACACAAATGCACCCCCATACCCTCAGAGATCCAGGCTTTTGAACTGAGTTGGAAGGTCCCGCTTCCCTTTAGTCAGGAGGACGTGGTGCCCATGTTTGCCAAAAAGAATGTAACATTTCCTTTCATCTGACCACAGAACAGTTTTCGGATTTGTACCAGACCATTGGCTCAGAGAAGATTGTGGCGTTTCTGGATCATGTTCTATCTTTGCACGATAGAGCTTTAGCTTGCTTTTTTGGATGGTACAGTGAAAACAGTGTCCACAGACAGTGATTTTTTTAAAGTATTCCTAAAGCGCATGCAGTTTTTTCTATCACAGGATCATGCCTGTGTTTAATGCAGTGCAGTCTGAGAGCCCGAAGATCACAGGCATCCAATATTGTGTTTCGGCCTTGTTCCTTGCGCTTAGAGATTTCTCCAAATTCTTTGAATCATTTGAGGATATTATGCACTGTAGATGATGATATATTAAAAGTATTTAAAATGTTATGTTGAGGAACATTGGGCCAAATCTTCAAAGGAGATACGCAGGCGGAACTGCTGTTCAGCCTGCGTATCCCTGTGGCTATCTTTGGAAACGATCCTCAGAAGGATTTTTCCAAAGATAGTCAGAAGATCCGACATCTGTAATAGACTTACACTGTCGGATCTTAGGATGCAGTACCGCATCCGCCGCGGGGGGCATTTCGAGTCGAAATGCCGCTTTGCGTATGCAAATGAGGACTTAAGCAGATCCACAAAGCTTTTTAGCTTTGTGTTTTCTGCGTAAGTTACGTTTTGCATACGTAAAATTAGGGATGCTTTTACAAGGCCTAAACTGTTTAGATTCTTCCTTGAAAAGACTATTCCGGACACTGCTATGAATCACCAGTATGGATAACTCCAATAGATAGGATCCTATTCAAATCCGCTCCAGTTTAACATTGGTGTTCATAAAAATAAAGAATAGTAGGAAACCACATAGTGCATTACTGTGTAAACATTAGGTTTTTAATAGAAACAGATGCGCACTTACAGCAAAGCCTTGAAAAACTTGCATATGGGATATGGTGTGGAGAGGATGGCGTTCCCTCGATCCTCCGTTTGCTTCGTATCTCCGTCCGTCACGTGTCTCTCCCTCTAGCGTGATGACGTCACTGTGGCTAAGCTCCTCCTAGGCGTTTCGTCGCAATACGGACGTCTACGGGGATAGGCTGCCTGAGAGAGCGTCATCACAAAGCTCAATATATATAGCCCCATCCGCCATGATGGAAGAGGGCAAAAACAATAAGAGCTATGGGAAAGAGAAAACGGAGCGTGCACGTGTTAATGTGTGACGCATAAACGAAGCTATTTGCGAAAGAGAGTGTTAATAATAAGATGGATGCCATCTTGTGGACAAAGGGGAGTAAGACACATGGACGGATTAAACACAGCAAAGGATAATAAAGGAAACACCATCACAGCTATCCATGACTTAAAGTCTCTTAATAAAAATACAACATATGAAGCCTGTACAACCCATATCACCTATAAACATGCATAAATACATATATATCCTGAATCATGTATATAATTACAAAGTTTTCTATTAAAAATTCCTCAATAAATTTGAATTATATGTTTATATTGAAAACATTAAAAAGTAATAAAAACTGATAAAAATACATATTAAAAATCATTAAAAATCATTAATAAAAAAGATGAACATAAAAAATGTGGACAGGAACAAAAACTTTACTCTTTATGCATTATTTAAAAAACAATTAATGTCCCAGTCCACATTTAACCCATGAGGCCTATACGATCGCATATTAAAAATCCAGCGAGTCTCAAGCTGGGAGATTGTACGCACTTTATTTGTACCCCTCCAATGTGGACATAATTTTTCCATGGGTAAAAACAATGTACCATCAATACTTTGGGTGTGATGCTTCGCATAGTGTTTGGATAAATTATGTTTAGAAAATCCTCTACCTATGTTACCTACATGTTCGTTTAGTCTGATATTAACAGCTCGTTTGGTTCGACCGATGTATTGTTTTTTACAGGGACACTGTATTAAGTAAACCACATGATCACTTGTACAGGTAATAAATGTCTCAATATCATATACCTTAAGGGTCTGAGTGGATTGAAAAGTAGTAAGCTTGCGTCCCTGAAATGCATTAATTTTGCAAATATTACACTTTCGACATGGATAAAAACCCTTCATTTCTTGAAAAAAAATTTTTTCAAGAAATGAAGGGTTTTTATCCATGTCGAAAGTGTAATATTTGCAAAATTAATGCATTTCAGGGACGCAAGCTTACTACTTTTCAATCCACTCAGACCCTTAAGGTATATGATATTGAGACATTTATTACCTGTACAAGTGATCATGTGGTTTACTTAATACAGTGTCCCTGTAAAAAACAATACATCGGTCGAACCAAACGAGCTGTTAATATCAGACTAAACGAACATGTAGGTAACATAGGTAGAGGATTTTCTAAACATAATTTATCCAAACACTATGCGAAGCATCACACCCAAAGTATTGATGGTACATTGTTTTTACCCATGGAAAAATTATGTCCACATTGGAGGGGTACAAATAAAGTGCGTACAATCTCCCAGCTTGAGACTCGCTGGATTTTTAATATGCGATCGTATAGGCCTCATGGGTTAAATGTGGACTGGGACATTAATTGTTTTTTAAATAATGCATAAAGAGTAAAGTTTTTGTTCCTGTCCACATTTTTTATGTTCATCTTTTTTATTAATGATTTTTAATGATTTTTAATATGTATTTTTATCAGTTTTTATTACTTTTTAATGTTTTCAATATAAACATATAATTCAAATTTATTGAGGAATTTTTAATAGAAAACTTTGTAATTATATACATGATTCAGGATATATATGTATTTATGCATGTTTATAGGTGATATGGGTTGTACAGGCTTCATATGTTGTATTTTTATTAAGAGACTTTAAGTCATGGATAGCTGTGATGGTGTTTCCTTTATTATCCTTTGCTGTGTTTAATCCGTCCATGTGTCTTACTCCCCTTTGTCCACAAGATGGCATCCATCTTATTATTAACACTCTCTTCCGCAAATAGCTTTGTTTATGCGTCACACATTAACACGTGCACGCTCCGTTTTCTCTTTCCCATAGCTCTTATTGTTTTTGCCCTCTTCCATCATGGCGGATGGGGCTATATATATTGAGCTTTGTGATGACGCTCTCTCAGGCAGCCTATCCCCGTAGACGTCCGTATTGCGACGAAACGCGTAGGAGGAGCTTAGCCACAGTGACGTCATCACGCTAGAGGGAGAGACACGTGACGGACGGAGATACGAAGCAAACGGAGGATCGAGGGAACGCCATCCTCTCCACACCATATCCCATATGCAAGTTTTTCAAGGCTTTGCTGTAAGTGCGCATCTGTTTCTATTAAAAACCTAATGTTTACACAGTAATGCACTATGTGGTTTCCTACTATTCTTTATTTTTATGAACACCAATGTTAAACTGGAGCGGATTTGAATAGGATCCTATCTATTGGAGTTATCCATACTGGTGATTCATAGCAGTGTCCGGAATAGTCTTTTCAAGGAAGACTTTAAACATCCTTATGCTGAATTAGACCGTTGAAAGCCCGGTCTTTTTCTCTGGTAAGGAGATTTCATTTCCCACATATTGGGTGACCTTTCTGGTGGAGGATCCTTTCTTGATTAATTACAGCTGCTCACCTTAATTGGACTCAATTGCACTGATTTTTTATGGACTATCTTTATTTCACTTTATTTATTCATTTGGACGGATTTGTTACATTGATTATCATATTGTTAATTCACCAATCTTAATTTTTTGGTCATATATATTTTTTTTTTTTTGGGTATATATTTCACATTCATTTTTATTGTGTTTATTAAATTTTTTGAGATATATTTCACATATATTTTTCACAGGTTTATTAGCGCCGTATTATTTTGTTTTTTGTTTCTTTGTTTACTATGGTATTTTAGTAATTAATACTGGCAGCTTTTCACATTTATTTTATTTATTAAATTTTTCACTGTTATTTAATTTACACGTTAGCGCAGTGTTTTTTTCTGTTTATACAGAGAAATCCCTTTCTAAACTGTTTAGACCTTTTAAAAACAAACCTTTTTTTCGATCGCCACGTTTTTTTTAAAATTTTGATTTTTTTTCCCGGCGCATATTTTTTTTTTTACCCGACGCAACTTTATTGTCCCGTCGCGATCCACAAAGCCCGGCGTAAAGTACGTTCGCGCGATGCACGTCGGGAAAAATGACGTCACACGCATGCGCCGAACGTCCGGCGCGGGAGCGCGCCTCATTTGAATAGGAATCGCCCCCTCGAGCAGACGACCGCCTTGCGACGGAGGCACTTAGGTTACACGGCGTGTAATTTCTAGGTAAGTGCTTTGTGGATCGGGCACTTAGGTAGAAATTTAACGCCTGTGTAACTTAACTGCTGAAAGTTAAGTTAGGCAGCTTTTTTGAGAATTTGGCCCATTATTCTGAAATTGTTTGACTAACTTTAGACGCAGCTTTTTACAGATTGGTGAACTGCTGCCCATCTTTACTTCAGAGGCACCCTGACCCTCTAAAATGCTCTTTTTATACCCAGTCATGTTACTGACACATTACCAATTAACCTAATTGGTTGCAAAATATTCTTCCAGCTCTACCTTGTTAATACCACTTACTTTGCTAGCCTTTTGTTGCCCTGTTACATGTGCAAAATATATGGTGCCAGAATCTGGTGTCACTGATGCTTTTAAGAAGGGCAAACCAGCAACCAAGTTGTCAGAAGAACATCTGTGCGCAGATTCCTAGCAAGAAGAGCCATACAGCGCACACACTTGTGCAGATGCGTGAATGACGGTGCGCATACGCGCACAGGGCCAAGCACGCACTCATCGTGACTGTTCTTGGCGCCAGATGCGCTATTTAAAGGAGACTGATGCCCTTGCCCCTTGATGTCTGGTCTATAGCATTTCCTGTGACCCCTGCTACCCGCTTACTTTGCATACCTGTTCCTGTTGACTTTTGGCATGTTCCTGACTACCCCTGCCTTCTGCCTGCCACTGATCCCGGCTTGTCCTGGCTTCAGTCCTGCCTCTTCCTTAGTTTGCCTGCTGCCCGTCTGTTACCGACCCGGCCTTTACCATGACTCTGCTTCTGCACCTGTACCTGATCCGTCTGCCAGTGTATGACCTGGCTTGCTTGTAAATGTTTGTGCTCTGATCTACAGAACACCTCCCTGCTGACAACTGTGCCCTGCTTCCAGTCTGTTCCTGCCTCCTACCTGTCTACTACTCCAGCCTGCATCTGCACTCCAAGGGCCAGATTCAGAAAGATGCGTGCATCTTTCTGCTGGCGTAACGTATCTTTCTGCTGCGCCCTTAGTTACGGCGGCGTAAAGTATGTGTGGCGGCGTAAGCCCGCCTAATTCAAATGGGAATGTTGGGGGGGGGGGGTGTTTTATTAAAATTTGAGTTGACCCCGCGTATTTTACATTTTTTTTTAACGGCGCATGCGCCGTTCGTGAAAAAATCCCAGTGTGCATGCTCGAAAATACACCGCAAAACGTCATTGCTTTCGACGTGAACGTAAATTACGTCCAGCCCTATTCACAAACGACTTACGCAATCGACGTAAAATTTAAAAACTCGGCGCGGGAACGACGGCCATACTTAACATTAGCTACGCCTCATATAGCAGGGGTAACTATAAGCCGAACGTAAACAACGTAAAAAAATGCGCCGGCGGGACGTACGTTTCTGAATCGCCGTATCCACCTAATTAGCATATTCCTCGCGTAAACATACGGAATCGCCACCTAGCGGCCAGCCTGAAATTGCAGCCTAAGATACGACGGTGTAACACTTACACCTGTTAGATCTTAGAGATATCTATGCGTAACTGATTCTCTGAATCAGGCGCATTGATACGACGGCCGGACTCAGAGATATGACGGCGTATCAGGAGATACGACGGCATATCAGGAGATACGCCGTCGTATCACCTATTTGAATCCGGGCCCAAGTCTCTTCACAGTGTCTTCAGAATTACAGTTCAACTCCTGCATCAGTGTTCTTGCCAGGCACTTGTGCACTCTGCACTCCTCAGCCTCCTGTCTGCTCTATCAGGGGTTCTCGAAGTCAGAGATGAAAGAGAGACCTCTCACTGCATACCGGGCTCTAACATCAGGTATGTGACAGATGCTGTGCTTACGAATTGTATTGTTAAATTACAACTCATACAGATTACAGGCATCTCAAAGAATGAAATTGAAAGGAATGGTATTTTTCTGATGTTGCTCTCAAAGTCACAGGACCCCCCAACCCGCTGTACGGTAATTAAACATATTTTTTTTTCTGTATTGGTACATGTACCCCATGCCAGTGCCTAGCTCCACATATCTTTTGTTGACAATACCTTGACTATTAGTTTTGAAAATGGTCAGAAGCAGGGGCGGACTGACCATTAGGGCAGTCGGGCACCGACCGAGGGCCCGTGGCCAGTAGGGGGCCCGTGAGCAGGGACAGTCACACTTTGAGAAGGTGTTCCGTTCGAGCTCAATCCCAGGGTTTGTCAGTAGCAGTGTCACTGCTTCCAAATACATACACTGCCTGGCAGTTTATGCATTTAGAAGTTCTGAGTCTTCCTTCTGTCTCACCCCTCAGTGTTCTCCTGCACACTCGCTCCGTGTTCCCCTCAGTCATATCCCCCCTTCAGTGCCGTGCGATGGGAGAACCCGGAGGAGGGGCATAGCTACTGCCGACTACTGCACGCTGTATGCAGAGAGGGAGCTGAGCTGAGTGAGTGAGGAAAGTTTTGTCCAGGTAAGCTGCTGCAATGCACACAATATAAGGTTTCATGTCAGGACTCGGAGGAAATGTTTGTGGCTACATGTGAAGGGTTAAGTGTGGTGACAAGGAGGGTTGAAATAGCAGGCAAGTGTGTAGGAGCTGGCAGAGTTTGCAGCACCCCTCCCCCTAGCTGACAGACATCGGGACAGATATCAGTACACTAATCACTATCTATCTACATAAACATCCCCCATCACTCTGTGTATGTCCCACTCAATGAGAAGTTCATTTATGACTTTTCCATTTAACCCTGTGTTATGCACACCCTTTACAGTCAAGTGTACACTCACCACATAAACTCTACACACTATACAGAAAACATTCCTCAATAAACATATCAGAGCCAGTGGCGGCTGGTGCTCCAAATTTTTTTTGGGGGGGGGGGGGGGGCGCAAACGGAAAAAAACCCAAAAAACAATTGCAGCCTCACTGTGCCATCAAACGCAGCCACTGTGCCATCATTTGTCACCACTGTGCCATGCCATCAAACGCAGCCACTGTGCCATCATTTGTCACCACTGTGCCATGCCATCAAACGCAGCCAATTCTCGCCACTGTGCTCCCAATTCTCGCCACTGTGCCCTGCAATTGTAGCCACCGTGCCCACAGTAAAATGCCCCCCCCTGGCACTTACCTTTCTGGCTTCTACGTCCCTCGATGTCCCTTGTCCCGCCCTCAATGACGCTTCAGCCAATCAGGTTACTGATTACCAGAATCAGATTACCTGATTGGCTAAGACGCCTGTCAGTCTTATCCAAGGAACGCACCGCCGGTACGTCCCGAGGATAAGCTTCAGGAAGCCGCCTACAGCCTCAGGGCTGTACTCGGAAAGTCGCTGGCTCTGATAGGCACTTCCACACAGCTAACCAGCTGCCGTTATTCAGCTGGCAGGACATTGAGCGCCGGTCAGCTGAATAACAGCAGCTGGTTAGCTGTGTGGAAGTGCCTATCAGAGCCAGCGGCTGTAGTCGGCTTCCTGAAGCTCATCCTCGGGACGTACCGGCAGTGCGTTCCTTGGATAAGCCTGAGCAGCGAAAATATACAGATTCATACAATGCATGAATCTGTATATTTTAGTGGCTGTAAGAGAGCCAGCCACTGGCTGTGAGCAAGCGAGCCAGAGGGGGCGGCGCTCCGGCGTCCCTATGGACGCACTGCTCCTGATGAAAGCACAATGTTCATGGCTATTTGCATGTTACGAAAACTGTATGAACACTGATCATTTAGAGAATCATGTATGTTTATGGAAAATGTATATTTTTTATGTGCCAAGTCCCCTTTCACATAGGCTTTCCGATCAGGTCTGCCTGTCTGTTTTTCAGATGGACCCGATTGGAACCTCCAGTCTCCCCATATGGTGCGGCAGATGTCAGCGGTGACATGTCCGCTTACACCTGCTGCTATCCAATCTGATCCTGTCTGCCAAATCAGATGGATGGTGGACGGTGGTCCTATTTTCCATCTGTCTGGTGGATTGGATGGAAATGAACAGGCAGTCCTCAGAGGAGAGCGGGACTGACAGGTCCGTCTCTGCACAGTAAGTAGAGAACTATCTGTCATCCGTCTGCTCAGTGGATCAATCCCCCGCTGAGCAAAGCGGAGCCCTTCAACACGAACATGCCCCGTGTAAAAGGGGTCTTACAGTTAGGCTTGGTTCACACCTGCAGGGGCAACCAAGCAAGCACTGGCATGTTTTTCACACGTGTAGAGCAGCCCATTCTTTTCAATGGGCTGCCCTACACGCTAGCAACATGGAAAAGTCATGAAAGAGTCCAGTTTGATGGGCGCGTTTGCAAATGCATGGGAGTGCCATTAACAATTAATAGAAATGCTGTGCGTCTGCTAAAGGGCAGCTCATTTCTGTGCATGTTGGGAAAGCGTAAACATTGCATGCATTCCCCACATTCATAGATCTAAACTTATAGTCATGAAGTGTTAAGTTTGTGTTGAGTTTACACTTTTGATTGTACAGGGTTTGGATAACACAGGGTTAAATAAAATGGTAAAAAAAAACACACATATTATCTAGACATAGACAGAGTTATTGGGGTTGCATATATCTCTTATAAAAGGAGGTTGTTTTCTTTGAGAAGTACCATTGTAATATTTATTGTTTTATCTATTTGAAGATGGTTGCAGACCTTTTTGGATTATAGACGTCTTTATCCGAGTACTTCTCAGCCCCTGCCCAGCTTGCATCACCCCCAGGCCACTCCATACATCCAGCTGACAGACATCACTTTGAGCTACTTCCTACCCCCCAGCTGTGTGACATAATTCCAAGGTCACTTTTCATTCTCTACCTTCCCAACATTGCTCTCCAGTCACCCCACAGACACTGCCACTGAAATAAATGCCTAAAAACTAACTCACCCCTACCTCACAACTCCATCCCTTGTGGTGCTTGGGGGGACCCCTGCACCTGCAGTTATTCCCAACATGGGGGATAATGTGTGGATAGAGCGGGTGGGGGAAATGACTGAAACTGATCTTTTGTGGCTTTCACTGCAGCAGTTGAGAGATTGATTCAATTATTTCCCCCACCCACTGCACTAATCTGGATTTCTCTCACTGCCTGAACCCCTCCCTCGCAGCATTGCCAGCTTCTCTCCCACCAGCAGTAGTTGTGGGCACATAGGGGAATCTGTCAGGATGGAGAGTGGGGTAGGTGCCTGTAAATATGTCATTTACCAGCCCCTTTATTTTCTAAGTTAACACAGTAAGTGATGGATACTGTATTCATTCATAACTGAGCATAGTAAACTATGTTTACTATGCTTCAGTTTATGAAGGGGCAATAGTCTCTGTCTCCTGATCATTCATTTTCAGTGCAACAAAGGCTGCAGAGAAAGGGACTGTGGAATCTCTGTCCTCAATACCTGGCTCTGTCTCAAAAGTGAGACTTCAGGGGGTCTGTTTAGACCCCTGATATCTAACCAAAGCCCCCTCCCCCCAACAGAGTTGTAAAATCTGACTTGAAGTAGTAGTAAACTCTGTACTACCACTTGTACCTACAGTTAATCCTATAACAAAGTCTTCTGCCACTCTGCATGTTGCAAAGCTAGGTGCCCCTCCACGAGGCCCTGCCGCATTAATGTTGCATCAGAAAGATGGCTGCCGTGTGGTGGCCATCTTTAAACCTGGGGGCCCCAATGATTCCCTAGTGCCCGGGGGCCCCATGAGTTGTCAGTCCACCCCTGGTCAGAAGTGATTTTCATGCTTCATCCCCACCATGGACTTCATTGGGGTTCAGATTTATTTTTTGGAATTTTTTGATGGGTTTGACAAACACCAAGTTAACCCAACTTAGACACATTAGCTCATCCCAAAATAAAGATTAAAATAAGAGAAAACTAGAAAATTGCTTCTTCTAACATGTGATGGACAAAATAATTGCCTCAAGTTACTAACCAGCAGCCATACAAAAGATGTCTATATTACCACCATACGAGGTTGCCATGTTACTACTTCCTTGTGGGATATTGCTATGTCATCAGAGACAACCATGTAGGGCTGTTAAGTTACTTCCCACATTGGGAAAATGAAAGGGACAGTATGTCTGCTTGCTATAGAAAATGGTAACGGTGCTTCTTATTGTAAATGTCAATTTAATATGAGCATAAATCTAAAGCCAGGAATTTCTCACCAGGGCCATTTGATTACACAAGTAACACCTGTAATATTTATGCCAGGATTATAACTGGCCAAATAGTGAAGAAAAGATAGGTGATGACATATAAGGAAAAGTGACAGAGTTGCTATCAAGGTGTTGTCTATGTAAAATTTTCTGTGACCCATTGCAGATATTTCACCCACTTCCTGTCTTGGTGACACATGGTTTGAGGAATCTCTCTATCCTGAGTAGGAATTAAGGGGACATTTCCCCAAAGACAGCCTGACAATGATTCAGCTTTTATTACTAAGGCCCTTTTCACACTGAGGAGTTTTTCAGGCGGTACAGCGGTAAAAATAGCGCTGCTATACCGCCTGAAAAACTCCTGCACTGCATACGAGGGCTAGCAGCATCTTTGGAGCGGTGAGTATACCACTCCTTCACCGCTCCTTCCCATTTAAAACAATGGGAAACCGCGGCAATACCGCCCGTAATGCGCCTCTGCAGAGGCGCATTGCGGGCGGTATTAACCCTTTATCCCGCGGCAAATCCGACTGGGGTGGGAGGCGCGGTGGCGGTATAGCGCCTACTTTGTTTAATCTTGATAGCTTTACAAGGGGGGGAGGATTTAACTAAAGGCAGCTACTTATTCAGGCACATGAGGTCTAATACAATATATGTAAACAAAGATGCATGGACTGGGAGTTTACAGTCATTTCAACAACTGGATTATTAACCACTTAAGGACCGAGCCTCTTTCTGAGATTTGTTGTTTACAAGTTAAAAACTGTTTATTTTGCTAGAAAATTACGTAGAACCTCCAAACATTATACTTTTTTTATTAACACCCTAGAGAATAAAATGGCGGTCATGGCAATACTTGATGTCACACCTTAACTGCACAGCTGTCTTACAAGCGCACTTTTTTGGAAAAAATATACTTTTTTGCATTAAAAAATAAGACAACAGTAAAGTTAGCCCAATTTTTTTTATATATATAGTGAAATATAATGTTACGCTGAGTAAATTGATACCCAACATGTCACGCATCAAAATTGCACCCGCTCGTGGAATGACGACAAATTTTTACCCTTAAATCTCCATAGGCAACGTTTAAAAAATTCTACAGGTTGTATGTTTTGAGTTACAGAGGGGGTCTAGGGCTAGAATTATTGCACCCGCTCTACCAATCATAGCAATACCTCATGTGTGTGGTTTGAACTGTACCAGGCCACATGCCCTCAACATGGGGAGGATGTCCCCATGTTGATGGGGACAAGGGCCTCATCCACACAACCCTTGCCCGGTGGTTGTAGGGGCCTGCAGGTGGGGGGTTAATCGGAATCTGGAAGTCCCCTTTAACAAAGGAGACCCCCAGATGCCGGCCCCCTATGTGAATTGGTAAGGTGGTACATTGTACCCATACCATTTCACTCAAAATAGTGAGAAAAAAGGAAAAAAAAACACACACACACACAAAGTTGGGACAAGTCCTTTAATTTAAAAAAAGGCTCCCGGCCGAATGACGCATGATCTGTCTGACAGCTGTTTTATAACTGAGGGCGGGAAACTCCTGTTATGTCAGAGGGGGCGGGGTCGCCCAGCCACGTCATGGGTGCCCCCGCCCTCGGTTATAAAACAGCTGTCAGACTGGCCCCCCCAATGCGCCTCCAGCTTGCCCGTTCGCTAGTAAATTAGAGGGTCCGGCGGACTTGATGCCTGTAAAGTAAAGGCATGCTGGTATAGTAACTTGAGGCATTTATTTTGCCGGCCACCCACGATCGCTCCACAGAGAGCCAGAACAGACATCTGCCAGTGTAAACAAAGCAGATCCCCATTCTGTCAAGGTAGTAAAGTGAGATTGTCTGTTCCTAATGATTAGGAACAGTTATCTCTCTCTACTCCCTGTCAGTCCACTCCCCCACAGTTAAAAAGCACCTACCTAGGGAACATTTAACCCTTTGATCACCCATGGTGTTAACCCTTCCCTGCCAGTATCATTTATACAGTAATGAGTGCATTTTTATAGCACTGATCGCTGTATAAATATCACTGGCCCCAAAAAAGTGTCAAAAGTGTTTGATCTGTCCACTGCAATGTCGCAGTCACGCTAAAAATCACAGATCACTGCCATTACTAGTAAAAAATAAATAATAATAATAAAAATGATATAAATCTATCCCCTATTTTGTAGATGCGATAACTTTTGAGCAAACCAATCAATGTAAGTTAATTTTTTTTACCACAAATATGTAGAAGAATACAAATTTCCCTAAACTGAGGAAGGAATTTGACTTTTAAATGTTTTGGGGATATTTATCACAGCAAAAAGTAAGAAATATTGTTTTGTTTTTTTTTCAAAATTGATGCTTGTTTTTTGTTTATAGCGCAAATAATAAAAAGCGCAGAGGTGATCAAAGACCACCAAAATAAATCTTTATTTGTGGGAAAAAAATTACATAAATTTTGTTTGGATACACGACCGCGCAATTGTCAGTTATAGCGGCACAGTGCGATATCACAAAAAATGGCCTGGTCAGGAAGTGGGTAAATCCTTCCGGGGCTGAAGGGGTTAAACATGAAAGTTCATTGTCATTGAGTTGTTTATTCAATGTAGTTTTTACTTTGCAATCTGTTTGCCGGTCTAGAATGTAGCATACTAAAGCATTTAGTCATCAGTGAAAAAATTATTAGCAATACATAAATAATACTAGACTACTACTTCATACATATGTCATTAATAGACTAACAAAAAAGTCATCAAAGCCATTAGGATATTAAATATTTATTGGCGATAGACAGTGAACAGCAGGGGTCTGTCGGGTTCTCTGCTTGCTAACAGTATTTGCAATTGCAGCTAACTAATGTATTACCATTTTTTACTCCAGCCTCCTATACATATATTACTCTAATAAATATTTAGATGTACAGGCTGCCATGCTTTGGTGTAAGGTATGTGCAAGCAAAATGGGTTTTAGTATAAATAAAGAATATGCTCCACTGAATTCTCTTCACCTTGGGAGAGGTTACATAACTGTACATTCTGTATATACGTCACAGCTTTCAAAGTCTGTGTGCTTGTATCCTACAGGGCATAGAGGAAAATAAGTGGCAAAGTATTCTTCAATATTGCATTTAGTCTTGCAAATACAGATTTGTGAATTAAAGGAAAATCATGTCTATGAAAAAACCATCGTTCACAATCAAATGTTTGCAGAATTTAATTATTTTAGTCAAGAATTATGTAAAACAACAGGTTTCTATCCTTTTCTTTTTTTTCCATATTTCATCTTTTCTGTAATTACCTTATAGACAAATATTCAAATGAGCATATGTTATTGCATTCCATTTATAGCTGCTAAAATGTTCTTAAAAAATTATTCTGCATTTATGTCGATGTTGTGCATTGGATGAATATATCCAGAGTATGATAGAGGTAGGTGAAATTAGGATTAGCTGCAATGAAATGGACTACACTCATTACTCTGAAGGAACAGGGACTTAGGCCGCCTACACACGGTCGATCCATCCGATGAGAACGGTCCGACGGACCGTTTTCATCGGTTCACCGCTGAAGTAGACTGATGGTCTGATGTGCGTACACACCATCGTTCCAAAATCTGATCGGGTCAGAACGCGGTGATGTAAAACACAACGACGTGCTGAAAAAAATGAAGTTCAATGCTTCCAAGCATGCGTTGATTTGATTCTGAGCATGCGCGGGTTTTGAACCGATGCTTTTGTGTACTAACCATCGGTTTGGACCTATCGGTCAGCGATGCATCGGTTCGATTTTAAAGCAAGTTCTCTAACTTTTGTCTGAAGGACAAAAGACCGATGGGGCGTACACACGGATGGTTTGGACCGATGAAGCTAAACTTTGGTTCGTTTTCATCGGTTTGGACCGATGGTGTGTACGCGGCCTTAAACGACTAAACAATATTGTAGTATATGTTGCCAAAGTGCAAAAGTGTATACTTGGTGTATTAGGCCGCGCACACACGATCGGTTCAAACCGATGAAAACGGACCGAAGTTCAGTTTCATCCGTCCAAACCGTCCGTGTGTACGCCCCATCGGTCTTTTGTCCTTCGGACAAAAGTTAGAGAACTTGCTTTAAAATCGAACCGATGGACCGCTGACCGATAGGTAAAAAACGGAGGTTAGTACACAAAATCATTGGTTCAAAACCCGCGCATGCTCAGAATCAAGTCGACTCATGCTTGGAAGCATTGAACTTTGTTTTTTTCAGCACATCGTTGTGTTTTACATCACCGCGTTCTGACAAGATCGAATTTTGAACTGATGGTGTGTACGCACATCAGACCATCAGGCCGATTCAGCGGTGAACTGATGAAAACGGTCCATCGGACCATTCTCATCGGATGGACCGGTCGCGTGTATGCGGCCTTAGAGACATATTTTTACAGAACTATGCTAAGAACGATGCGGATTGTTCTCTGATCACACTGTAGTAGCTTCCACTTGTCAAAAACAAGAACAAGATCATCTGAGGCTATTATTACCAAGTTATGGCTCATATTTTACATAGACTGATTTACGAATGAAATTCCGCATGATGTGTTTTAAACATTTTAAATATTTGTCAGTATCATCTATGAATGTGCCATTTATTTGTCCTCAATTTTCAAATGTTTGCAGTTTGTTGTATTTCATTTGAAAAGGTATATCCCAAGTGAATAGATGAATATTAGTATATATATTACAATATGGATTTGTGTCTCTGATTCCATAACGATTTTTTATGAGATCTGGTTTTGTCCATGCATTTTTAGTCATAATAGAGCATATCTTACTAATACTTTTATTATGTCAATTAATACATGTTATCTGCATGTGTAGGAAAAGCTTTTAGTGATTTTCTTGGTATTGATTTTATAGCCATGAAGAAAAAAAATCTCTATACCCTTAAACCCATTGCAGTGCAAAGCAGAATAGGACTGGCTAAAGAGGGATCACTTTGACGCAATTGGCCAGCTTAAACATGTATTGCAATTAGGGATGAGCTTCGAGTTCGAGTAGAACTCATGTTCAACTCGAACATTGCCACCAATTAGGGGTGTTCGCGGCAAATTCGGAAAGCCGCGGAACACCCTGTTAAAGTGGGAGAAATCTAAAGTGCTAATTTTAAAGGCTAATATGCAATTTATTGTCCTAAAAAGTGTTTGGGGACCTGAGTCCTATCCCAGGGGACATGTATCAATGCAAAAAAAGTTTTAAAAATGGCAGTTTTTTTGGGAGCAGTGAATTTAATAATGCTAAAAGTGAAACAATAAATGTGAAATATTCCTTTAAATTTCGTACCTGGGGGGGTGTAAAGTTAGCATGTGAAATAACTCATGTTTCCAGTACATAGAACTGTCCCTGTACAAAGTGTCATTTCTGAAAGGAAAAAAGTATTTTAAAACCAGACTTGCAGCTATAATGAATTGTCGGCTCTTGCAATTCAGAGAGAATTCATTCATAAAAAAGATAGCGTGGGGGTCCCCCCAAATTCCATTACCATCCATCCAGAGCGCAGCTACGCCGATCTCCTCTCTCGCTGGACACCCTCTACTACGTCACTGGGGAAGCCCAGCAAGGGGGAAGACTGGGCTTCCCCAGTGACATAGCAGAAGGTGTGTCAGAGGGGGCGGGGTCATGTGACGGGTGGCCCCGCCTCCCCTATATAAGAAATGTCACAGCTTCAGCCGCAACATTCGATGGGCTGTGTCCAGCGAGAGAGGAGGTCGGCGTGGCTGCGCTCTGGATGGATGGATCTTCTCATCGCTGGACCGGAGATCACGACCGTCGCTGGATACAGACAGCGTTGGAGCAGGAAGCCAGGAACGAGTGGATTAATAATTTTTTTATTAATAAAGGACTTTTTTCTACGGTGTGTGTGTGTATTTTTCAAACTATTTACACTTCCTTTGTGAAATGGTAGGGGTACAATGTACCCCATTACCAATTCACATAGGGGGGGGCAGTATCTGGGGGTGCCCTTTGTTAAAGGGGTCTTCCAGATTCTGATAAGCCCCCACCCGCAGACCCCCACAACCACCGGGCAAGGGTTGTGGGGATGAGGCCCTTGTCCCCATCAACATGGGGACATCCTCCCCATGTTGAGGGCATGTGGCCTGGTACGGTTCAGGAGAGGGGGGGCGCACTCTGTCCCCCCTCTTTTCTGCGGCCGGCCAGGTTAACATGCTCGAATAAGGGGTCTGGTGTGAATTTTTGGGGGAACTCCACGCCATTTTTTTTAAATTTGGGGTGGAGTTCCCCTTAAAATCCACACCAGACCTGAAGGGTCTGGAATGGATATTTGGGGGGAACCCCACGTATTTTTTTTTTAAATTGACGGCGGGGTTCCCCTTAATATCCATTCCAGACCTGAAGGGCCTGGTAATGGAATTTAGGGGGACCCCACGCAATTTTTTTTTTATTATGAATGAATTCTCTCAGAATTGCCAGAGCCGACAATTCATTATAGCCGCAAGTCCGGTTTTAAAACACTTTTTTTCCTTTCAGAAATGACACTTTGTGCAGGGACAGTTCTATGTACTGGAATATTGCGCTATTTCACATTACACCCCCCCTAGGTACGAAATTTAAAGGAATATTTCACTTTTATTGTTTCACTTTTAGCATTATTAAATTCACTGCTCCCGAAAAAACAGCCGTTTTTAAAACTTTTTTTTGCATTGATACATGTCCCCTGGGACAGGACCAAGGACCCCAAAACTTTTTAGGACAATAACTTGCATATTAGGCTTTAAAATTAGCACTTTAAATGTCAAATGTTCGAGTCCCATAGACTTTAACGGGGTTCTAAAGTTCACACAAACATTTGGTGTGTTCGCAAGTTCTGGTGCGAACCGAACAGGGGGGTGTTCGGCTCATCCCTAATTGCAATATGTGTGAACTAAACATTCCTATTTTTGATTGCAAAGTTTGCTTGAAGGGGTATAGC
Source organism: Rana temporaria (assembly GCF_905171775.1). Lineage (NCBI taxonomy): Eukaryota > Metazoa > Chordata > Amphibia > Anura > Ranidae > Rana > Rana temporaria. The sequence continues at coordinate 102,100,622 of NC_053496.1, read as the reverse complement.
AGTGTGCACAGGGTTCATCCAGTATTATTAGTGTTAATATGTGGTCACACCCCTTTAGCACCTGGTAGATTATATGCATGGACAAGCTATTGGGATCAGATTTGAGCACAGGTATATCTTGTGTCTCCTAAAAACATTGGGGTTGATTTACTAAAACTGTAGAGTCCAAAATCTGGTGCAGCTGTGCATGGTAGCCAATCAGCTTCTAACTTCAGCTTGTTCATTTAAACTTTGACAAAAGAATCTGGAAGTTGATTGCAGTGGCGTACCAACTGGATGCCACACACTGTGGGGTGTGTCAGGTGAAGTGGTGACACCGGGGTGGGCTCAGGCAGTGCAGCAGCGTGGTGATAGGGCAGCCAGGGAGAGCCAGGAGAGGCAAGCTGTGACAGGGTGCAGGGGTGCCCAGGCAGAGTGTGGAACGTACCACTCCCCGGGTGACATCCAGAGCCTCCAGAGCCGGCTGAGCGGTGTGGGAGAAAGAAGACACTCTCTCTCTTCCAATACAGCAGGAGGAGAACAGTGAGCAGTGCTTAACCTATGCTTATGTCCGATTGTTGATGCTGAAAGCGGTACAATGTTTTGCATGAAAATTTGACGTTTTATATTGTAGGCCTGTAATTCTTTGGAATAACTCACTTGAATCTATCCAAAGGGGTCCAGAGGTGCAGGGTGCTGTGTGAAGGGGTCCAGATGTGCAGGGTGTTGTGTAATGTAAAGGGGTCCAGAGGTGCAGGATGCTGTGCAATGTAAAGAGGTCCAGAGATGCAGGGTGCTGTGTAATGTAAAGAGATAGTTACATAGTTACATAGTTAAATAGTTAGTCAGGTTGAAAAAAGACACAAGTCCATCTAGTTCAACTATAAAAAATAAATAAAAAATAATATCAAACAATCCCATATACCCAATCCTATACCCACAGTTGATCAAGAGGAAGGCAAAAAACCCCAGCAAACCATGATCCAATTTGCTACAGCAGGGGAAAAAATTCCATCCTGACTCCCAAGAGGCAATTGGATTTTCCCTGGATAAACTTTACCTATAAATTTCAGTACTCAGTTATATTGTGCGCACTTAGGAAAGAATCCAGGCCTTTCTTAAAGCAATCTACTGAGCTGGCCAGAACCACCTCTGGAGTCTATTGCACATTTTCACAGCTCTCACTGCGAAGAAACCTTTCCGTATTTGGAGATGAAATCTCTTTTCCTCTAGGCATAAAGAGTGCCCCTTGTCCTCTGTGTTGACCGTAAAGTGAATAACCCAATGTCAAATTCACTATATGGACCCCTTATATATTTGTTCATGTTGTTCTTCCTAAAATATTTTTTCCAGCAAGAACTCATCTATGTGGTCTTTTATTAAACTCTCCACTATCTTCCTGACTATAGAAGTTAAACTAACAGGTCTATAGTTACTTGTAGGGGAGCGCATCTTCACTGGTCTCACGATTTGAGTCAATTACGATTATCTGGTCAACGATTCGATTTGATTCCACGATGCATCACGATTACGACGAGCTCTCACTTCCGCTTGGGCCGCCTAGGCGGCCCTTCCTCCCTGCAATCTTCTGAGACACATCACAGGTCCCAGAAGATTGCCCGGCTATGCAGGACAGCGCAATGAGACATGCGCACCTGGCTGTGAAGCTGCAAGCTGTCACAGCCGGATGCCCACAGTAGTATTGCCATTGCCGTGGACAGAATGGAAGGTTTCAGGTGGCCACGTCGCTGGATTGTGGGACAGGTGAGTGTCTTTTTATTAAAAGTCAGAAGATACACTTTTTTTTTAGCAGCTGCCCTTTAATAAAACAAAAAAATTACTGAACTCTGCTTTTAAATAAAAATAACCTCACTCCCTAAAAGTGGAGTTCCACCCAAAAGTGGAACTTCTGCTTTAAGCACTCCTCGCCCCCTGACAAGCCAAATGTGGCATGTCAGGGGGCGAGGAGTGCTTAAAGCATTTTTTTGGGGGGGTATCCTCTTTTTAGTGGGACTTCCTGTCCCGGCCGCTTAGGTGACTCCTCCTCTCGCCCTGGGTGTCCCCTCCCTGCCAGCGATCTTCTGGGACACAACACAGGTCCCAGAAGATTGGCTGGCCAATGGCAGATCACAGTGCAGGCCTGGCCATGAAGCCTTAAGCTATCATGGCCGGGTGCCCACGGTAGATATGACGGCGTTGAGGACAGGAGCGGGGAAAGGTACGGGGCTCTGTGCGGCTGCATCGCTTGACTGTGGGACAGTTAAGTGTCGGTTTAATAAAAGTCAGCAGTTACAGTTTTTGTAGCTGCTGACTAAACTAAAAAACGGTGGAACTCCGCTTTAAGAGGTGCACTAATACGGTGCACTACAAGGTACAGGAATATATGCATGTGGCTGCTGGGAAGTCAGGATGGATTGGAATCCACAGCAAACAGCCCTGTGAAGTTCCCTGTACTATCTCTGTGTTGAAATTTCCCTGGGCTCCCAAGTTTGCACATTCAAGCACACTAGGAGTTAACACAATGGAATGTGCAAACTTGGGAGCCCAGGGAAATTTCAACACAGAGCATGTGGAGGAGAAGAAATCATACTGCTGTTAGAATACCCGTTTTGGAATACATGCCGTTATAATCCATTAAGTAGCCACTGCTGCATGTGCTTTTTAAAATATACAGTGTTTCATACCTGCATTTCTGTCTGTGCATACTCTGTATATTCCACACATGTGACTCTGTCCGGCCTGCCTCTCGCCTCTCGTCTCTCGTTCTGCTCTTTCCTGACATCAGTGGGAGTTCTCAGCCCCGGGAAGTGAGTGAGGTCATTTTTATTTAAAAGCAGAGTTCAGTAATTTTTTTGTTTTATTAAAGGGCAGCTGCTACAAAAAAAGTGTATCTTCTGACTTTTAATAAAAAGACACTCACCTGTCCCACAATCCAGCGACGTGGCCACCCGAAACCCTCCATTCTGTCCACGGTGCTGGCAATACTACTGTGGGCATCCGGCTGTGACAGCTTGCAGCTTCACAGCCAGGTGCGCATGTCTCACTGCGCTGTCCTGCATAGCCGGGCAATCTTCTGGGACCTGTGATGTGTCTCGAACAGTCACATGAGAGGAATATACAGACAGAAATTCAGGTATGAAACACTGTATATTTTAAAAAGCACATGCAGCAGTGGCCACTTATTGGATTATAACGGCATGTATTGCAAAACTGGTATTTTATTAGACACTTATACAACAAAAAAACGCGCTAACACAACACAGTTTTTAGGCGGCGGCTAGCGTGTGATGACAGAAAAAATAAAACAATATAAAAGCCGCGCCAAATGTCAAAATAAATATCAATGTAACAGTTAGACAGTCCACAGATGGTGTAAATAGTAGTGGATTTTCAACTGGTTCTCCAGCAAAGACAGAATCACTATATTGATCAGAGGCTGATTTGCATGTAGAGATGTTAACTTTTCAATGCACCTGGTGACATGCATACAATCTGTGTAATCCCACCACCAGAAATGTATATCAGCTTACCAGATGGCAAGCCTTTAGTGCAGTTGGCTATAGCCCAGCCACGGCCTTTAAATCCCCTGGGCTAAGATGTTTCAAGATTCCCAGTCGAAATGGCAGCCTTGGTGTTGGAAATGATGCGTGTTTGCGGTTTAGGACGCAAACGCAACCCGTCAATAAAACAGCAGAACGGCAAACGTAACCCAATCCGGCTCACATGCAGGCAGGAAGACAGAAAGGGACGCAATAGCGTGATACCGTAGGTATAACAGATTTATTAAAAAAGTAATGTACTTACACTTAGGCAGTTTAAAAACAGCGTGTAAATGTGGGTAAAAAGCCGGCCGGCTTGAGGAGCCCTCCTCCTAGGCGTGGTGACGTCACTGACGCTGCCTCCAGACGCGTTTCGTCCTATTGGACGTTCTCAATGGGGGTCCAATAGGACGAAACGCGTCTGGAGGCAGCGTCAGTGACGTCACCACGCCTAGGAGGAGGGCTCCTCAAGCCGGCCGGCTTTTTACCCACATTTACACGCTGTTTTTAAACTGCCTAAGTGTAAGTACATTACTTTTTTAATAAATCTGTTATACCTACGGTATCACGCTATTGCGTCCCTTTCTGTCTTCCTGCCTGCATGTGAGCCGGATTGGGTTACGTTTGCCGTTCTGCTGTTTTATTGACGGGTTGCGTTTGCGTCCTAAACCGCAAACACGCATCATTTCCAACACCAAGGCTGCCATTTCGACTGGGAATCTTGAAACATCTTAGCCCAGGGGATTTAAAGGCCGTGGCTGGGCTATAGCCAACTGCACTAAAGGCTTGCCATCTGGTAAGCTGATATACATTTCTGGTGGTGGGATTACACAGATTGTATGCATGTCACCAGGTGCATTGAAAAGTTAACATCTCTACATGCAAATCAGCCTCTGATCAATATAGTGATTCTGTCTTTGCTGGAGAACCAGTTGAAAATCCACTACTATTTACACCATCTGTGGACTGTCTAACTGTTACATTGATATTTATTTTGACATTTGGCGCGGCTTTTATATTGTTTTATTTTATTAGACACACTCGGAGCGCTCTCCTGGGAGGAGCGGGGCAAGTCGCGATGACGTCACCCGACATCGATTAATGGGGTCATATGCATCGATGTCGCATCAGGGACCCCCGAATCGCGATGCATCGATTATATTCAGCACCCCTAGTTACTTGGTAAAGCCTTTGTTCCCTTTTTAAATATAGGCACCACATTGGCCCTACATCAATCCAGTGGTACTATTCTCATCATTAACGAGTCCCTAAAAATTGGAAACAATGGCTTTGAAATGACAGAGCTCAATTCTTTTAGGATCCGTGGATGGATGCCATCTGGTCCAGGTGCTTTTTTTACCTTTATTCTGTCTAAATAATTCTGGACCATATCACATTTGAGCCATTGTGGATCATTTGGGCCTGTGTCAATACCATCCCCATTATGGACTTAAGCTCCCCCATACTCCTTTGTATACACAGAACTGAAGAATGTATTTAATAAATTTGCCTTCTCTTTGTCCCCAGTCACCTACTCTAGATTATTTTGTAAAGGGCCTACATGCTCAGACCTGACCTTTTTTACTAATAATATATTTGAAGATTTTTTTGTGGTTTGTCCTACTATCTTATGCAATCTGTCATTCATTTAACCAGATCCAGAGGTGCAGGGTGCTGTGTAATGTAAAGGGGTCCAGAGGTGCAAGGTGCTGTGTAAAGAGGTCCAGAGGTGCATGGTGCTGTTTAATGTAAAGGAGTCCAGAGGTGCAGGGTGCAGTGTAATGTAAAAGGGTCCAGAGGTGCAGGGTGCTGTGTAAAGGGATCCTGAGGTGTAGGGTGCTGTGTAAAGGGGTCCAGAGGTGCAGGGTCCTGTGTAATGTAAAGGGGTCCAGAGGTGCAGGGTGCTGTGTAATGTAAAGGGGTCCAGAAGTGCAGGGTGCTGTGTATAGGGGTCCAGAGGTTCATGGTGATGTGTAATGTTAACAGGCCCAGAGGTGAAGGGTGCTGTGTAATATAAAGGGGTCCAGAGGTGCAGTTGTGGAGAGATTTTGCGCTTTCCAGTTTTAGTAAATCAACCCTATAGTGTTTTGTGACATTTTTTGACACAACAAAATTAAGATCAAAACCTTCTGAGAGCCACAATAATCAAATATATCCCTGTATCTAAAGATTTTAATAGGTCCAATAAGTTACGCAAACAAGAAATGTTCTGGATATATGGATGCAATACATTACTTCAAGATGGCTCAAATAAAAGCTATTGGGATCTTTAAACCATCGCCCAAAATATCTGTTCACCAGTTTTTCATGGTACTTTTTATCTATTTATACCATATGGTATTTCACTTTCCTATTTTTCTAAAATTGACATACGTGTTTTCCTGTAAGAAACTGTGCTACCTGCAGCCATACTCCAACTTTACTTGATTGTGTTATGTACTATGTGTTATGTATCACATAATCCCCATTATGTCAAGTGTTTACCCAATTTTGTCCACCTCTTCAGTTTATACTTGAACTGTGGTATGTTCCCTTACAATTTTTTTTTTTTTTTATTATTGCATATTAGTCATTCCCTACTCTTTCTTCTGCCCTCATTCTCCTGGATCTCTGTCCTTAATGCGGAGGTCCGGTAAAAAAAAAAAAAAGTAATAATTAAAAGTCAGCAGCTACTAACACTGTAGCTCCTGACTTTTAATAAGAACACTTACCTGTCCTAGTTGCCATCGATGTCGCCCCCACCGAGGCCGATCCCTCGATCCTGGCAGCTCCAGGCCCCGCCATCCACAGTAAGGGAAACAGGCAGTGAAGCCGTGCGGCTTCACTGCCCGTTTCCTACTGCGCATGCGCAAGCAGCGCGGTGCTTTGTGAACGGGCCGGCTGCTCTCTGGGATACACATAGTTCCCAGAAGGCAGTGTGCCCTATTCACAAGAAGAAACCAAGTGTAGGACGAGGATGAAAAGGCAGATTAGGGACTTCCGCATAGCAACCGCTATTTTGGGTAAGTAAAACATTTTATTTTTTCACTTTTTTTGGGTGTAAAAAAAAATTTCAGGGTGGAACTCTACTTTAAGGTTCTAGATCCCTGTCACTCAGCCATAATCCCCTATCCATAACATTCTCATCTCCCATTTATTATGACCTTTTAGGTATTTACATTAGCTGGGCTCAGGGCATGCAGCGTGATGCTGTTTTTTGCTCCTGTCCAAATATATGTATCAACTCTAAAAAGTTGGTTACTTTATATGTCATTCAGTCGGTGACTTTTAGCATATGCGTGACCTTTGTTGTAAGTTACAACATGCCCTTTTTTTTTTACAACATTTTAATTTGTGTAATGTGTTTGACCTTACACTGGCTCATTTTGGCAGTGGCTGTGGCATTTTGAGTCCCTCCAAGTATACACAACATTTGAGGTAAAGTTGGACTTCATTACTACATCTATTTTCATTTATATGAGTTCTAAACTTGTATTTAATATATCAGTTTTCAATATTCACAGCTGTCTAGAAGCATACACATATGAGGATAATACAAAAAGGAACATCACTTAGAAGTGATGCAGTTAATATTTTTTTTATCGATTTATTGGTATAATAATGTCTATGCAAGTAGCACCTGAAATCTCAAAAAATAGTGCAGGAACCTTTTTCAAGTCGTACGGATTTGAACGGTTCCATTACCGACAATAGGGTGTGATTTGTCATACGATTTGGAACTGTTACGGGGGCTAATAGTTTATTACATTAAAACATTTGTGTGTCAATTTCATGTTTGTTTTATAGTCCTGAAGAAGGGGAAGATGTTTGAAATGCATTGGTTGTTTTATTTCATTTGGTGTGCTTGAGCATCATCATTAAAAGAGTCTGGACTCAATTTATTGTCTCTTGAAGAACTTCTTACGCATAGTTTCAAACTTTTGTCCCCCCCATCTCAGGGGTACAACATTTGTGCTGAGAGCAGCCTCCATGGATCCACTGTGTCCATGTTAATTTGATTCAACCATTCTTTATTAATAGTCAAATCCAGTATCTCAAGCACATTAGTTCCAGTTTATAAAATTTTTATAATGGCAGGTTTGGTCAAAGGGTCAATGTAGAAGAATTAAGATCAACTAGTTACACATTATTCTATGAAGTCCATGTTTCTGTTTACTTACTCTATCTGTACATTTCTTGCCATGTCAAGTTAAATAAAATATCAACCATATGTTAAACCAGGGTTTCTCAACCACAGTTCTGCAAGAAGTCTCCAGGTGTTTTTCCACAATCCAGCATTGCAGTAAATGTATATCTGTTCAATGGTGGCTTTTGAATGTTCTGACACAGTCTTGATGAGTGGCTGGCAGATTGATGGTCTGGCTCCTGATGTCAGCGAGATCAGGATTGTTTACAAGTGGCAGGGTACCTTGCAGAGCTAGCAGAGGGCACATAGTTACTCACAATAATGGAAAATCCACCCACCATTACTGACACTAAATGCTCCCCACATAGGGAATGTAGGATGCATCTGCTATTACTGCCATTGAGTGTACTGGATGCAGGGACACCTGTATCAAAAGCTTACTAGAGGGAACAAACCTGTCAGTCAGTACAACGATGGCTGATCAGCGCAAGAACCCAGCTTGTTTGAAGTGGTAAAAAGAGATGTAAGCCCTGGAAGAAAATAAATAAATCCACTCTATATAAACAGTGATACAGGGGAAGATATCTGTAGTGCTGTAGTCACTTGAACAGTGATATACAGTACTGTATGGTAATTGATTCCTGCAGCTTAATAGGGCCCATGTGGAGCTATCAATGAGCAGGTTGTAAATTATGCTCTGAGTAAGGCTATTTTGTACACCGAGTTTTGATAAATAATTGGCAAAATGGGAAGTTCAGATATCATCTGTAAGCTGTCTATGTTGAACAGGCTTTAACTTTGATAGTTGCTTTTGGTGATGTTTTAATAAAAGAAAATAACATGCACATGCACTGAACACTGATGCTGAGTGAGATTTGCACTGCACACAGATGGTGAGAGAGAAGTATTGCAGAGTGAAGTTTGCACTAATCACAGACGGAGAGTATGATTTGAACTGTAACACTAATGCAGAGTCTGTTTTTCATGGAACAAGGAAACACCAGCACACACGCCATAGTGTAGTAGATAATGAAACCATACATTTATTGAATAAAATTATTGCACTCACAAAAGTGACAAGTTATGGACAGGTAAAGTGAGCTGACTTGAACCATTTGGACTGACAGCCTCTCTACCCTTGGCCATAGGCATGGGATTATGTGAGCGGTAGGTTCCTATCTTGCAAGAAACAAATACATATGCCTGAATGGACAAAAATCTATATAAGTAAATACTATATATCACATGAATAGGTAAAGCAAATGTCAATAATAGATCAAGATGGGTCACAATTAAAATAAACAATAATAAAAAAAAATAGAAAAATAAAAAGTATAGAGTATACAAAATATATATAATTCATACCTAAAAGGTATTGATTTGGAATGTATAATCAAGATATAGAATAATAATAATAATAATAATAATAAGTAATAATATGACAAATATATATATATATATATATATATATATATATATATATATATATATATATATATATATATATATATATTCATACAGACTCTTACCATCCAACAGTTCTATGCAGATATAGAAACCCAAAAGAGACCAAACAAGGCCTGCCGTGAAAATCATTACAGATGATGATCCAATGGATAGTCCTGGTTGGGACAAGGAAGATGAGGTGGCCCTTAGTGCCTTTTTGCCTCTATATCTCAAATCGGGTATAGACTTTGATGAGATTGAACAAAATCTGATTGACCTTTTGGACAAGGATATAGTCCAGACTCCCTTTCGGCCTCAATCATTCTTTTATCCTAATCAGGCCAAGAGCTCCTTTATTGAAGCATCTTACCAAGTGATGTATAAATATCTTATGAATATCTGGCAATTGAAACCTTGACATCATAATCTGTTTGGAGATAAAGCACATGTGCAAGTCTAGTCGACACCTGGGGGAAGACCTACAGTACATTTGTCTATCTAAAGGACCCCTGTCAGCTTTTAAACAAGAACTTTCTTGGCTCATCGAACAAGTCTCTTCAGATTGACTACCAAGGAAAAGGAATTTCTACTCAGGGATTACTACAGCCTCACCCCTCTACTTCTACCAATTGCCAAAAGTGCACAATGTACAGCCTAACAAGTGGGCTATGTTGACCATTTCCTGCAACCAATAGTCATGGCCTTACCTGCCTATATTAAAGACACTGGTCATATTTTGAATACTCTGGCCGACTATCTCTGGGAAGCAAATTACTGTTTGATGTCCTTAGATGTCACAGCTTTATATAATTCTATACACAATACGGTAGGCCTTTTAGCCTTGTACTATTTTTTGGCAAAGAGCAATGACCTCAACAGCCACTAACTCAGCTGCCATCAACCAACTGTTGATGGAACTGTGGTTCCCTGGGTGGAGGGTTGTAATTCCAATGTCCATCAACGGGTGTGTCTCCCAGCAGCCAACATATCCCAGTAATAAGTCTCCACTTGGTGCGGAGGGCATTTAGTTTCTCCTCTACTAGCGATTGTCACTTTAGTGTTCTGCCTGCAGCCAGATGCATGTTTCCTTTTAAATCCTAAACCTGATTCCTGCCTGCTCCTGCCTTGCACCCACAGTATCTCACAAAAGTGAGTACACCCCTCACAGTTTTGTAAATATTTTATTATATCTTTTCATGTGACAACACTGAAGAAGTTACACTTTGCTATAATGTAAAGTAGTAAGTGAGTAGTAAGTGTACAGCTTGTATAACAGTGTACATTTGCTGTCCCCTCAAAATAACCCAACACACAACTATTCATGACTTTGATCGCCACTCCAGGTAGTGGCGATCAAATCTATTAAAGCATCCTTGCCAGAGGGGAAGTGGTTCTTTTGCATCCTTTGCACCAGGGAGACATATTGTATTTTTTATTTTTACACATTATCTCCTGGTGGCCTGAATGAAGAGGCTGTACAAACCATCTTATAATTACTTGGCACATGTTGGCATGGTCATTCCTAATTTGGTCCTGTAGAGAGTACAGAGTTGTAACCAGGTTGGTGTTTACATGTGGGCCTTTCTGCATTACATATGGGTGGCCTTTCTGCATTCTCCTCCTTAGGTGCCCTTATTTGACTGGGCTCTTAACTCATGAGGTATTTTATAGTATTGATTGAGTGGTGCATTTTACCTATTTGTTTCCTTGCATATTTTTTAAGTCTCTTTGGTCCTTCCTTACAGTTTTTTATAACCTACATACTTACACATCTTTTATATTATACCACATTTCCCCCCCTGCTTTTTCAATATATGGAATGTGAGGCTCTGTCTGTCCCTATGCAAATGATTCTTGGGTTTTCACTCCAATTCCCTCTTTGGGCAACTATACAGTATGTATAATTTGTTTATTTATCATGTACTTTTTCGATTTTACAATTCTGTTTGATCCAATGCAAAAAATATATACAGTATGTATATATTTATTTATTTATTTATCAAATAACATTATTAATAAATGTATTATTATCAGTATTACTATCTTGATCACTACCTTTAGTATATATTTTTTATTTTTCTATTTTTACATTATTGTTTATTTTAACCACTTAAGGACCGCCTCCTGCACATATACGTCAGCAGAATGGAACGGCTGGGCACAAGCACGTACCTGTATGTCCTCTTTAAGTGCCCAGCCGTGGGTCGCGGACGCGACCCAGTCCGAAGCTCCGTGACCGCGGCCGCGGGACCCGCAGACCCAATCGCCACTGGAGTCCCGCGATCGGTCCCTGGAGCTGAAGAATGGGGAGAGCTGTGTGTAAACACAGCTTCCCCAATCTTCACTGTGGCGCTGTCATCGATCGTGTGTTCCCTAATATAGGGAAACACGATCAATGACGTCACACATCCAGCCCCGCCTCCCTACAGTTAGAAACACAGATGAGGTCACACTTAACCCCTTCAGCGCCCCCTAGTGGTTAACTCCCAAACTGCAATTGTCATTTTCACAGTAAACAATGCATTTTTAATGCATTTTTTGCTGTGAAAATGACAATGGTCCCAAAAATGTGTCAAAATTGTCCGATGTGTCCGCCATAATGTCGCAGTCATGAAAAAAATCGCTGATCGCCGCCATTAGTAGTAAAACAATTTTTTTTATAGAAATGCAATACAACTATCCCCTAATTTGTAAACACTATAAATTTTGTGCAAACCTATCGATAAACGCTTATTGCGATTTTTTTTACCTAAAATAGGTAGAAGAATACGTATCGGCCTAAACCGAGGAATTTTTTTTTTATATATATAGATTTTTGAGAGATATTTATTATAGCAAAAAGTAAAAAATATTGCATTTTTTTCAAAATTGTCGCTCTATTTTTGTTTATAGCGCAAAAACGAAAAACCGCAGAGGTGATCAAATACCACCAAAATAAATCTCTATTTGTGGGGAAAAAAGGATGCCAATTTTGTTTGGAAGCCACTTCGCACGACCGCACAGTTGTCAGTTAAAGCTACGCAGTGCTGAATCGCAAAAACTGGCCAGGTCCTTTACCTGCCTAAAGGTCCGGGTCTTAAGTGGTTAACCACTTAGGACCCGGACCTTTAGGCAGATAAAGGACCTGGCTAGTTTTCGCGATTCGGCACTGCGTCGCTTTAACTGACAATTGCGCGGCCGTGCGATGTGGCTCCCATATAAAATTGGCATCATTTTTTTCCCACAAATAGAGATTTCTTTTGGTGGTATTTGATCACCTCTGCGGTTTTTATTATTTGCGCTATAAACAAAAATAGAGCGACAATTTTGAAAAAAATAAAAATTTTTACTTTTTATATCCCCCAAAAAGATATAAAAAAACTTTTTTTTCCTCAGTTTAGGCCGATACCTATTCTTCTACCTATTTTTGGTAAAAAAATCGCAATAAGCGTTTATCGATTGGTTTGCGCAAAATTTGTGTTAGTGGGCGTCCTGACTCTCCTGTAGTCCAAGGGAGAGGGGGGGTGACACTCTACACCAGGGAGAAAGCCTTGCATTACTGTGTGGAGTTACAGACAGAAGAACAGGAAGTGAGGATTTCTCAGAAGAAATAAGGACATTTAAAAGCAAAATCGAAGGATGAGGTATGTGAAGGAGGACTGCACGAAGGTAAAGGAAGCTATTTAGGAAAAAAAATTGTACCTTTACAACCCCTTTAATGTATCCATTGCTATATATGCTCCATTATGGAGGCTCTCAAGACAGCTTGACCTGTACAACGGGGCCTTGAGGAGGCAGTTAATGTTCTACTTATACAGTATTTGCCAATGTTAAGCAACTAAATCCTCTGTTTTTAATGCAAATTTTTAGACAGTGTAATGTGTTTTTCTTGCTGGCTAGCTGGTAAGTGTGCTGAGAAATAAATGTTTTTGTTTCTTTTTGCTGTGTGCAAAGCCCTTAAAGGGGTTGTAAATAAACATTTTTTTTTCATAAAAAGGATCCTTTACCTGCAGACATTCCTCTTTTCACTTCCTCATTGTTTATTTTTGCTCAGAAGTTGCTCTATTTCTTCTCTGTTCTGTTCACTTCCTGCTTGTCTGATTGTTACTCACCACCATGAAGGGAGGCTTCACTGCGGTGGTCAGTGACGTGCTTGCCCCCTCCTGGGAACTACATCTGTGCGGCAGGACGCTCTCTATGTGTTAGAGACTTCAAGGAGGTGTAAATTACTGGGTGTGCCGCAATTCATACTGGGAAATGTAGTTCTTACATGAATGAGCGCCGCAAACCAGGAAGTGAATGAGAGAACAGAAACTAGAACGCCGGAGGTGATATAGATAAAGGAATTTAATAGGTATTTACTCATTTTTTTTATCAGAATCATTACACTATTCTATCTGTCTACCTCGCAGACATTAATTTTAGGCAAAATTTTTTTTCCTTTACAACTCCTTTAAAAGTGCAGCTTATTCCACAAGTTAGTTATAAACTGGGGCAGCTGCCATCTTTAAATTTAGATTTATCATAACTCTGGTTTGTCTAATCAGGTTCTAGACTTGATGACATTCAGGCCCCATTCACACTTCGCAACTTAAAATCGCAGGTGTAATGGCCATGATTCTATCCGTGATTCAAAATCATGTGGCCAACACTGCATAACACACAATGAACGTTTGTGCATGGTGCGATTTTGCCACAATCCCAGCGAGACAGAATCGTGTGGCAGTCAAAAATTGCATGAAGCTTGTCGCCGCCCAAGCAGGAGCTTTTTGAGTGACAAACACACAGCGCAGCTCATTCCAGTGAGAATCGCATGAGATTTGCGATTTGAAAATCGGGAGTGGGAGCGCTCATTCCTGCTATGTATAGTGTGAGCCTCATGGTCTTTCATGATGTTGAATTTAAAGCGTATCTCCACTTTTGTTGAGAAAAAAACATTCCCCTCTGGGTGATCTATGTACATTGCAAGGATTATAACAACCTAAGATTCCTACCTTTTGTTATTCTGAAGAAATTCATGCGTCTTTATCTGTGCCTCTGTTCTGAGTGGGTCTAATGGGAATGGTTTCATAATTATCTGTCAGCTGTGCACCTGCAGGTACTAATGAGGAAGCTGCTGGACCTGCATCCCTTTAGACGTGTTCCTATTGGAAATATCTCACCAAAAATAAAAATAAATTTGCAGAGGATGCCTGAAATCTGACTTGCATCTTAGGCAGACTTCTGGGAAAATTGGTGAGCCAATCACATAAGCAGGAAATTATGTATCTGGGGAGTGGTGAGTACACTCTATGGGGCAGATTCAGAGAGATCGGCGTATGCGCTACGCCGACTTAATAAATAGAGGGGGTTGTAGTGTATTCACAAAGCACTTGCTCCTTTTCTTGCGCCGGCGTAATGTAAAATGCGTAACGTAACGTAACGCCGGCGTAAGCCCACCTAATTCAAAGTAGCAAGGCAGTGGGCGTGTTGTATTAAAATTAACCGTGACCCCATGTAAATGCATGGCCGATCTAACGGCGCATGCGCGCGCATGATCAGAATCACGTCGCATATCCTCCCTAAGATACGACGGCTAAATGCGTACGACGTGAATGTAACCTATGCCCAGTCCCATTCATGTACGACTTACGTAAACAACGTAAAATACGATGCTGTTTCCACGCCCATACCTTAACATGACTTACCCCTGCTTTAGGTGGGATAACTTTACGCCAGACGTACGCCTTATGTAAATGGCGTAGCTTACTGCGATGGGCGCAGGTACGTTCGTGAATCAGCGTATCTATGTAATTTACATATTCGACGCGTAAATCAAAGGAAGCGCCCCTAGCGGCCAGCGTAAATATGCACCCAAGATACGACGGCGTAGGAGACTTACGTCGGTTGTATGCAGGCAAAATTCAGGCGTATCTTAGATGCTGAATACGGCGCATAGATACGACGGCGCATCCGAGGACTTACGCAGTGTATCAATAGATACGTCGGCGTAAGTTCTCTCTGAATCTGACCCTATGTGTACAGAACAACTCCATGTAGCCATATTGAATTTCTTATATAGAAATTTACAGAGGCTGCAGATTGAAAAGGAAAGGTCATTTATAATAACATTCAATTGCAATATGACTTGTATCACAATTGTATACGCTATATTATTTTTTCTTTATTTGCCAGACAGTTCGTGCTGTAAAGCGAACAGAATAAAAATACACTCATTCGTAGTTTAGCCAGCTAAACTACTAGTCTATCAAATTTAGAGCATGACACAAAGCTGAATGTAAGGTCACAGCCAACTCAATGTTAATAAGCTAGCTGGAAAATTCAACATGCAATGATAAGCACAAGCAAGTGTTAGGTATAGAATAAATTCCCCACATTAAGTAAATCCCCAGGCCTTAAGGAATAAGTGCATTAAATAGCAGACTTCACATATAGAATATTGAATCCTGGGTCAAGAAAAATGATTGACTATCATTTTCAACCAGCTAAAATAATTAGTCACAGAGTAAAACTATCCATAAACTGTGTGTTGTGCAGCTAAAGGTCTAGTAAAAATAAATAATGTATTATTAGAATTAGTAGAAAAAGACTTGTGATGAATAAAGAATGCACTGCTTAGATTTGCAATGTATTCACCAAAACTATTAGTTCCATAATGTTGCATACTAGAAATTATTTAAATTATTTGATAGAGCAGAATGAAACACTCTACTAAGCATGTTGAACCCCAGCAATAATGGGCTGATTCAAACTTCCAATGAGAAACCCTATGCATTTATATGGAACAGTGTGTAGCTTCACTTCTCCTAGAACAAGTAGCAGAATTTACTAAAGCTGGTCATACATGGGTTTGTTTTTTTCATTCAGCCAGCAAATATAACCACCCTGAATGAAAACATTAACAGTCCCAATATTCGCATGTATTTTCACAGGGGAGACCAACCCTGGAACTATAAATATAGAATGTAGGTACTTCTGACAATGATATTAAATTAATTTGTGGGTCATATTAATTTTTGAAAATGTTGAAGGTCAAAAGATGTCCCCCTATATAAGATGAAACCGGTGGGTGTGGATCCCCATATATAATTCATCCACGGGTTCCGCACACTTAGATTGACAAATGAATTTTGAAGAGTACATAACAAAAATAATCTATGCTGTTCTCAGAATGTCTTGCTTATACAGTAAGTAAATAATAGGTATTTGTGGAATTATGTACTGAAAAATGTTGATATTTTACCATAGACAATTTATTGTGTGAAAAGTCTGAAGTCATCTGGAGCACACTATATGTTAATAACATGAGAGATATTGTTATTATTATTATTATGATTGCATGTACTAATTGTTTTCACATAACATGTAGGAAAGGCTGTGGATAATGTGGATAATGGGACCTGAGGAATTTTAATTAACAGGCCTTACTGCAATTTTAAAGTGTAAGTATATGTAAGATCTTTCCCCTTTCTAGGTTGTTTCCAGGTTGGGAAAGTAGGTTATGTATTAAATGTAGAACAGTATAGGTAGACTCAGATGCAGCTGGGGTTTAATCTTTAGAGATAAGTTTTTACCACCTCAAGTTTTGACACTTTCACCATCTTCCAGTCCAATCCATTTTTCTGTATTCAGTGCTTTCACACTTTGAATGCCAATTACTCAGTCATGTAACACTGCACCCAATAAAAGTTTTATCATTCTTTCAAGACAGATAGAGGTTTCCTCTGGTAGTATTTAATCACCACAGTTTTTTTTGCTATAGAAATGAAAAAACATAATTTTTTTTAGCTTCTGTTATAACATTTTGCAAATAACTAATCTTTCTTCATAAGTTTAGGCCAAAACGTATTCTGATATATTTATTTTGTAAAAATAGCCCAAACCAGTATATATTTTTTAGTCTGCTTGAAAGTTATAGAATCTGCAAACTAGGGTGTATATATATATATATATATATATATATATACCGTATTTATCGGCGTATACCGCTCACTTTTTTGCCATGAAAAACAGGGCAAAATCGTGGGTGCGCGATATACGCCGATACACGCTTCCCGCGTTTTGTTCGAACCACTGCGCCGACATATACCGAACGCAGTACACTCGGGTATAGTCGGGCAGGCTCGGCTCCTCTCGCGGTCACGTGGTGTGCGTCCTGTACGTCGTTTACGCGAGAGAAGCCTAGCCCGCCCGACTATACACGAGTGTACTCCGCTCGGTATATGTCGGCGCAGTGGTTCGAACAGGGTGCGGGAAGCGGGGATCGAGCGGGGATGGCCGCAGAAGGACTGGATGAGGTCGCCGATGGACGCGCTGGATGACGGGCAGGACGCGATGGATGATGGGCAAGACACAGACGAGGGGCATCCAAACTGTAAGTATTTTTTTTTTTTGCAGGAATCTTCCTCAAATTCGGGGGTGCGCGCTATATGCCGGGGCAGTTTATCGGTCATCTTAGTTGATTCTAGGATCAGTGTGCGCCTAGACGCACTCCTAAGGGGGCGTATTCGGCGCAGTATAAATCCTATATTATGATCAACTACATCAGCCAGTAGATGGCATTGTTTATAAGTTTGTAGCTGCTCTATGGTAAACTATGTGTTTTCTCTGATAATAAAGTTCCGGTTTTCTGTCTGCAGTTAAATAGCAAAGCCTATGTGAACTGTGCACTGTCTATTCTGTAAGGCTATATACAGAATTTCTAACACTAATAATAAAAATTATCAATACAACAAGCATTTGCTATATGGCATGCTGTTCCAGTTATAAACTATGATTGCTAACTCTACTGTATGTGTACCGTTTAAACCAAAAGGAAATAGAAATGATCTACAAATTTGAAATTAATGAACTGATTGAAACCAGATAGCTAGTATTGGCTCAAAGCAACATTGTTTGCATGTGCGCAGCCTATTAATTATTAATTATAGTAGTCATACTTTTAACATGCTGAGAAAAATATACTGTACATGTAACCCAAGATCTAAGTTCTAAGTGAGTTGTAATTAAGTAAGACAAAAAGGCAGCGGTGAACTACTGACAATAAAATTATATAAAATATAATGGTTGACTAAAGTTCTAAAATGGTGGGAACTTTTTAATGTCAAAGCACATAAAACATGCAAAATTAATATTAATAACTAGTCTAGAGCATGTACATTCAAAGTAGAACTCGTTTCTTTCATTCCATTCAGAATTGAAATTCCAATTTACAAAAAGGTTATTAAACATTGCTATCATTTTGATGTTGCTACCTTGAAACAAATAGCCCAGCTTGAAGTGTAAACTTCTGGTTATTGAAATGTCGCAAACAACTTCTCCATAAAACAACCAATTGTGATAAAGCATTTAGCTAGCAAACACACAACAGTATCGATTACATAAACTAGACAGCTGAGACCAGATGGGATACATAAGTATATGTATCAGGATATCATATTTTTATCAGTGCATATTTTTTTTTTGCTATAACCGTTTCAGAGGATTTACTCTTTTCATGTAATGCTCTAGGCTCCTTTTCACCTGTCTTTTACATAGCTCAATAGCTGCAGCTGAATTTGATGCACACAAATGAATATAATCATTACTACCTTGATACATTTTTTGGTTCCCTCACAAATCCTACGTTCACCCTCTGGCTCTATTCTAATCTCCCCCACTCACATTTTTCAATCTCCCCCTCTCTGCAGGCAGCTTCCCAAACTCTTTAAAACATGCATTAGTCTTCCCTATTCTTAAAAAGCCCTAACTAGACCCCACCAATCTTAACAACCTTTGCCCCATCTCCTTGCTTTTTTTTTTCTTCAAACTCTTTGAATGTCTGATCTACAACCAACTGAGCGACCACCTCGCCAAAAATAACTTTCTTGATCCCCTTCAGTCTGGATTCCACCCTCAACACTCCACGGAAACTGTTTTTCTAAAACTCACAAAGAATCTGCTAACAGCTAAATCCAATTGACACTATTCTGTACCCTTACTCTTGGACCTCGTTGCTGCCTTTGACACAGTGGACCACCCCCTTCTCCTCAAAAAACTCCAAGCCTTTGGTTCTCATCCTATATATCCAACCGCACCTTTCGTGTCACTTACAACTCTACTTCCTCCTCTCCTTTCTCTTTCTCTGTCAGGGTCCCCTAAGGGTCTGTTCTTGGACCTCTCTTATTCGGCATCTACACCTCCCCCTGGGTCAGGTAATAGTCTCCCATGGCTTCCAATACCGTCTCTATGCTGCAGGAGTGCCGTAATATAAATAAATGTTACCTTCGTCCCAACAGTATAGAGTATAATTGTAAAGGAAGGAGGCTAGATTGGACTTTGATGGTACCGTATGACGACTGAAAACAGTCTTAAATAAGATAAATAGTTTTATTACAAAGAATATTTTATAAAATACAAAATATGTTTAAAAACAGTTGGGATACTCGATCAACATGTCTCTATAGTCACAGTTGTGACATTAATGACAAGAATACTATCTGTGTATTAGTTGCTCTACATGTTTTGTGTATGTAGTTTTACAGCTTCTTCAGGAGCTTTATTGCACATATATTATATTATATAGAGCGATTATCAGTTTATGACTATAATTCAAGAGAGAAGAAACATACATTGATTAATCAATCAAAATACATATCAAGTCAGACAGTAAATATCAGACATTGAATATAAATACAGGTATATTTTGTCTGCTGTGGAGACCCTCTAGTGATTGATCATCTTACCAAAGATGCAGCCATGCAAGTGGCCCAAATGAAGGATGGCCGTCCCAATATACCAAAAAATGATTGACTAGGTCCTAACACTCTGTAAACTGTGGTCCAGTAGATTTTTATGCGTTCTTATAGGGCCATCAATGGCAGCCCCCATGCTTTTTGTATGACTAGGTCACTTTAAGTAATGATGCTTTTTTTTTAATGTCATAATGCTTTATTATATGTTTTAGATAAAAATAAAAAAACTGAAGCTGTATAGCCAAAACATCAGCATGACAGTCAGGGAATTAAAAAAGTTAAAAAGGCAGAAGTTTTTTTATCTTAATACATTCTATGCATTAAGATAAAAAAAAAAACGTATGTGTGTAGCAGTGTCCCCAGCACCCCCTAATTACTTACCTGAGCCCTTTCTCTCACCAGCGGTGTCCACGAATGTCTACGCTGCCCTGGATACTCCTCCTGATTGGCTGAGACACAGCAGCGGTGCCATTGGTTCCCACGGCTGTCAAAGTCGTTCAGCCAATCAGGGGGGAAAGGGCAGGGCCGGATTAACAAGGGGGCTGATGGAGCTGCAGCTCCAGGCCCCTTTCTCAAGATAGGCCCATTTGCCCATAAAAAAAAAAAAAAAATCAGAAAAAAAAAAAAGGATCGACTTTGGGGGGTTTTAGCTCGACTACCAGAGGTCACAGAAACCCAACATTTGGGGGGTAGGCAGGGGAAGACCTACCCCACAACTGGTTAAAATATGGGACGGATATCATTTATGGTTCTGGAGATATGGGCCTGATTGCACAGCCTGTCAGAAGCTACATTCAGAGCGGCCAATATAAATACAAGCTGACACACTGCAGCAGACTGAAATTTTTTTGCTTAGAAGATAAATCACGATTCTTGCAGGGTAACATCATCTGTCACATTAAAAATGGGCTAACTTCACTGTTTTGTTTTTATGGATTTATTATTCATTGAAGTGGGCAAATGCAGTGTGACATAAAATAGTCTCTGCTAAAATATATATAATGTTTGGCGGTTCCAAGTAATTTTCTAGCAAATAATATTGCTTTTTAACTTAAGAAACAAGTGTTGGACTTTAAGTGGTTAAATTTAGTTACAATGTTAGTTACAATGTTAGTTGGTTACAATGTTTCATTTTGTTTACAAACTTGGCAGACTGCCCAGATTTGTTCTTTACACACAGAAGTGTATCCCTTTGATCTGAGAAGGAAGCGTTATTTACAATGTTTCCTGTTAAAAACTTGGCAGACTGCCCAGATATTTTCTTTTGATAGCTGAAAGTCTCTCCACTTGTTATATGAAAGAATCTGCAAACTCTGCATTGGA
The DNA here is from genome assembly GCF_905171775.1 of Rana temporaria. Taxonomy (NCBI): domain Eukaryota; kingdom Metazoa; phylum Chordata; class Amphibia; order Anura; family Ranidae; genus Rana; species Rana temporaria. The sequence goes on along the minus strand of NC_053496.1, from coordinate 102,079,497 downwards.
GATCGTCAGGGGGGTTGAATCGAGATCACAATTTTTTTTTAACGATTAATTGTGCAGCTCTAGCATGGTATTTGCGCAGCAATTTTTCAAACATGTTTCATTCATTAAAAAAAAACACTAGTTAGTTAAGTTAGCACGATTTTTTTTGGTATCCTAAGCGATGCTTTAAATTTTTTTAGGTTACATGTTTAGAGTTACAGAGGAGGTCTAGTACTAGAATTATTGTTCTCGCATTAACGATCGTGGCGTATATAACCTGTGTGTATCTGACTCTGATACTACCAGTGCCTACCCAGCCACTGACTAGTATCTCTCTCCAGCCTGTCCCCACACCCTCTCACCTGCTGACCTGTGGATGGGGGAATCACTCCTGCAGTGTTATTGTGTTCTGCCTGTGCGTACAATGATCAGTGTTGCTAACTATAGCTGGCAGCACTGATTGTTTTGGGAAAAACCTAACAGGCTGGTTGTACTCAAGTCGATTAATAGATTGACTTGTGTAAAACCAGCTAGCCCATACATAGATCGACTATGGCTGGTCTCTGCATAATTGGCGTAATTTCAATCCATGTATGACCCGCTTAACCACTACGCAGTCCCTAAATATCCTTCCACTCCTGTACATAGTGCTCACTGTCATACTCTCCACACTCCTCTCCTTTACATAGTGCCCACTGTCATACTCTCCACACTTCTCTTCTATATATAGTGCTCACTGTCATACCCTACACACTCCTCTCCTGTACATAGTGCCCACTGTCATACCCTCCACACTCCTCTCCTATACAGAGCGCCCACTGTCATACCCTTCACACTCCTCTCCTGTACATAGTACCTGCTGTCATACACTTCTCTCCTGTACATAGTGCCTACTGTCGCACCCTCCACACTCCTCTCCTGTACATACTGCTCACTGTCATACCCTCCACATTCCTCTCCTATACATAGTGCCCACTGTCATACCCACCACACTCCTCTACTATACATAGTGTTGACTGTCATACCCTCCACACTCCTCTCCTATACATAGTGCCAACTATCATACCGTCCACATTCCTCTCCTGTACATACTGCCCACTGTCATACCCTCCCCACTCCTCTCCTGTACATACTGCCCCATCATACCCTCCACACTTCTCTCTGGTACGTACTACCCTCTGTCATACCCCCACACTCTTCCTGTACATACTGCCCATTGTCATACCCTTCACACTCCTCTCCTGTACATAGTGCCTTTTGCTCAACCCTTTGCACTCCTCTCCTGTACATAGTGCCCACTGTTAGACCCTCCACATTCCTCTCCCTCACCTGCACATACTTCCCACTTATATACCGTCCATACTCCTCCCCTATGTTGCTTACCCACAAAAACAGTTCTTTAAATTATACTGAATACCCTCAATGTTACCATTTTTAGAATGGACACACTTTTGTTAGTTCAACTAAAGGAAATCTCAGTTCTCATATTTGTTCTGCCCCATCATTAGTACTCATTTAATTGTGTGAATACTACTGTGATGTATAGAGGAACATCGGGGATCTCAGCTACTCTAAATATAGCACTTGTAAAAAAAAAAAAAGTGTCCCTGAAAATATTTTTTAAATGTTGGCAACTGTGCACTTAGGCACTGCCACTGGGTCAGAAGGGGCCCCATGAGAGGCTCCTGGGATCCTGTGATATTAACCACTTCCATACTGGGCCTATTTTGGCACTTCTCTCCTACATGCATAAATCATAATTTTTTTGTTAGAAAATTACTCAGAACCCCCAAACACTATATATGTTTTTTTTTAGCAGACACCCTAGGGAATAAAATGCCGGCCATTGCAACTTTTTATCTCGCACAGTATTTGCGCAATAATTTTTCAAACGCCTTTTTTTGGGAAAAAAAACAGATTTGTGAATTAAAAAATAACAAAACAGTAAAGTTAGCCCAATTTTTTTGTATAATGTGAAAGATGAAGTTACGCCGAGTAAATAGATACCTAACATGTCACACTTTAAAATTGCGCACACTCATGGAATGGCGCCAAACGTCAGTACTTAAAAATCTCCATAGGCGTCGCTTTTTTTTTTTTACAAGTTACAAATTTAGAGTTACAGAGTAACTATCTAGTGCTAGAATTGCTGCTGGCGCTCTAACGCACGCGGCGATACCTCACATGTGTGGTTTGAACGGCGTTTACATATGTGGGCCGGACTTACGTGTGTGTTCGCTTCTAAACGCGAGCTACTGGGGATAGGGGCGTTTAAAAAACATTTTTTATTATTTTATTTTTTATTTTACTCGATTTCTTTTATTTTCACACTTTTTTTGATATTTTTTTTTTTGATCACTTTTATTCCTAATACAAGGAATGTAAACATCCCTTGTAATAGGAATGTTTGTGACAGGTACTCTTTATGGAGAGATGCAGGGTCAATAAGACCCCACATCTCTCCTCCAGGCTGGAAAGCATTAGATCGTGAAAAAAAATTCACCGATCTAATGCTTTCAGCCGCGTTTGCGGCTGTGTTTACATTTCAGGACCCGGGCGTGACGTCATAACATCGCGCCCTGGCCTCCGACGATCATAGAGATGACTGGTGACCATCTGGTCACCAGTCTACTCTATGGTTTCCATCGGACGCCGGCGGATCGTTTCTCCGGGTCTCCGATGGCAAAGGAGAGCCCGAAGAAGCATCGGATGGCGGCGGGAGGGGGGGCGTCCCCTCCCGCCGCTATGATCATTCTTATGGTGCAGGGATTCGCCGGCTGAAGAGATGGATATCTGAATGATGCCTGTAGCTGCAGGCATCATTCAGATATCCCCACTGAAAGTCCAGGACGTCATATGACGTCCTTGGGCGGGAAGTGGTTAAAGTGGTAGTAAACTTTCCTGACATTACTACTTTTTAGAGGCCCTGAAGTAGGTTATGCCACAATGTACAAGTATGCACAGAATATTAGCACATTAGTGTACACTTAAATTTTCAGACTGAGCCCTCCAGTGCTGCGCTGTGATGAATCAGGCGGGGCCTGGGTGCTTCCATCTTCACCCGGTCTTCCTTCTGGGTTCTGTGCCTTTGGTCACTTGCCTTGGCCGAGCTGCATTCATGTCATTCCCACACATTTATTTATTATTTATAAAAGGCCCCACCAAAATCCTCAGCACCAGGCCCATGATGTTCTTAATCTGGCCCTGGGAAAGGGGACGGGGCCATGTTGGGGCTCTGTGTCTTAATGGATACACGAAGCTCTGACTGGGCTTGGGTTCCCCCCTAGAAATCTGTCTGAGCGGACACTTTATGGGGGGGGGGGGGCAGGAGCAGCAAAGAGGGACCCGAGAAGGGGAGGATCCGGGCTGCACTTTGCAAAACCAACTGCACAGAGGTGGTAAGTATAACATGTTTGTTATTTTTATTTATTTTTTTAAACAAGACTTTACAATCACTTGAAGTCATTAATGGCAGCCCCCATTCCTTTCTTATGACATGGCTACTTTACACTAGGTTCACCCTGTAGCAGCTCTATGAACCACATTTGTGCAGGAAAACTGCAGGGAATAGGGCCCTGGTCCATTTTTTAAACTGTGGCCCAAACGGAAACCACAAGTGCAGTGCGGTTTCCAGTGCAGTAAGTGGCTGGTGTCATTAGGATTAATGGCTCCCGCATGCATCTCCTGAATGGCAGCCTGTTTTTTTGTGTGGATGTTGCAGCTGAAGGAGCATATGCTGTCCCGCAGCAATCACCCGCACAGGTGTGAACATAGCCTTAAGTAGGAATGCTTATTGTTACAAAGTGACAAGTAATAAGTGGTGGAGCTGCTAAGATGTCTTGTAAATTGAAGTAGGGGATCCCCATGAGAAGGGCATCCCCATGCATAGAGAATGTTGCTGGCAGTGTACTCTGTGTGGAGGAGAAAGAATAAAGTTTGTCCTGTCAGAGATTCTACCTGTCTATCATCAGAAATCCGTGTCCAGTGTGTGGAGATAAAGGACAAGCCCCAGCAGCGAGAACAACGCGGTCAGCAGCATCCAGGGAGCAGGCATGTGTGACTCTGCCACTTTGCCGATCCTCCAATCACAACTCCCCCTACTGCTCTGCCCCCAGACCTGCCCTTTCCAGAGCTGTGTGCCCGGCTCTGGAGCCGCCAGTCATCTGTCATCTCGGGCTCTCCAAAGAGAATACACTGAGCATCTGAGCAAGGTGCTGTAATTTCAGCCAGTTAATCGGCCAGTGTGTGTGGTGGGCAGTGTGGGGCACGGACTGTTCTTATTTTATTCATATGTGCTATTTTGTTCCTTTCTGTTGAAGACAGGACTTTACTGCCCCCTCCACACTGGCAGCTGCCTGACTCACCTTAGGCTTGCACTGGCCCTGTTTATAGCAAACCCCAACACTAACAAACATTCGTTTAGTCAGCCATACTTGGAATAGAAGCAAGTGAATACTTTACTTTTCTTTCTACACCTGAATACCCCAGAATACCTCTTCTTTCACCTGAGCACAATAGACACCAGAAGGAAAATTACTGGAATAGTCGGTTTCCCAGAAGACTTCTTCTAAGGAACAGTGTGAGAAGTGAGAAAGGCAAGTATTCACTTGCTTCATTTCCAGAATTGCCTATTTGGAAAAGTATGTGTCAATGACAGGTTTTCTTTTCATTGTAGAGAGATATTGAAGGATAATGAATGTAGTGCTCCTCATTTTAAACACTAGTACAATTTTTACGCTACGATTTTCATCTTTTCGAGCAAGTTCAAATTCCCCTTAACCACTTAAGCCCCGGACCAATATGCAGCCTAAAGACCCAAGGTGTTTTTACAGTTCGGGACTGCGTCGCTTTAACAGACAATTGCGCGGTCGTGCGATGTGGCTCCCAAACAAAATTGGCGTCCTTTTTTCCCCACAAATAGAGCTTTCTTTTGGTGGTATTTGATCACATCTGCGGTTTTTAGTTTTTGCGCTATAAACAAAAATAGAGCGACAATTTTGAAAAAAAAGCAATATTTTTTACTTTTTGCTGTAATAAATATCCCCCAAAAACATATATAAAAACATTTTTTTTCCTCAGTTTAGGCCGATACGTATTCTTCTACCTATTTTTAGTAAAAAAAATCGCAATAAGCGTTTATCGATTGGTTTGCGCAAAATTTATAGTGTTTACAAAATAGGGGATAGTTTTATTGCATTTTTATTTTTATTTTTTTTTTTACTACTAATGGCGGCGATCAGCAATTTTTTTCGTGACTGCGACATTATGGCGGACACTTCGGACAATTTTGACACATTTTTGGGACCATTGTCATTTTCACAGCAAAAAATGCATTTAAATTGCATTCTTTATTGTGAAAATGACAGTTGCAGTTTGGGAGTTAACCACAGGTGGCGCTGTAGGAGTTAGGGTGCACCTAGTATGTGTTTACAACTGTTTGGGGGTGTGGCTGTAGGAATGACGTCATCGATCGTGTCTTCCCTATAAAGGGAATGACGCGATCGATGCGCCGCCATAGTGAAGGACGGGGAAGCCGTGTTTACACACGGCTCTCCTCGTTCTTCAGCTCCGGGGAGCAATCGCGACGGAGCGGCTATAAACAAATAGCCGCGCCGTGGTCCCGGATCGCTCCCCGAGCGGACCCGACCTCCGCATGTAGCGGGGGGGGGTCCCGATCGGACCCCCCACCCGCTAATAGGCGAGGACGTACGTGTACGCCCATGTGCCTGTACGTGCCATATTGTGGACGTATATGTACATGCGGGGGTCGGGAAGTGGTTAAAGAAGACTGTGATGGTCGAAACACGTCGGGGTACTCATATGGACACCCATACACCCATGGCACATACTGTACTGTATTATGTTGTTGATCATTTTACTACTGTCTATATATTTTTCGAACTTTTTTGTAACCAGAGTTTACAATTTTTAACCATTTATATGCTTTTCACCCATTATATAATAAAAGGCAAGATTTTACATATCTTTATCTTTTGATATTCATACACCATGTTGCTTAAAAACCCATTGGGGGAACTTTTCCATTTTAGTTTTCACAATTTTTGGGGTGCGGGGCCCTTGGACTCTCACTATATGCGTTTTTTCCAGTTCTGGCAGCAAAAAACTAAGACAAACATGCACTTATGTTTTTTATTAAAATGTGGCAAATATTGCACTAAAAGATCAATCAAGGTGGTGGATTTTGAATGGCTATAAATTAAAAGTAGGGTGTCGTAATGACCTATGTCCCTACTTCTGAATTAGACAATGGTCAGTGTAGCAAATTTTCTCTTTTTAAAGCTTCATGTTGATTTTATTTCTATAGCTGTACAGAGTGCTGTCATTATCCAGAATTATAAAACAGAGTGATTGATGGATATGTGTACTTTGGGAATTTTCTGATTCTTTTATTATACTATTCCCCACCACATCCACAGTAAGGCAAGTCCATGTATTGATTGTCCTTTCTGTAAAATGGCAATATCATTTTCTTCCTCGGTAGAGGAAGTTGCAAAGGATTGTTATTACTGGAAACAGGGTAGACGATATGAGAAAAATAAATCTTATATAGCAGCTTCTTTTTGTTTTGAAATAGTAAATGCAAATAGTACTGCGCTGTCAGGAGTTGTTTGGTCAAACAGAAAAAAATAGATTTGCTAAAATTAAAATGTCCAAGCAATAGACCTTGGAGCAAACAATGTATACTTATACATTCTTCATACATTTGTTTGTCTTCTCTAGTGCTAGTAACTTATTATTATTTACATTGAAGTAAATTGCACTAACAAAATAATATAAGAAAAAAGAAGCAAAGCAAATATAATAAAAACTAGTTGAAAACATTAAACTTATAATACATTATTATAATATTAAGATAATAAAAAGACAAAACACAATAAATAGATTGTAACCACAAGTAAAGTATGCATGAAGTACATATATACATGTAACACTACTCCCAAAGGAGCGGCTGGATATTTTCGGGCGGCACGTTACCTCTATTTCTTCGCCGTCCAGGGTGATGGATGAGAGTAGAGAAAGTTCAATGTCCACACTTTATATTTATTTTTTAAAGATTTATTTGCTGAACTTGGTAGAAGAAATAAAGAAGTGGTTGAAAAGGTGGAAGGGTAACAGGTAAATAGGTTCAGCTGCGGTAGTTTAATCGGGAAGCACTTCTGCTTCCTGCGACACAGCTTTCGTCGCCACTCTAGCCAGAGTGGGTATTGCGCACCCGGATAGGTTTCTCTCACTAACCTAGCAGCAAGAATGTCACACGGAACATGGTACAGTCTCTGCCACAGACCTTCCCATAGATAGAGATACTTTTTGGTCCGGAATCCTTGCAGCACAGGATTCAACATCCGGATCTCTCCAGATTAACTTCTTGTAAAACTTGAAAATGACAGGCAATCACCATCAAGCCTTTCAGTAAACGGTGCATCCTTCGATGAAGTTCAAGGCCTCTCTTGAGACGCCAGCCTCGTGCTCGGTCCTCTCCAAGATAGGTCCTTCATCAAGCAGCTTCCTCCCTTAGGATGGACAGAACAGGATCACCATCAAACCTTTCAGTAAACGGTGCATCCTTCGATGAAGTTCAAGGCCTCTCTTGAGACGCCAGCCTCGTGCTCGGTCCTCTCCAAGATAGGTCTTTCATCAAGCAGCTTCCTCCCTTAGGACGGCCAGAACAGGATTACCATCAAGCCTTTCAGTAAACGGTGCATCCTTCAAGGCCTCTCTTGAGACGCCAGCCTCGTGCTCGGTCCTCTCCAAGATAGGTCCTTCATCAAGCGGCTTCCTCCCTCAGGACGGACAGAACAGGATCACCCTTAAGAGCATAAATCCAATCTGCTTACTGGGCCTACTCATAGGATCACAACCCCGGACCAAAATGCTCCGAAGCCAGGATTACAGGAACACGCACCCCCGGCCAGGAGGGCGACACACGGGATGGTGGGACGACAGACCCAGGATCGGCGACGACCCCAGACCAGTGACATCTGTCCCTTAAGTACCCCTCCCCAGCATACACAGCGGGACGATCAACCCCCACTGATTGGCTGCCGAGGGAAAATACTCAACTCACCTTGACCTAGCTGCTGCCACCCTTGGCCTGGAGTAACAACTACACCCCAGACAAACAATAGTGGTCACTCACAGCACAGCCATGGCTGGAACAGAAGCCAAATTTTCTGAAAATCATACACGCCTGAGTCAACTAACTCTCAGGCTTTCCCCTAAATTCAAAATAGCGCCAGCCCAACAGGAGCGAGCCGCCACATACAGATAAAATATTTGATTCCAATATCTGTTTGATACATCACATGATTAAGAATTAAAGTATATCTAAGCTCAAGAACAAACATATATATTGCAGCTTACCCATCCTTAGACGTGGTGGCTGCATTGTTTTTTTTGGCTTAGGCTAAGTACATTTTCTGCAAATACAGAAAATGCCAATAGAGATCCAGTGTCCTCCTAACTTACCGTGTAGTGAACTGGGTGCTAATTTTTTTTTATTAGCTTTCCAAGCTATATTCTGCAAGCTACACAACCCCTCTTTCCTACATAATACAGACAAAGAGAGAAGGAGCTTGGAGTGACCACATTGCTCCTCTATACACTTACAGTACATTGACTGAGCATTGTCACCCAGGATAAGGAGTGTGTTACTGGCAGGATCACCAACTTAAAAAAAAAAAAGGAAAAACACCCACAAAAATTAAAATTTGAGCCATCATATCCAATAATGGTAAGACTGAAATTTATTAAGATGTTTGTACTTACTGTAAAAATTACTTACTGTAAAATTCTTGAAGTCCATTGGGCAACACAGGAATTCCTAAACAGTTAAACGCCTTAAAATACTGCTACCTACATGAGGTATGAGGTATGCAAACTGGAAAAGAAAAAACATCAGAGATTCCCCCTTTAACTCTGTCTCTAATCCTTATGCTTCAGTTTTGTAAACAAGCAATACACAGTTCCAAAAGAGGTAAAGAGGATTAGACTACTCGCTGAACTCCCCTGGCACTGACCTCAGATTGTCCCCTGACCTCCGCTTCTGTCTGCTCCATTGACTTCTGTTTCACTGATCGGTTCCAGACTAAGCTTGTTTACTGACCACGCTACTGCCTGTGCCCTGTACCCAATCCATCTTGTCTGTGTATGACCCGGCCTGCCTGACTCTTTTACTCTGCCTGCTGTTCCAGCTGATCTACAGTCTGCTACCAGCAACTGTCTTAGCTGCCCACTGTTGCCAGTACCAGCCTGCCTCAGTCTGCTGTCTACCAGCCGTCTACCAGTTTGCCTGCTTAATAGAGCCTTCTTTCAACTTCACCTACCCTGCTGCTGGCAAGACTTACAGGCATTTGTTGCACTCTCTTCGTTGCACTTCCTGTTTACACTATCAGGGGCCCCGAGTCAGAGGTGTAAGAGAGGCCTTCATCATCATTTCAGGCTATACTACCATGTGATAGGGGGGAGAGGATTTTTCCTAGGAGGGGACATTTTAGGAGGAGAATTTGTGTAGGAAGGGGGAAGGATATTTGTGCTAGGCAGGGGGATATGGGGGAATAGGATTTGTTCTAGGTGGGGGAATTGGGTGTGTGTGCTTGGGGGGTTTTTGATGGAGGGAGAGGATCTGTGCTAGGAGGGAGGATATTTGTAGTAGGTGGGGGATTTGAAGGGGAGAAGATATGTGCTTGGTTGGGGGTGGGGAGAGAGGATTTGTGCTAGAAGGGGGGTTGGGAGGCGTCTATGGAAAGATAATCTGTGTTAGGTGGTGGGATTTTTGCGCGGGGGGAGGCGGTGTCACGTACCTGTTCTTAAAGCCGAAATGCTGAAAGGGCTCTCCTTGCGGCTGAGTGCTTGGTGTCCCTGAAGGTGAAAACAGGGAACACAAAGCTCAGAGAAGCAGGGACTACCAGCTGTGCCACAGATGGGAGATGCAGGTGTAAAGATCTTCCTGGAGGTGGATACCAGATGAGGTGAGCAGTAGAACCCAGTGGAGCTGATGATTGTGCAGACTGCACACAGAAGCAAACAGGTTGCAGTGGAGATTGCAGCAAGCTGGATTTAGCAAGTATGGATTGCAGGCTGGAGCAACAGGTACGTACTGCAGGTAGGTACAGCAAATTTAAGTAATGCAGAGGAAACCTGGGGGGTTGATGTGAAGATTTTTTGGGAGAGGGGGGATTTTTGCTGAGAGGGAAAGGGGGGGGTGTTGCTTTGGGTGGGGGCAGGGTTTGCACTCTCCTTACCCCTGCACTCCCTTTTTTTGTTTTCCTGACTCTTTATTCTGTGCATTACATACCACTCACTCCTGTACCCAGTGTGGTTGATTTACTAAAACTGGAGAGTGCAAATTCTGCTCTGCATAGAAAACAATCTGCTTCCAGGTTGTTCTAGTTTTGTCAAAGCTTAATGGAATATGCTGAAGTTAAAAGCTGATTGGTTACCATGCAGAGCTGCACCAGATTTTTCACTCTCCAGTTTTAGTAAATCAACTCCAATTTAGTTGACACACCTGACCTTTGCATTTGGGCATTATGTACTCCTGACCCCTGCACCCTGTGTGCCAACGGGTTCATTGTCTCAGCAGTTGCTGGTTGCTAAGAAGTCCCTGGATATTTTATGACGTTCTTTTAGATGGTGCTCTGGTGCTCTGGTCAGAAGAGACCAAAATTTTACTTGACTTAAAAGCAAAACGATATGGCCTAGATTCACGTAGTGCAGCATAACATTGTGCGGGCGTAGTGTATCTTGTTTACGCTACGCCGCCACAACTTAGAGAGGCAAGTGCTGTATTCACAAAGCACTTGCGTCCTAAGTTACGGCGGCGTAGCGTAAATCGGCCGGCGTAAGCGCGCGTAATTCAAAGTAGGCAGGTAGTGGGCGTGTTGTATTTAAATTAAGCGTGACCCCATGTAGATGCATGGCCGAACGAACGGCGCATGCTCATTATCACGTCGTATTTACGCCCAAAGCCTGTGACGTGAACGTAACCTACGCACAGCCCCATTCACATTCGACTTACGTAAACGACGTAAAAAGATACGCTTGTTCCGACGTCCATACCTTGCATGGGCTGCGCCACCTAGAGACCAGCTTTATCTTTACGCCGGCGTATGTCGTACGTAAACGGCGTAACTAATTGCGACGGGAGTACAAACGTTCGTAAATCGGCGTATCTTGCTCATTTACATATTTGACGCGGAAATCAACGGAAGCGTCACCTAGCGGCCAGCGTAAATATGCACCCCAAGATACGACGGCGTAGGAGACGTACGCCGCTCGTATCTTGGCCAAATCTATGCGTAACTGATTCTATGAATCAGGCGCATAGATACGACAGCGGCCATTCGGACTTACGACGGCGTATCTGGAGATACGCCGTCGTAAGTCTTTGAGAATCTGGGCCTATGCGTTTAGCGGAAAACTAACACTGCACTCTGAACACACCATTCCCACAGTGAAACAGCATTATGTTGTGAGGATGCTTTTCTTCAGCAGGGACAGGGAAGCTGGTCAGAGTTGATGGGAAGATGGATGGCACCAAATACCGGGCAATCTTAGAAGAAAACCTGTTAGGCCGCGTACACACAGTCGGTCTAAACCGATGAAAACGGCCTGAAGTCCAGTTTCATCGGTCCAAACCGACCGAGTACGGCCCATCGCTCTGTTGTCCTTCGGACAAAAATTAGAGAACTTGCTTTAAAATCTAACCGATGGATGGCTGACCATCGGTCAAAACCGATGGTTAGTACACAAGAGCATCGGTTCAAAACCTGCGCATGCTCAGAATCAAGTGGACGCATGCTTGGAAGCATTGAACTTTGTCGTGTGTTTTACGTCACCGCGTTCTGACCCGAACGTTTTTTTAACTGATGGTGTGTACGCACATCAGACCATCGGTCTGCTTCAGCGGTGAACCAATAAAAACGGTCCATCGGACCATTCTGATCGGATGGATCGACCGTGTGTACGCGGCCTTAGAGTCTGCAAAAGACTAGACTAGGGTGGAGGTCCACCTTTCAGCAGGACAACAACCTAAACATACAGTCAGAGCTACAATGGAATGCTTTAGATCAAAGCATATTCATGTGTTATAATTGCCCGCTCAAAGTCCAGACCTAAATCATTATGATCAATTACCTTCCACTTCAAAATTATGTGCCACTTTGTGTTGATCCATCTATCACATATATGTTTTTGGTTGGAACATGAAAAAATGTGGAAAATTTCAAGGGTATGAATACTTTTTCAAGGCACTGTAATTAAAAATATATATATATATATATCTAAAGTGCAAATGACCAGCACCAGAATGATCTCCTCTCTGCTCCTATATTCTCCTCCCCTCTCTGCCTGTCAGCTCACAACAGTGCCACCCCCTCTCCTGCTGCTTGAATAACTAACATGTATATACTCTCAGCACTGCCTCCTGTTGTAGTACCCCCCTTTGTGTAGGATTTATAAATATAAATGCTGTAAATACCTCATTTCAGAGCCCAGATCGCAAACACATAACTGGCCGGATCTCTCCTCCTCCCCTCTTCATCCCCTTCCGAGTGAGGTCAGTGGGGCAATATCAGGCCCCTCCCATTGCATCTGTCAGAGGAGGAAAGGAGAGATCCAGCCACTCATGTGATCACAATCTCGACTGTAATTAGGTAATTACACACAGAGAGGCATAATACAATAGGAGGCAGTGCTGATGGCGTACACAACCACTTTAAACTCTCAAGCATCTTCCTGACTATAGAGGTTAAACTTTTCAGCCTGTAGTTACTTGGTAAAGACTTTAATCTCTTTTTAAATATAGGCACCACACTGGCCTTATGCCAATCCAAAAGTACTACGCCAATCATTAAAGAGCCTCTAAAAATTAGAAACAATGGGCCAGATTCTCAAAAGAGATACGCCGGCGTATTGCCTGATACGCCGTCGTATCTCTGAGTCCGCCCGTCGTATCTATGCGCCTAATTCATAGAATCAGTTACTCATAAATAACCATTAGATCCGACAGGCGTAAGGCTCTTACGCTGTCGGATCTTAAATGCATTTTTTTTTTCGCCGCTAGTTGTCGCCGATGTCGTTTTCCCGATCGAGTATGCAAATTATCAAAATATGCGAATTCCCGAACGTATGCCCGACCGACGCAGTGAAGTTATGATGTTTACGTAAGATTTGCGATGCGTAAAGTTGCCTCTGGGTATATGAGGCGCAGTCAATGTTAAGTATGGCCGTCGTTCCCGCGTCGAAATTTGAAAATTTACGTCGTAAATGGCGCTGGACGCCATTTACGTTAACGTCGAAACCAATGACGTCCTTGCGTCGTCATTTAGCGCAATGCACGTCGGGAAATTTTAGGGACGGCGCATGATTTAAATGATCCACGCCCCCTAGCCGGATCATTTGAATTAGGCGGGCTTGCGGCGGAGGATTTACGTTACGCCGCCGCAAATTTACAGGCAAGTGCTTTGTGAATCAAGCACTTACCCGTAAAACTTGCGGCGGCGTAACGTAAATGAGATACGTTACGCCACCGCAAAGATGCAGCGATCTACCAGAATCTGGCCCAATGACTTTGAAATATATTTTTTTAACTCTTTGAGGACCCATGGGTGTAAGGAATCTGGTTCAGGTGCTTTATTCACCTTTATTTTGTTTAAGTGTTTTTTATACCATATCAGTTTTGAACCATTTTGGATCATTTGGGTCTATGTCAATATTATCTCCATTAAGGAATTTACTCCCCCACTTTCTTTTATATACACAGAGCTGAGGAAAGTATTTAACAAATTTATAAATGTACCTTCTTTTTGTCCCTAGTCAATAAACTCAAAAATAACTTGTAAAGGGCTCAAATGCTCAGACCCAGTAGCGAAGCTAGACATTCTTTCACCTGAGGCAAAGATTCAGTTTAGCACCCCTTCCCGAAAGAGGATGGTGTCAGTAGGTTTCTATTTTTATTATTTTATTTTTTAAATATTTTTTATTACAATTGTATTCTTTTTTACAATATTGTTACTAGTCATGTGCACACTGAAATATTTTGTTTTGGAATTTTGTTTTCGTCCGAAAAATAAATATATTTAGTTACTTTGAAATTTGTTTATTTATTTTGTTTCGTTATAAAACGCATTCGTCTGAAAATCCAAATTAATTAAAGCGGGGGTTCACCCTTAGAGGGCACTTTTCCCCCTTAGATTCCTGCTCGTTTTTACTAGGGGAATCGGCAATTTATTTTAAAATATGTGCAGTACTTACCCGTTTACGAGATGCATCCTCTCCGTCGCTTCCGGGTATGGGCTTCGGGAATGGGCGTTCCTTCTTGATTGACAGTCTTCCGAGAGGCTTCCGACGGTCGCATCCATCACGTCACGATTTTCCGAAAGAAGCCGAACGTCGGTGCGCAGGCGCAGTATAGAGCCGCACCGACGTTCGGCTTCTTTCGGCTACGAGTGACGCGATGGATGCGACCGTCGGAAGCCTCTCGGAAGGCTGTCACTCAAGAAGGAACGCCCGCTCCCGAAAGACCCATACCCGGAAGCGACGGAAGAAGATGCAGCTCGAAAACGGGTAAGTACTGCTCATATTTTAATAAAAATAGCCGATTCCCCTAGACCGAACGAGCAGGAAGCTAAGGGGAGAATTTTTTTTTTTTTACAAATGGGTGAACTCCCGCTTTAAGATCGAATCTGTCATTGAAGGCTTATGGTGTCTGTCGAATGTTCTAAGAAAATTCAACGGAGCAGCTAAACTGTACGACGCCGCAATAATACATTCCGGTCGAATGTTCCGGCCTACAAGTTATAGAAGAATTATAATGTTGTATGACACTAGTAATAATTATATTTATTAGGGCTGTTACTGATCAAAATTTTTCTGTTCAATTAATCGTTTTTTTTAAATCGATTAATCGACTATTTTCGATTAATTATAACGCACATACAGATCCAACTACTTTTAGCTCATCTCCTTGCAGGCCGATTCCCAGTGCAGCTACCAACCACTGGAAAAATGGATAGAAGGATACAAAAAACACACAAAGGCAGCGCTCGATGGGAATAGCATTAAAACTTTTATAGTCTTCAAGTAGGTAACCAAATAAATATTGCACTGGAGATAAAATTAATGTAGCTACATAAACTGTAAAAATGGTGCGAGTAATACCAAATGGTACCAAAAGCAGTCATAAAAACATGTAGCTAAGTATGATACTGGTATAAAAATGTGTACAACTATACCACTGCTGAATCCAGATGAGGAGAGGTTACCATCAGTCTGTCGGCATGTAGATGTCCCATGAAGGGAACTATCACAACTCCCAGTGGATGGTTGTAGAATCCCAGGTTGATGGAGGGAAGTGGTAGAGGGAAGTGTAACAGCCCTTGCGTGTGGCAGATAGAAAGGTCCCGCCAGCATGCAGATATGAAGGCACAGCAAAGGAGCCCTTCAGATGGACACGGCAAGCCCCGCCGGTGTCCGTTACTGGATCTCCGACGGAACTCCCTGAAGGCCCAGAAGCCGGTGGAGAGGTGAGTACCAATCAAAATAATTTTAATCGATCAAAAAGATTTTGATCGATCAAAAAAATTAAAGATTAATCGATTAATTAAAAGTTAATTTGCACAGCCCTAATATTTATGAATTATTATTACTAGTCAACTAACATTCAAATTCTTCTATAGCCTATGGGCAGAGCATTTGACCGAAAATGTATGATTTCGGCGTCGTACAGTTTAGCTGCTTGTCGAATCTTCATAGAACTTTTGACACTGCCTTCAGTGACAGATTCAACGTTTGTAGGTTTTCTCTGCTTCGTCGAATCTTCGTCGTTCATATCGAATGGTCTACCCCAACACTGTCTCTATAATGTCGAATCTTTACTCTCTATGTTGAATCTTTCATCTCTATGTAGAATAATCTTGGACTAATAGAGTTAAAGCAGGGGTTCACCCCCAAATTTTTTTTTTTAAATTAGATCTAGCATACTATTGATACTAAGGACATTTATTTTCGGGAGGTCATTTTTTTTTCTCTGTACATACCTTTATATCCTGAGTTGGCACTATACGGCGCCTGCGCAGTCAGCTCTACACGGCGGGCGCAGGCGCCGTATAGTGCCGACTCGCAGCTCGGCTATCTCCGTCAATCATCGAACCGAAGGATAGGAACGCCCAGTCCCGCAGTCATCGGAACCCTGAGGCTGGGATAGGAACGCACAGTCCCGGAGTCATCAGAACACGGAAGCCCTGGACAAAATCAGGATATAAAGGTATGTACAGAGAAAAAAAAATGACCTGCCAAAAGTAAATGTACTTAGTATGCTGGTTCTAATGTTAAAAATTTGTTTTTAGGGTGAACCTCCACTTTAAGGTTAGGCACATTTGACCACAGGTTCGATAGACACACATTGCTATGTCAGCGACATGTTGAATCTCCTATCTATACCGAACTGTTGTAGCAACGGAAAAAAAAATAAAGCATTTTTTTATATCAGATCTTTCGGATTCTGCGCATTAGTTTTTGTTTGTTAAAACGATAATAAAAATACCCGAAATTCGGACGAAGATGCATTCGGACGAAAACGAATGCACATGTCTAATTATTACATTGCATCAGTGTCACCCTTACATCAATGCCCCCCTAACATCAGTGTCCTCCTTAAATTAATCCCCCCCCCTACATGAGTGTCCCCATTGCTTCAGAGTCCTCCATTACTTTAGAATCCCCCCTAACATTAGTATGCCCTTACATTGGTTTTAGAGCTTTAGAGTCCACCCTATCATCAGAATCCCCTTTTACATCAGAGTCCCCCCTTACATCAGAGTCCCCCCTTACATCAGTGCCCCTCTTTACATCAGAGTCCCCCCTTACATCAGTGCCCCTCTTTACATCAGAGTCCTTCCTCACGTCAGAGCCTCTCCTTACATCAGTTCCCCCTTTATATCAAAGTCCCCTCTTACATCAATTTCCCCTTGCACCAGTGCCTTCCTTACATCAGAGTGCCCTCTTACATCAGTGCGCTCCTTTTTCATTAGAGTTCTTACATCATTGAGCCCCCTTACCTCAGTGTCGCTTTTACATCAGAGTCCCCAATTACATCAGAGACCCCTCTTACATCAGAGTTCCCCCTTACATCAATGCCCCTCTTTACATCAGAGTCCTTTCTTACATTAGTGTGCCCCCTTACTTTAGAGACCCTTCTTACATCAGTTCCCCCTTAATATCAATGTCCCCTCTTACATTAATTTCCCCCTTCACAATTGTGCCTTCCTTGCATCAGAGTCCCCCCCCCCTTACATCAGTGCCCCCTTTACATCAGAGCCCCCCCCCATAACATCAGTTCCCCCTATACATCAAAGCCCCCTTACATCATTGTGCCCATTTATATCATAGTACAGTTGTAGTAACACAGAACAGATCTTTCAGCTGCAGCTGCTCTTGTCGCTGCAGCTGAAAGATTGGTCCTGCGTGTGTAGGGAAAATGTGGACATGTAATTACAGAGCTTCTGTTCAGCCCAGGGTATCTGCTGTCTTCCAGGCACATTCCATTACCCGGTCTTGCTTGCTCAGGCTCCTCAGACACATTTCGGGGGCCCCAGGGGCAGACCATGGACATAGCCTGACAGCCTGCTGAGCATAGGTAGCAGTGACAGAAGGTGCCCGCACATGTCCTCCTGAGCACAACATTTACACAAGCATCTGAGTTCCTTCTCCTGCATCAGGCTTTTACACACCTCTGCCTCTCCTGAGCTCCTCAGGACAGATCACTGTTGCTGTGTCCTGGAGCCAGGAGCTGATAAAAACATTTCTGCATACCACCCCCACTCTCCTATCATTCTGCTCCCTCTCTGAGCGCCGGCCGACATACAGGTTTCCTGTACCCCCACTGCTGTGCTCCATCAGGCTCCCTTTCATCCCTCACTCACGATAACAAAAAAATAAAAATAAGGGGAGCTTCTACGTGACCAGGAGTGCTTCACAGATAGAAAGGAGCCGGAGGAGAACACAGCTAGCACCCTCTCGCTGTTCTCTCCTACTCGCTCCCAGCAAATGGCTGACAGGAGAAGTGATGTTGCTCTCACTACTTCTGTCAGCCACTACGTCCCTCTCTATGTGGAGCCCGGGGCACATGTGCCCCTGCCCCCCCCTTTCAGCCCTGCTCAGATCTGATTTTCTGATTTTTACTGTTAATATATTTGACAAATTTGGGGTGTTTCTCTTAATTCTCTTTTGCGACCTTCTGTTTTGAATTTTTGCGGCCTTGACTTCCTTTTTACATATTCTGTTGAATCCATTGTAACTTGTTTTTATCATTTTAAATGATAATAGTGTTCCTTAATTTTTAGATTTTATGAAATGTTCTCTTCTTAATATTTATAGCTATTTTTGACTTTGGACATGAGCCACATTGGTTTTATTTTTAGCCTTTTAAACATATTGCCCATGAGAATACTAAGAGCTAGAGTCAGGTAGCTCGGCGCATAGTTTTGCCGGTGTAGCGTATCGAATATACGCTACGCCGATAGCGCACACAGAGCCCAGAGCAGTATTCACAAAGCACTCGCCCCGTACGTTGCCACGGCGTAGCGTAATATGGTCGGCGTAAGCCCGCCTAATTCAAAGTAGGCTGGTAGTGGGCGTGTTGTATTGAAATGATTTGTGACCCCATGTAAATGAAGCGCCATACGAACGGCGCATGCGCACAGCGCATATACTCCCTAAGATACGTCAGCTCAATGCTTTCGACGTGAACGTAGCCTACGCACAGCCCTATTCCTGTACGTCTTATGTAAACGACGTAAAATTTGACGGCTGTTCCGACGTCCATACCTTTGCATTGGTTGCGCCACCTATAGCAGGGATAACTTTACGACGGACGTACGCCTTACGTAAATGGCGTAGATTACAGCGACGGGTGCAAGTACGTTCGTGAATAGGCGTATCTAGGTCATTTACATATTCAGCGCTTAAATCAACGGAAGCGCCCCTAGCGGCCAGCGTAAATATGCACCCAAGATCCGACGGCGTAGGAGACTTCCGTCGGTCGGATGAGGCCAGAATTCAGGCGTATCTAGTATAGAGAATAGGGCGCATAGATACGACGGCGCATCTGTTCACTTACGCTGCGTATCTGTAGATACGCCAACGTAAGTGTTCTGTGAATCTAGCTCTATATATTTTGCTGTGTACTTACAGTTGATTTCAAGCATTCTCGTTTCTGTTCTGTGTTCTTTAATGACAACATTGCCTCCCAGTCTAGATCTTGGAGAGAGGCACTCAGCTTTGGAATATTTGCTCTTTTAAAATTCAGTGTTTTTATCTTTATAGTATATGCTTGTTGTTTACAGCTAACATTAAATTAAATCACACTATGGTTACTGCTACTGAGATGTTCCTATATATGATCATTAGTAATAAGCTCCACAATGTTTGAGATTAGTAGGTTCTGCAGAGGTTCATTTTTAGCTGGGGCTTCTATACACTGTACCATAACATTATCATCCCAGCCCTTGCAACCCTTTCTGTCTGTGCAAGGAGTTGAGTCTCCACCTCCTTATTAACCACTTCTCAACCGCCGCATGTAGATATACGTCGGCAGAATGGCACGTACAGGCACATTGGCGTACCTGTACGTCCCTGCCTAGACGTGGGTCGGGGGACCGATCGGGACCCCCCCGCTACATGTGGTGGTCGGATACCCGCGGGGAGAGATCCGGGACGACGGCGCGGCTATTCGTTTATAGCCGCCCCATCGTGATTGCTCCTCGGAGCTGAAGAACAGGGAGAGCCGTATGTAAACGCGGCTTCCCCGTGCTTCACTGTGGCGGCTGCATCGATCGAGTGATCCCTTTTATAGTGAGACTCGATCGATGACATCAGACCTACAGCCACACCCCCCCTACAGTTGTAAACACACACTAGGTGAACCTTAACTCCTACAGCGCCCCCTGTCGTTAACTCCCAAACTGCAACTGTCATTTTCACAATAAACAATGCAATTTAAATGCATTTTTTGCTGTGAAAATGACAATGGTCCCAAAAATGTGTCAAAAGTGTCCGCCATAATGTCGCAGTCACGTAAAAAATGGCTGATCGCGGCCATTAGTAGTAAAAAAAATTTTGTAAACGCTATAAATTTTGCACAAACCGATCGATAAACGCTTATTGCGATTTTTTTTTTACCAAAAATAGGTAGAAGAATACGTATCGGCCTAAACTGAGGAAAAAAAATGTTATATATGTTTTTGGGGGATATTTATTATAGCAAAAAGTAAAAAATATTGCATTTTTTTCAAAATTGTCGCTCTATTTTTGTTTATAGCGCAAAAAATAAAAACCGCAGAGGTGATCAAATACCACCAAAAGAAAGCTCTATTTGTGGGGAAAAAGGATGCCAATTTTGTTTGGGAGCCACGTCGCACGACCGCGCAATTGTCTGTTAATGCGACGCAGTGCCGAATTGTAAAAACCCTTGGGTCATTTAGCAGCATATTGGTCCGGTCCTTAAGTGGTTAACATTTTGTGTGACCTGAGCTGTTATTTAAACAAAATGGGAAAGAAAAGCCCTGAAACAGAGAATTTGTGCTTACCATTTAAAGTTAATTCTTAAGCTATTAAAAATTGAATCTGCACCACAGAAAAACCATAGACTCATTAAAGTACTGCTGCTATTAGTATAGTGTAAAGATAACACTAAAAAAAATAGGTAATTATAGAAAAACAATGCTGTCACCCCAAGGTAAAGTTCAATATGTGCTAATCAATTTATCCTAAACTTCTATAACAAATGTCATCTAAAAAATAAATAAATGCATACAAATCACAAAATTCATAAACATATACATAAGAAGTGTCATCCCGACTCTGGAATATAGGCATATGTACTTAAAAACACAGGGTTTGCCTCCAGCTGCAACATCCTGGCTTTGAGTGGACCTTAGCATGTATGGTGGATTCCAGAAGGTTTGTGGAGACAAATACTTTTATGAACTTTGGCAAGGGACACTTTAATCATTTTAAATGCTGGAACAACCGAATATTTGTGCAGAGTCACATGAATTATGTGAAGATTTGATTTACAGTATACACTGGCCACTGCAGTTTAATAATTTTAGGACGTTTTGTACTTTTTATAACGCACTAGTCACTTTTTAGGCTTATAGCAAGCGAAGATCAACAATTAGCATAAAGGTAAAGCAGACCCTTAAACATAATCCACCCCATAAATTACAATATTCTTTATGCCTAAACCTTCTACTTTTCTCAATATAGATAACCTGAAGTTATATAAATCAGGCAGTGATAAATTCAGGTACAGAGTATTTCATATGTTATAGAGTTTGTCAGGTTAGAAAATCTAACAAAGGTGGCAGCAGTGCACCATGCCCAGCATTCTCGTAGACACTAAAAATGTCTAAAGTGTCATTGCAATTACCTATTCACCCTCAAGCTGAACACAATTGCCTTAAGGGGAAGGAAAGAGCAAAGAATTCCAAGAAAATGATCGTCACATTGATTTTTGGGTAGACTGAGTTCATTATGTTAAATTTAACCCTGCAGATGACAGAGGAAAGAAGCTGTAAGATATTATGGCTGGAAATATTGTAATATGTCATAAAACACTGAATGACTTACTTCTCTAGTGTACACTAATTTGCCATATCATTTACAGGTGGATTACATCTTAAAGCCCGCTTTAAGTAAAAAAAAAAAAAATATTTAATTAGTTAGAACTGTACCAACGCAAACGGCACTAACCTACAGCATTGGGCCATGAGTAGAGTTGAGCGGACACCTGGATGTTCGAGTTCGGACCCGAACCCGAACTCGAAAATTACGTGGGGTTCCCCCTAAATATCCATAACCAGACCCTTCAGGTCTGGTGTGAATTTTAAGGGGAACTCCACCCCAAATTTAAAAAAAAATGGCATGGAGTTCCCCCTAAAATCCACACCAGACCCCTTATCCGAGCACGTTGACCTGGCCGGCCGCAGAAAAGAGGGGGGGGACAGAGTGCTCCCCCCCTCTCCTGAACCGCACCAGGCCACATGCCCTCAACATTGGGAGGGTGCCTTGGGGTGCCCCCCAAAGCACCTTGTCCCCATGTTGATCGGGACAAGGGTCTCATCCCCACAACCCTTGCCCGGTGGTTGTGGGGGTATGCGGGCAGGGGGCTTATCAGAATCTGGAAGACCCCTTTAACAAAGGGGACCCCCAGATCCAGACCCCCCCTGTGTGAAATGGTAATGGGGTACACTGTACCCCTACCATTTCACGAAGGAAGTGTAAATAGTAGTTTTCAGAAAAAAACACACACACCGTAGAACAAATTACTTTATTAATTAAACCAAATAAAAATCCAGTGGTGAAAATAGACGATCGTTGCTGCTCGCTGCTCCATCGTTGTCTCTATCCAGCAACAGGTGATCTCTACCCCCACAACCACCGGGCAAGGGTTGTAGGGATGAGACCCTTGTCCCCATCAACATGGGGACAAGGTGCTTTGGTGGGCACCCCAAAGCAACCTCCCAATGTTGAGGGCATGTGGCCTGGTGCGGTTCAGGAGAGGGGGGGGGCCGCACTCTGTCCCCCCCTCTTTTCTGCGGCCGGCCAGGTCAACGTGCTCGGATAAGGGGTCTGGTGTGGATTTTAGGGGGAACTCCACGCCATTTTTTTTTTTAAATTTGGGGTGGAGTTCCCCTTAAAATCCACACCACACCTGAAGGGTCTGGTTATGGATATTTAGGGGGAACCCTACATCATTTTTTTTTTTAATTGACGGCAGGGTTCCCCTTAATATCCATTACAGACCTAAAGGGTCTGGTTATTGAATTTGGGGGGACCTCCGCGCATTTTATTTTCCCGAACTCCGAACCCAGACCCGAATTTTCAGCAATTATTCGGGTTCGGGTCCGGGTTCGGGTCCGGGTTCGGGAAAAACCCAAAGTCCGTACCGAACCCGAACTTTACAGTTCGGGTTCGCTCAACTCTAGCCATGAGCCATTATATGCACAATTGCACATGTGCCTGCACTGATTTCTGTGTATGGTCATGAATCTGATCTTGACATTCACTAGTGTGTCTCACTATAAGTGTTAGCGAATAGGCCCTACAGTTTTAGCTTCATAATCTAACAGACCTTCTTATTCACAACACTATTGGTCAGATAGACCACACAATTTTTTCCCAGCACTACTGGTCAACACTCTCTTCCTCAGTAGTAAAAGTCTGTGTACTGATGTTTGTGATGGGTGCTGCTGGTACTGTAGGCCAATGGTCTACAACCTGCAGCCCTGGGGGCTGGATGTGGCTCTTTGCTTGCCTTTATCTGGCCCTTGGGCCACTATTCGTCCCACTGATACAATGATACAAGGCACTATTCTTCCCACTGACACCAATGATACCAAAACTACTCATTTCACTGACACTAAAGAGGTCTATTCCGTTTATTCTCCTCCCACTAATATCAATGATGGGGCACACTTTCTCCCACTGACACCAATGATTGGGCACTATTCCTTCCACAAATATTAATGATGAGGCACTCTTCCTCCCACTGACACCAATGATGTGTCACTCTTCCTCCCACTAATACCAATGATGGGGTCCTATTCCTTCCCATGATACCAACAATGGGGCAATACCAATGATAGGGCATTTTCTACTCCCACTGGCCACAGTCTGACCCCCTTGACGTCTGAAGGACAGTAAACTGGCCATTTGTTTTAAAAAAAGTGACCACTGCTCTAGGGCATATTGCACTGGAGTTTGGGGGCACACATTGAATTTCTGAGACAAAATGTATTTTAACCACTTCAATACAGGCACTTTCACCCATTCCTGCCCAGGCCAATTTTCAGGGGTGTCACACTTTTATTGACAATTACTCGGTCCTGCAACACTGTACCCAAGCAAAATTTTTATAATTTTCTTCCCAAAAAATAGACCTTTCTTTTGGCGGTATTTTATCACCTCTTGGGTTTTTATTTTTACTAAATAAACTAAAAAAGACCAACAATTTAAGCAAAATATTTTTTTCCCCTAGTTTGTCATAAAATTCTCTCCTTCACTGACTGGTGTTGATGAGGCGGCACTGATGAGTTGACACCGATAAGGTGGCACGCATATGTAGGATGGGCACTGATATGCGGGACTGATATGCAGCACTGATAGGAGGCACTGATAGGCACTGATAGATGGCAGTGATGGGCACTGACAGGCAACACAGATGGGGACAGACAGGTGGCACTGATGTGGACTGACAGGCAGCACTGATGGACACTAATAGATGGCACTGCACTGATGGGCAGCACTGATGATGAGGTACTGACAGGTGTTACTGCTGGGCACTGATTGACACTATGGTTGGCTCTGATTAGCACTGTGGTGGGCACTGAGAGGGGGCACTGACTGGCATCTGATGGGCACATCTGATGGGGGCTGTGCTGATATTAAATGTGTTTATTATCAGCACAGCCCCCCCCCCCCAGTCTGATAGGGAGAGTCGCCGATCGGCTCTCCCTGTCAATGCAAACCGAGGAATGCCATTTACTGGCACTTCCTGGTTCACATGATGATCAGCTCTGATTGGTCACATCTGATTACAGATGTCAGAGGCTCCTTACCAGGATCAGAGATGCAGTGTGTCAGAGTGACACACCGCGATCGCCGCGCTGCGTGCACCTGCGACTGAGCACAAGCATGTTATCCTGCTGGACGTCATATGATGCCCAGTCAGGATAACAGAACCACTTCCTAGCTGTCAATCTGCTATAGGTCGGGCAGGAAGTGGTTAAATAATGTTAAGTATTTGTAAGTAATTTCTAAACAAAAAAACAACAATAAAAATTGTAACATAAGTTGGGACTATGAAGAGCTAAAGCATATAACATCTAATTTTGGCTTTAAAGACTACCCCTGGACAGTTTAAAATCTAGAATGGTGTAGGGAAGCATACATCTATAAGGTTTTTATGTCTATCTGTGGCCCTATTAGGGGACATCACTTTTTGTCCCTCTGACCCTATCACAAGTGTAGCGCCCTTTTAGGTAGGTGCTAGAGTGAGTGGATATAGTTTCTGGTTTCTCTGCTTAACAGGGAGACATCCAGGCAAATTTAAGTGCTGTCTGCTTAACAGAGAGCTGTGATTGTTTAGTGAGGTCTGCTCAGGGTGCCCTGTGCTGCTCATGCTGTCTTGCAAGTTCACACTGATCTAATGGCTAGGGAGTATATTGGACAGTGGGTAAAACCCTGGCAGATGAAAGCGTGGATGTCTGTACAGCCATGTCCAATTAAAAGGGAATCTGCCCCAAGGAATGGTGGGTAAATGTATTTATATCTGAAGGGCACGTGGGCTCGGAGTCTTATGCAGAGAGAGAGAGGTCAAGCCAAGGAGAGGTCTGTCGCTCCTCCTCCATGCAGGATGCCATGCGGTCTCAGGTGGTAGACCTGAGGTCCTGAAACCTTAAAGCTGCAACCCATGGTTCTTGTGAGAGCTAGCAGCATACTCTTGTGCACAAATGTGCAGTGGCGTCACTAGGGTTGGTGTCACCTGGTGCGGTAAAATATGGTGTCCCCCCCCCCCCCCCAATAACATTTTTCAAATATTTTTTACCCTACTGTTTTCTCTCTGTTCTCATTTCTTCCCCTTTTCTCTCTCTCCCTATCCATCTTTCTTGTGCGTTCTATCCCTTCTTCTTTCTCTCCATTTTTCATTGTCCCCTCCCCCACCTCTCTTTCTCCAGAACCGGAATTCACATCTCAGGAGACTATAGGCCAGGGGCGTGCCTAGAGCATTTGGCGCCCGGGCCGGATCCAATGTCTGGCACCCCCCCACACGTTAAAATGTAAAAACACCCCACATAGCCCCCTGCATACCTCTGCATCCTTCAATATCTTTTTGTTACTACTGTGTACCCCTCTCCACAACTGCACCTCTGGACCACTTTACATTGCACAGCACCCTGCACCTCTGGACCCCTTTACATTACACAGCCCCCTGCATCACTGGACCCCTTTACATTACACAGCACCCTGCACCTCTGGACCTCTTTACATTACACAGCCCCCTGCACCACTGGACCCCTTTACATCACATAGCCCCCTGCACCTCTGGACCTCTTTACATTACACAGCCCCCTGCATCACTGGACCCCTTTAAATTTACACAGTACCCTGCATCACTGCACCCCTTTACATTACACAGCACCCTGCATCACTGGACCCCTTTACATCTCATAGCCCCCTGCACCTCTGGACCCTTTTACATTACACAGCCCCCTGCACCACTGGACCCCTTTACATCACATAGCCCCTTGCACCTCTGGACCCCTTTACATTACACAGCACCCTGCATCACTGGACCCCTTTACATTACACAGCACCCTGCACCTCTGGACCTCTTTACATTACACAGTACCCTGCATCACTGGACCCCTTTAAAATTACACAGCACCCTGCATCACTGGACCCCTTTACATCTCATAGCCCCCTGCACCTCTGGTCCCTTTTACATTACACAGCCCCCTGCATCACTGGACCCCTTTACATCTCAAAGCCCCCTTCACCTCTGGACCCTTTTACATTACACAGCACCCTGCACCTCTGGGCCCCTTAACATTACACAGCACCCTGCACCTCTTTACATTACACAGCCCCTGCACCACTGGACCCCTTTACATTACACAGCACCCTGCATCACTGGACCCCTTTACATCTCATAGCACCCTGCATCTCTGGACCATTTTACATTACACAGCACCCTGCATCACTGCACCCCTTTTACATTACACAGCCGCCTGCACCCCTGCAACCCTTTACATCACATAGCCCCCTGCACCTCTGGACCCTTTTACACTACACAGCCCTCTGCACCCCTTTACATTACACAGCACCCTGCACCACCTCTGGACCATTTTACATTACACAGCACCCTGCATCACTGGACCCCTTTACATTACACAGCACCCTGCACCTCTGGACCTCTGCATGTTACACAGACCCCCTTCAGTGCAGACACCCCCTCAGTGCAGACACCCCCCCCTTTGTGCAACCCCCCCTCAGTGCAAATCCCCCCTCAGTGCAAACCCCCTCGGCCGCCCCCCCCCCCCCCCCCGCACATGTCAGCTAAAAAAATGTTTTATTTTTTTTTTAAATCAGGATGGTGTCACCCCTCTAGTGGGTGTCACCCGGTGCGGCCCGCACCCCCCGCACCCCCTAGCAACGCCTCTGCAAATGTGTTGACTAGGCGATCCAAAGTTCAGAGTGGATAATATCTCAGGCTTTACTGCCCTCCAGGTTAGGGGTATCCTAGCAGTCAGAAAAGAGAATAGAAAAAAAGAGGGCGCACCAGCCTTGTGTGCATTATCCTTTGATGTATTTATTAAAAGAAAAAGTATTAAAAACTACTCACAAGCATGGAAAGAAAACCACAATGTAACAGTCTTTGGCTTATGACAATCCTTCTACTGGTAGCAGTCTCCAGATCCTAGAGGGAGGACGTGCAAACCACTGCTGACTGACGCATTTCGAAGGGTTAACCTTCTTCCTGATCTGCACCCTCTTTTTTCTATTTTCTTGGGCGAGCTGACAGAGGGAGGATGTCCGTGGATCCTGTCTGGTACTACTGAGGAAGGCTGCCATGAGTGCTTCGGGAGCCTTGTGGGTACAGACCCTCCACAGGGGATCCTGGGGACTTGTGCTGTTAGATTCCCCCTCTGCTGAGTGCTCGAAGTCAGCTGCTGGGTGTGAGCTAAAAGGGAACACTGGCTAGTGTCTTGAAAAAGCAAAGTTCACTGAGTTCCTTCATCTACAAAGTGTCAGGTCTGCCAGATTACAACTGTCCCTCCGCTTTCCTGACCGGTAGTCTTGTTATCCCGGTATCAGGTGGAGGGACGGTTGAGATCCTGCAGCCAGGAAATAAGGAACCGCAATGGGAGATTTTCCTAGCTTGTGACGGAAAATATTAATTATATGAAGACAGGAGGCGAGTATCTTATGCATTATCCTTCTTTATTTTAATGCTCACAGCAGAAATGTGTTTCTAAAATCTTCAGTGTAAAAAACTTAAACAACTACCACCCCCAGCAGTCCGTACAGTCACTAACCACACCCCAACGGGGTCTCCATAAAAGGGGGCTGCTTGTGGTGGTTCCTCCTCTTTCTTGCTGCGACACTCCCTTGAGTAGAACGGCATCGAACGAGCTGTAAAGGTGGAACCTTGGACCTAGACCGGCCGGCCGACGTCCAGAGTCTTCTGTGAAGAAGAAGTAGTCCTCCGCTGTGGCCCAACAGGGGTCCAGGAAATGAACGATCCCAACGGGGAAAAAGAAGCAGGTCTATGTTTCAACCCACGGACGGGATGACATCATCCTTTAAACTGGATATTCCGTCTGCAACACGCAGGCTGTCGGTCAGTAACCTGTGAAGAAGAGAAAACAATCGTAATAGGGAGGGTAGGGAGGGAAGATACTCGCCTCCTGTCTTCATATAATTAATATTTTCCGTCACAAGCTAGGAAAATCTCCCATTATATATCAGACAGGAGGCTCATATCTTATGCAAGTTCAAAGCTGATGTAACAAACATACCAATGACATATTATATGATAACCTTAAGAGAGAACTGACTTAGAAATATGGTCCCTAGGTCTGAAATAGAATTGACGGAACGTGGTCTCCGAGGACCAGTCCGCTGCTTTCAGTAGATCGTAAAGGGAGCCTCCTGAGACGAGCACCTTGGTGGCCATGGCACCTCTGGTGGAGTGGGCCCCGAAAAGGGTGACGTCAATCCCCGCCATGTCCATGGCGGTCCTAACCCATCGCGCCAACGAAGCAGACGAAACCGGGAGATGGGGTTTCACATAGGACAGAAGGAGCTGGGAAGAGCCCACGGGGCGCAAGGCAGAAGTCTGGGATTCGTATGTCTGCAGACAACGAACGACGCAGAGAAGTGGGTGATCCGGAAATGAGGGGTAGAAAACCGAGGTGATGCCGGTTTTCGTCCTGCGCGTAATGGAAAATTCAACTCCCTGTGGTGAGAACTGCCGTCTGGAAATGTCCAGGGCTCTAACATCTGACACTCTCTTAACGGAGATGAGGCAGAGAAGAACCGTCAGTTTAATGGATAAAATTTTAAGAGAGAGATCTGAGTTGTCCCCCCAACTGGCGAACATATCCAGCACCTTGGAAACGTCCCAGGTCGCTTGGTATCTAGGCCTGGGGGGACGTTGGAATTTTGCGCCTCTCAAAAGTCGACACACAAGAGGGTGTCTGCCAATGGGTAGAGAATCCACGGGATGGTGATATGCTGAGATAGCTGATCGGTAGATATTAATGGAGCTATAGGAGCTACCGGAGTCAAAGGAGTCGGCCAGATAGTTAACCACTAGTGATACAGGGGCTCGAACGGGATCAACTTGTCGTTGATCACACCAACAAACCCATCGTCTCCAGGCTGATCTATATGCCGATCTAGTCCCGGGGGCCCAGGCCATGGCGAGGAGGTTCCGAGCCGACTCTGAAAGTACTCTATCAGGGGTTGTGATCCCGATACTAACCACGCGAGAAGCGGAAGGTTGCCCTCGAGAACTAGGGGGTGAGGATCCCCGGTCGGGTTGGTGAGGAGGTGAGGAAATTGTGGAAGAAGTCTGGGAAAGTCTATCGACATTGCTAACAACAGTGGGAACCAAGGTTGGGTTGGCCACCACGGTGTTAACAGTACCACAGTTGCTCCCAGGTTGGTTATCCGGAGGAGAAGTCTGGAAAGTATTTGAAAGGGGGGAAAAGCGTAGTGTGTTCCCTCCGGCCAAGGTTGGCGGAGAGCGTCCACTGCATAAGCCTCCGGGTCTGGCCTCCAGCTGAAGAAGCGAGGCAGTTGACGGTTGAGTCGAGAGGCGAATAGATCGAAGGATAGCGGACCCCAAAGCTCCTGCAAGAGGAGAAACATTGATCGATCTAGTCTCCAATCGCTGGAATCCCGAAGATATCGAGAGTTCCAGTCTGCCACGGAATTGAGGGTACCCGGGATGTACTCCGCTATAGGAGTGATGTTGTGGGTCAGACAAAAATGCCAGAAATCTTTCGCGATATACGCCAAAGTTTTGGATCTGGTGCCCCCCAGGCGGTTGACATATTGCACCGCTGCCACATTGTCCATGCGAAAAAGAATACAGCGTGCGGGAGAATGAGGCATGAAGCTCTTGAGAGCAAAGAGAGCTGCCAGTAGTTCTAGTGCATTGATATGGAGGGATGTCTCTGCTTGTGACCAAGTCCCTCCTGTAGAGGCTATGCCGCACCGGGCGCCCCAGCCCAAGCGGCTGGCGTCCGACTCTATGATCACATCCGGATTGGGACTGAATATGGTTCTGCCGTTCCACTCGACGGCATGGTGAAGCCACCATTTCAATTCCTCTGTGGTCTCCTGACAAAGAGGGATCTCGTCCGAGTATCCGAGGCCTTGTCTTAAGTGCATGATCTTGAGCCTCTGAAGGGCTCTGTAATGCAGAGGGGCTGGAAATATGGCTTGGATAGAGGCCGCCAGCAGACCCACCAGCCGGGCTAAAGCACGTAGGGAGAGGCATCCCCTGCGGAGGGCAGAACGAATCTCCTTGCGGATGAGCGTAAGTTTGGTCTTGGGGAGGCTGAGGGTAGATTGGATGGTGTCCACTGTAAACCCTAAAAACTCCATCTGTCTGGATGGGATAAGAACCGACTTGTCGTGGTTGATTATGAATCCTAGCCTCTGTATGAGTGACATGGTCCATGACATGTGGAGAAGAGCTTGGGGTTTTGAATGGGCCATAATGAGGATGTCGTCCAGATAAATTATCAGACGCACTCCTCTGCTCCTTAGAGCTGCCACCACGGGTTTCATGATTTTGGTGAAACCCCATGGGGCGGACGATAGGCCGAAAGGGAGACAAGTGAACTGCCACATCTTGCCCTTCCACGGGAAACGCAGCAAATGCTGGGAGTCCGGATGTATGGGGACCGTCAGATATGCGTCTTTGAGATCTACTTTCACGAGCCAGTCTCTGGGTTGGAGAAGGTCTCGCAGGAAGTGAATTCCTTCCATTTTGAAGTGTCGATACTGGACGTGTTGATTTAAACCTCTGAGGTTGATCACTGGGCGGTAGCCCCCCCCTTTTTTGTGTACCAAAAATAGGTTGCTCATGTACCCTGGGGAAGAAGGGTCTACTTCCCTGATGGCCTGTTTGGTAAGCAGGTCCCGCACCTCCCTGTCTATGAGAATGCTGTTTCGTTTTGCGAAACGAATGGGAGGGGGAATGACATTGAGGAGTGGTAGGGTAAGTAATTCTATCCCGAACCCCTCTACAGAACTTAAGATCCACGCGTCTGCCGTAATCGCAGACCAGGCGTGGGTAAAATATCTCAGACGCCCTCCCACTGGAATGTGATCGAGTGTGGTGTGGTGTATACTCACCGGTATAGGGTCTGGAGCGAGGGTAACCGCGTCCCCCACGTCCGCGCCAGGGTCTGCCTCTGGGAGGGAAAAACGGTGCAGGTTGAGCCACCGGGGCGGAGTAGGTTGGAGCCTGGTACTGGTATTGGGCGGAATTTCTACCCTGTGGCCTGTAAAAATTAGCGTGGCCGGCAGAACGGCCTCTACTTCTGCCGGCCCTGTTGAAAACCTTATTGGTTCCTGTGCGTCTCAAAGAGTTTTGCGCTTTGTCTAAGCTAGAAAACAAGCCGACAAACTTGTTGATGTCCTTTATGACCGAATCCCCAAATAGCATGCCCTCGGCCGATGGGCCGGGTTCAGACTCTGCCAGGTGTGAGAGTTGGGGATCCAGGCGCATCAGGATGGACCTGCGCCGTTCTACAGAACATGCCGTATTGGCGGTGCCTGCTAAGCATAGGGCTCTTTGCGCCCAACCCCTCAGTTGTGGTAAATCAACTGCTTGTCCCGAGGTTACTGCTTGCTCGGACAAGTTGAGGATTTTGGTCAGTGGTCCCATAAGATCCAGGACGCGATCTTGTATTGACCGAAAGGACCTCTCTATGCCCTTCTTTTGAAATTTACCTGTTTTGATTAGGTATTTTGTAAGGACTGGGTCTACCTCCGGGGTAGCTACCACTTTCTTGGGCAACGAGGGTCTGGGGCACTCAGCCCTCAATTTGTTGCGAGCTGTTCTGTCCAGGGATTTCCTGGCCCATAGCTCTACATACTGTGCCACATGTGGCAGGGGTGTCCAGTCCCCGGAGCGCGGGTGCGTAATCGCGTCCGGGTGGAAAAATGGTTCCCCCAAAGCGTCCAGGAGGACATCGTCCTGCGTAGCAGGATTGGCGATTGTGTCAGTCGCCGTGGCCCCAGCATCGTGACTAATAGATTCGGAATCTGATAACTCTGATCCCTCAGAAAAATCTACTGATTCCTCCGCAGAGGAATCCTCGTAGGAGTCCGGCTTAGTTCTTCTAGCGGACCTATACCCCTTTTGAGTCTCCCTGGGGTCCAGGGGTCGAGCAGAGTCAGATAGATGCTGGGGACGGTAGCCCGTGGTAGGGGCTACCTGTTGCACGTTATTTTCTTCCCCTGCCGGGGAGTCAAGTACCACCAGGGTGTGCTTTCTTTTGTGTAAGACTTTACCCTTTTTTAAAGGTGGTTCGCCGCTCTGAGGCGGTGGTGTAGGTACCACAGTGGGTTGTAACGCCCAAGCGGACGGGGCAGTGGAAGCCAGGGCCGCTTGTATGGACATTTGAATAATGTCCTGCAGTTGTGAAGCACTTAGGGTATGTGAAGTGCTATTGGGGTTACCTTCCCCATTGAGGGATTGAGGGTTAATCTCAGACATTTCAGTAAGAATATATATAGACTGTATGATAATAATCAATTAGTGCAGGATTAGCACTGCAGGTATCTTTAGGTTATATATATCTATATGCTTCTATATTGTGAACCTGCTGAACAGTGTCTCTATGCTGATCTGTATAGCCCTCTCAGGGACAATAATGGTCTCTATGCCCTGTAGTGGAAATCCTGATAGGGATGTTATAAGGAAAAAGGGTGTGGGCGGAAGCGTTATTACCCGGTATAATACGGGGAGATATCTAGTACCTCAGGCTCCAACTAGTCCTCCCTTCCGTAGGCGCCGAATGGCGCCGGAGGGGAGGGGAGCCTGGACTCTCCCAGCGGCCCGGGAACGAAGTCTCGCGAGACTACGGCCGCTGGGTGCTGATTGGACGAGCGCTCGGGGAAGACGCTCCGCCCCCCCGAACGCGCGCTGCAAGTAACAAGAGCTGAGGGAGACGTGTTCTCCCTCAGAATGGCGGCGCAACAGCAGTTACACAGAGGGGAAGTCAGCGTCGATGCTGCTGGTTCACAAAAGCCGGGAAAACGACACGATCACCGGGGGAAAAAATTCCTGTCAGAGTAATGATATTGGAGAATATGACAGTGATAGGAATATCACAATGGGAAATTAAGATGGTAAATCTACATAAACGGTATATAATTAAGATTGCCAAATTACAAAAACGGTATATAAAATGATGATAGGCATAATCAGAGGGAAAATAACAGGGATGGGAAGATCCCTGATGATCCCTAATGAAAACAGCGATATCAATCAGATGATAACAATAAAAGTACTTATCTGTTCCTGTGAGCAGAAAGAAAGAGGAGGAACCACCACAAGCAGCCCCCTTTTATGGAGACCCCGTTGGGGTGTGGTTAGTGACTATACGGACTGCTGGGGGTGGTAGTTGTTTAAGTTTTTTACACTGAAGATTTTAGAAACACATTTCTGCTGTGAGCATTAAAATAAAGAAAGATAATGCATAAGATATGAGCCTCCTGTCTGATATATAATTGATGGTGCAGACAGCCTAACCAAAACCCCCAGCAACAACTCACAGTTAGTAGAGGCTGAAGACAAGAACCCAGGAGGAGAAGGACAATCCAAGTATCACAGTCAAGAACGAGCCAGGCGGGGTCAGCAACAAGATAAGCAAAGTCCACGTAATAAACCAAGTATCAAAGTCAAGAACGAGCAACCAAAACTAATCTTTAGCTTTTATGCACAAATTTCACCTTTCAATTTCAAACATGGTTCTTTCCATGTTAGTGTTCATGTATACTTGCTATTATGATGATTTTGTAAAGCTGTCCTTCATCATGCTGGAAGGGCACTCAGCACAGTGGGACAACTTTATACCCAAGTTCTAAAGCAAACGTGTAAACCAGGCCATAGGGAAGTGTTTGGAGTGAGCACTGGGACAATTAGTTTTATCAGGAGAAGAAAGTTAGATTTGACCCAGATCAGCAATGACATTCTCCTTGTACAGACAGAAATCTCTCTGTATTTCCTCTTTGTATTCGTAAACTATGCTGATTAAATAATTTCAGCTTACAGGTTTTTCTTCTTTTTTTAGTTTGAATAAGGAGTAATGAGTGAGAGGAGGTGCAACTGAGCAGAACATAGATGACATTGAAATCACAGAGGGCGTCAGTCTGCCACAGTTTTCACAATCACAGTTGGCAGATTTTTTTTTCTTTACTGCATTTAATTGCAGCTCTCATTGTTCGGAGAACATTTTGGCTTGCAGTGGTCTTACATTTCCTTTCTACAGAGAATCAGAGCAGAAATGATTGAACTAACTAAGAGGAATTAAAAGATCAGATGCATATAACCTTGTGCAAAATAATGCAATGAGGCAAATTAGGAAAACACACAAAATTCAATAGGTACAAAAATAACTTTTGCATATCAGTTAAAGCTGATCTCTTAGCTAAAGAAAAAGTTATGCCGCCTACACACGACCGTTTTGAATGTCATGGAAAAAAACGTTGTTTTTCTCGACGTGATTCTTGTCAAGCCTGCCTTGCATACACACGATCGTGAAAAAAAATGCTCGAGCAAAGCGCGGTGATGTACAACACATACGACTGCACTATAAAGGGGAAGTTCCATTCGGATGGCGCCATCCTTTGGGCTGCTTTTGCTGATTTTGTGTTAGTAAAAGTTTGGTGAGAGACGATTTGCGCTTTTCAGTCTTCGTACTTTTCAGTCTGTTACAGCGTGACGAATGTGCTATCTCAATTACAAACGCTAGTTTTACCAGAACGAGTGCTCCTGTCTCATAACTTTCTTCTGAGAATGCGTTTTTTTCCCCCGTCGTTAAAGCCTACACACGACCGTTTTTAATGACCAATTTAAAAAAAGGTCCCTTTCCCTCAGCAAGGGTTAAATGCCCATTTTGGTTAGAGAATGATAAATTATGTGAATAACTTGCTTTATTCCTTGCTCTTCTGGCAGCTAACAATCTCTTACCTCTGACGCGGGCACTTAGTGGTCTCAAATATAATGCGCGATCACTGGTCTTGCATTTTACATGTTGACATTTGAGTGCTGTAATTGGTCAGGCAGCAAGGAGGAACTGCTTTGGAGGACCAGTATCTAGGGCAGCTTCACGAGAAGCCTGCTGGATTGAGGAATAAGGGGCCAGATCCTCAAAAGAGATACTCCGACTTAAGTGCTGTTCAGTCTGTGTGTAACTTTGGAAACGATCCTCAAAAGGCTTTTTCCAAAGTTACACAGAAGATCCGGCATGTGTAATTGATTTACACTGCCTAATTTTAGGATGCAGTACCGCATCCGCCGCTGGGGGCATTTCAAGTCGAAATGCCGTTGCTAGTATGCAAATTAGCACTTAAGGCGATCCACAAAGCTTTCTAGCTTCTTTTTTGCGCCGTAAGTGTTATTTTGCAAGTGTAAAATTAGGGCTCGTTTTACAAAGTGTAAAGTTAGTCACACCTTGTAAAGGCCCATTGCAGCGACGGCATTTGGTATGCTTTCCCGAGGGAGAACTCCACGTCAATTTGTAAAAAACAAAACCGGCATGGGTTCCCCCCCAGGAGCATACCAGGCCCTTAGGTCTGGTATGGGTTGTAAGGGGACCCCCCCTACGCCGAAAAATTGACGTAGGGGGTCCCCCTACAATCCATACCAGACCCGTATCCAAAGCACGCTACCCGGCCGGCCAGGAAGGGAGTGGGGACGAGCGAGCGCCCCCCCCCCTCCTGAGCCGTGCCAGGCCGCGTGCCCTCAACATGGGGGGGTTGGGTGCTCTGGGGCAGGGGGGCGCACTACGGGCCCCCCCACCCCAGAGCATCCTGTCCCCATGTTGATGAGGACAGGACCTCTTCCCGACAACCCTTGCCATTGGTTGTCGGGGTCTGCGGGCGGAGGCTTATCGGAATCTGGGAGTCCCCTTTAATAAGGGGGCCCCCAGATACCGGCCCCCCACCCTAAGTGAATGGATATGGGGTACATCGTACCCCTATCCATTCACCTGGAGGCAAAAAGTAAAAGTTAATAAACACACAACACAAGGCTTTTTAAAATATTTTATTATTCTGCTCCGGACGCCCCCCCTGTCTTCGTTATTAGCTCAATTACCAGGGGGGGCTTCTTCTTCCGCTCTCCGGGGGTCTTCTTCCACTCTCCGGGGGTCTTCCGCTCTCCGGGGGGGCTTCTCCGGACTCCGGGGGGGCTTCTCCGGACTCCGGGGGGCTTCTTCCATCTTCTCCCCTCTTCCGCTCTTGACTCGGCGAACCCCGGTTCTTCTGCAGCTCTCCGGTGCCTTCTTCTTCAGCGCTGGCTGCCTGCTATGTTTGTGTGTTAGCTCGATTTCAAACAGGCAGCCGGCGCGGTCTTCTGTGACGTCAGGGTCTTCTGGTCTTCTGTTCTTCCGATGTTGCCTCGTCGCCTGTTGTCGCTGTAATGATGGAAGCGCGCCTTGCATCACATTTATATAGGCATCACCGTCCCATCATGCTCCGGTAGGTACCCACGTGGTGGGTGCCTACCCACGTGCACCCACCACGTGGGTACCTACCGGAGCATGATGGGACGGTGATGCCTATATAAATGTGATGCAAGGCGCGCTTCCATCATTACAGCGACAACAGGCGACGAGACAACATCGGAAGAACAGAAGACCAGAAGACCCTGACGCCACAGAAGACCGCGCCGGCTGCCTGTTTGAAATCGAGCTAACACACAAACATAGCAGGCAGCCAGCGCTGAAGAAGAAGGCACCGGAGAGCTGCAGAAGAACCGGGGTTCGCCGAGTCAAGAGCGGAAGAGGGGAGAAGATGGAAGAAGCCCCCCGGAGTCCGGAGAAGCCCCCCCGGAGTCCGGAGAAGCCCCCCCGGAGAGCGGAAGACCCCCGGAGAGTGGAAGAAGACCCCCGGAGAGCGGAAGAAGAAGCCCCCCCTGGTAATTGAGCTAATAACGAAGACAGGGGGGGCGTCCGGAGCAGAATAATAAAATATTTTAAAAAGCCTTGTGTTGTGTGTTTATTAACTTTTACTTTTTGCCTCCAGGTGAATGGATAGGGGTACGATGTACCCCATATCCATTCACTTAGGGTGGGGGGCCGGTATCTGGGGGCCCCCTTATTAAAGGGGACTCCCAGATTCCGATAAGCCTCCGCCCGCAGACCCCGACAACCAATGGCAAGGGTTGTCGGGAAGAGGTCCTGTCCTCATCAACATGGGGACAGGGTGCTCTGGGGTGGGGGGGCCCGCAGTGCGCCCCCCTGCCCCAGAGCACCCAACCCCCCCATGTTGAGGGCACGCGGCCTGGCACGGCTCAGGAGGGGGGGGGGCGCTCGCTCGTCCCCACTCCCTTCCTGGCCGGCCGGGTACCGTGCTTTGGATACGGGTCTGGTATGGATTGTAGGGGGACCCCCTACGTCAATTTTTCGGCGTGGGGGGGTCTCCTTACAACCCATGCCAGACCTAAGGACCTGGTATGCTCCTGGGGGGGGAACCCATGCCGGTTTTTTCTTTGAAAATTGGCATGGAGTTCTCCCTCAGGAATGCATGCCGCTGTCATTTTTTTTTTCCCCGACGCAACTTTAAGCCGTCGCGATCCTCAAAACTCGGCGTAACGTAACTTCGCGCATGCGCAGTACGGCCGACGCGCATGCGCAGTACGGCCGGCGCGGGAGCGCGCCTCATTTAAATGGGACTCGCCCCATTTGAATAGGAACGCCTTGCGCCGGCGGAATTTTAGTTACACAGCCTGAAATTTCTAGATAAGTGCTTTGTGGATCAGGCACTTAGGTAGAAACTTTAAGGCAGTGTAACTTAAATTGGATTTTTTAAGTTACGTCAGGTTTTTGTGGATCTGGCCCAAGGTAACTATTTTACCTTTATCAGATAAAATCTTAAGAGCAACTAAAATGTCTATTTCACTGTATTGGCAGCAAGGAACACACTCCCAATATAAATGGGCAAAAAATATAAACTTAAAGGGGTTGTAAAGTTTTATTTTTTATTTTCTAAATACTGTAGGTTCCTTTGAGCTAGTGCATTGTTGGTTCACTTACCTTTTCCTTCGATATCCCTTCTAAATGTTTTTTTTTCTTTGTCTGAATTTCTCACTTCCTGTTTCTCCTCAGTAAGATTTCTGCCATCATCCGAGCGGTGGAAAGTCATTTAGAACAGCTTACCGAACAGCTTACTGAGGAAGAACAGGAAGCGAGAAATTCAGACAAAGAAAACAAAGAGAACAAACATTTAGAAGGGAAATCAAAGGAAAAGGTAAGTGAACCAACAATGCACTAGCTTAAAGGAACCTATTTAGAAAATAAAAATGAACCTTTACAACCCCTTTAACCACTTAACCACCAGGTGGTTGCTTAACTGGGGGTCGCCGTTCTGAAACGGCGCCCAGCAGAAGCAGTAATGCGCGCCGCCTCGGGCGCGCACACAGAAAATTCTGTGCGCGCCGGGTCTATGAGACCCGGCGCTACACAGATCACGGTAACTGACCGACAACAGCGGTCTTTTACCATGTGATCGCGCCGTCCAATGACGGCGCGATCACAGGTAAACAAACCGGCGTCATTTGATGACGCCGGTTCCTCCCTCCTCTCGCTGTACCGACCGATCGGTACAGTGTGAGAGGAGAGCGCGGATGGCAGCAGCAGTGTGGGATGGATCTGTGACTATTGCAGTCACAGATCCATCCATCCCTGCTCAGCCATCCCTGCATTAACCCCTGCAACACTCTGCCTTCCCTGCGCAATACTCTGCAATGCTCTGCCTTCCCTGCGCAATTACTCTGCAATACCCCCTGCGCAATACTCTGCAATACCCCCGCGCAATACTCTGCAAAACCCCCGCGCAATACTCTGCAAAACCCCCGCGCAATACTCTGCAAAACCCTCGCGCAATACTCTGCAAAACCCCCGCGCAATACTCTGCAAAACCCCCGCGCAATACTCTGCAAAACCCCCGCGCAATACTCTGCAAAACCCCCGCGCAATACTCTGCAATACCCCCGCGCAATACTCTGCAATACCCCCGCGCAATACTCTGCAATACCCCCGCTCAATACCCTGCAATACCCCCGCACAATACTCTGCAATACCCCCCACACAATACACTGCAGTACCCCCGCACCAATACTCTGCAATACCCCCGCGCAATACTCTGCAGTACCCCCGCGCAATACTCTGCAGTACCCCTTGCGCGATACTCTGCAATACCCCCGCGCAATACTCTGCAATACCCCCGCGCAATACTCTGCAATACCCCCGCGCAATGCTCTGCAATACCCCCGCGCAATACTCTGCAGTACCCCCTGCCAGTACTCTGCAGTACCCCTTGCGCAATACTCTGCAGTACCCCCGCACAATACTCTGCAATTTCCCCCTGCGCAATACTCTGCAGTACCCCCCGCACAATACTCTGCAATACCCCCCGCACAATACTCTGCAATACCCCCCGCACAATACTCTGCAATACCCCCCGCACAATACTCTGCAATACCCCCGCACAATACTCTGCAATACCCCCCACACAATACTCTGCAATACCCCCCACACAATACTCTGCAATACCCCCCACACAATACTCTGCAATACCCCCCACACAATACTCTGCAATACCCCCCACACAATACTCTGCAATACCCCCCACACAATACTCTGCAATACCCCCCACACAATACTCTGCAATACCCCCGCACCAATACTCTGCAATACCCCCGCACCAATACTCTGCAATACCCCCGCACCATACTCTGCAATACCCCCGCACCAATACTCTGCAATACCCCCACACAATACTCTGCAATACCCCCGCACCATACTCTGCAATACCCCCCACACAATACTCTGCAATACCCCCCACACAATACTCTGCAATACCCCCCACACAATACTCTGCAATACCCCCGCACCAATACTCTGCAATACCCCCGCACCAATACTCTGCAATACCCCCGCACCATACTCTGCAATACCCCCGCACCAATACTCTGCAATACCCCCGCACCAATACTTTGCAATACCCCGGCCAATACTTTGCAATACCCCGGCCAATACTCTGCAATACCCAGAAAATACTCTGGGGAAAAAAATGTGTTTTAACCACTTCCCGCCCACGTCATATGAGGTCCTTGACTTTGTGCAGGGATATCTAAATGATGCCTGCAGCTACAGGCATCATTCAGATATCATTTTTTTCAGCCGGCGATTCTCTACACCATAAGAATGATCATGGCGGCTGTTCCGCCTCTTGATCGTTCTTACGGGAGGAAAAAAGGGACGTCCCCACTCCCTTCGCCCTCCGGTGCTTCTTCTGACTCACCGCTGCGATCGAAGCCAGGATCGTTTTTTTTCTTGTTTTTTTTCAGGCTTCCCAGCCTAGAGGTGAGATGTGGGGTCTTATTGACCCCATATCTCACTGTAAAGAGGACCTGTCATGCTATATTCCTATTACAAGGGATGTTTCCATTCCTTGTAATTGGAATAAAAGTGATCAAAACATTTATTTTTGGGGAAAAACGTGTCAAACTAAAATAAATAAAGTAAAATGAACAATAAAAATAAAAAATAAATATTTAAAGTGCCCCTGTTCCCGCGTGCTTGTATACAGAAGCGAATGTGTACGTAAGTCCCGCCCACATATGAAAAAGGTGTTCAAACCACACATGTGGGGTATCGCTGCGAACGTTAGAGCGAGATTTTCTAGCAAATAAATGATGATTTTTACATGTAGGAGAGAAATGTCAGAACTGGTCTGGGTGCTCCAGAACGCCTGATGGTGCTCCCTGCATGTCGGGCCTCTGTATGTGGCCACGCTGTGTAAAAGTCTCACACATGTGGTATCGCCATACTCGGGAGGAATAGCAGAATGTGTTTTGGGGTGTAATTTGTGGTATGCATATGCTGTGTGTGAGAAATAACCTGCTAATATGAAACTTTTGTGGAAAAAAAAAAAAAAAAAAAAAAAAACCTTGATTTTGCAAAGAATTGTGGGAAAAAATGACAACTTCAAAAAACTCACCATGCCTCTTTCTAAATACCTTGGAATGTCTTCTTTCCAAAAAGGGGTTATTTAGGGGGTATTTGTACTTTTCTGGCATGTTAGGGTCTCAAGAAATGAGAGAGGCTGTCAGTACATCAGATGTGATCAAATTGATAAATTTTCAGTAATTGGTACCATAGCTTGTAGACCCTATAACTTTCACCCAGACTAAATAATATCCAATTTTTTTTTTTTTTACCAAAGATATGTAGCAGTATACATTTTAGGCCAAATTTATGAAGAAAAATTCATTTTTTGCAAAATTTTATAATAGAAATGAAGAAAAATTCATTTTTTTACAAAGTATTCGTTCTTTTTTCATTTATAGCGGAAAAAATAAAAACCGCAGAGGTGATCAAATACCACCAAAAGAAAGCTCTATTTGTGGGAAAAAAGGACAAAAATTTCATTTGGTTACAGTGTTGTATGACTGAGTTATTGTCATTCAAAATGTGAGAGCACCGAAAGCTGAAAATTGGTCTGGTTATTAAGTGGGTTTAAGTGCCCAGTTGTCAAGTGGTTAAAGGGGTTGTAAACCTTTGTGTTTTTTCACCCTAATACATCCTATGCATTAAGGTGAAAAAAGACCTTGTAGTGCCTGGCCCCCCAGCCCCCCCATTTTACTTACCAGAGCCTCTAATTTCTGTGGGCGCTTCATTGGATAGATTGATAGCAGCGCAGCCATTAGCTCACACTGCTGTCAATCAAATCCAATGTTCAAAAAGGCAAAGTACCTGCGCTTAGGACCGTATGACCTGGCTGCTGCCCCCCTGAAACCAAATCCCCAAGAAGGGGGCAAAAAAATGTGTAAAAGTGGGGTGATGGCGCTGCCTGTGCCCTACCCTCCTATACTCATAAAAGTGAAAAAGGGGGTTAATTGTAGAGTGCTAGTGAATAAGGACTATACGTCAAATAAAGGTGAAACTCCTATATCTGATATCAGTGTAAGGTCACCTAGATATGTTCCACATGAAATAAATATTAAAGTGTCAGAAAGCAGTGATAAAAGAACACAAAAATCGTGTGGGCCTAATACAGGCCCTGTGCAAGTAAGGAGGACCTCCCTTACAAACCACCAGATGGCAGTAGTGTGCCTAGTAGCAATGTGCTGTGATCAGAACAAACAAAAACAGATGAAAAAGTAAAAACAAAAATATATGTGATAGCAGACCATCAGTATAATAAATCCAAAATAAGTAAATCTAGAGTCCAAGGTAGTATGTTTAGGCGATAAGGATATCACATGTGAAGCAGTCTCTTGCGAGCCAATTCAATTAAGTTCCAAGCAAGACTGCTTCACATGTGATATCCTAACGTGGATTATCGCCTGAACATACTACCTTGGACTTTAGATTTACTTATTTTGGATTTATGATACTGATGGTCTGCTATCACGTATATTTTTGTTTTTACCTTTTCATCTGTTTTTGTTTGTTCTGATCAAAGTACCTGTACAATACATTTATATACTAATCACATATATCTTAACGTGTAAAATACTAATTAAACATGTGCCAATGGTTATTTAATTAAAGTTCTTCTTATATTAGTCCAAATAAATGGATCCAGTGCTTCAGTGCAATCAAATGAAAAAGAAATGAAAATCAAATAAAGATGAGGCTTGCTAAATCTTCACAAATCCTCAAAACGTGCTTTGTGTTAATTCACCACAGTGCTCCCCAATTAGGTATGCACTCACCTCATAGAGTGTGACCTCACATTTAAGTTTGGTCAAAGACAGCCTTTTAGTCACCTTGGACTAGCAAATCGTGTTTTCCTCCTTCCCGTCCTGTCAGTTTTTCTTCACCATTACTCGATATATGTGAAAAGAAAGGGGCTCCAAATAGTGCTTATATCTTTTAAAACCAGTAACGTTTATTAAAATAATTGTATCAGAATCACTTTTATCAGGTGCTCCAGTGCACCAACTGTGTACAACATGTAAAAGTATAAAATCCACTATACTGCAACAAACTAGTACTGCTCTGAGGGAATTCAAAGCGTCTTAACAAACCATTTACCCCTCCCCTACGTGTTATGTCACATGGTCACGTGACTCATCAGGGAATCCCCCTCTTAACTCTTGCAGTGCAAAGGTCACCCCACTCCAAGGCTAAACATTTTATGAAGAAATTAAGGGTGGCGCTGCAAGCTCTAGTTGGTCCTTATATGCTGACAACCACTGGGAGTGCAGACAGGTGTAAGTTTGAGTACAATTTTATGAAACTGATTTTACAATAGCAGAATGATGGCTGGGAAGTAGTTCAGTTATTCTGACTGGGTGTCATATGATGTCCAGCAGGATAACTTCCTGCGCTGACACATCGCCACTCCGATCTAGGTAAAGAATCTCGACAGAGACTCTTTACCACATGGTCAGCCATGTCCAATCACGGCTGATCATGATGTAAACAGGAAGAGCTGATGATCGGCTTTTCCTCACTCGCGTCTAAGGCCCCGTACACACGGCCGAGGAACTCGACGTGCCAAACACGTCGAGTTCCTCGGTGAGTTCAGGGATGAAGCCGCAGAGGAGCTCGGCGGGCCGCCTTCTCCCATAGAACAACGAGAAAATAGAGAA
The DNA here is from genome assembly GCF_905171775.1 of Rana temporaria. Classification (NCBI taxonomy): domain Eukaryota; kingdom Metazoa; phylum Chordata; class Amphibia; order Anura; family Ranidae; genus Rana; species Rana temporaria. The sequence goes on along the minus strand of NC_053496.1, from coordinate 102,035,576 downwards.
CATGTCCATCGGGCCAAAAGTGTACAGTCGACAGAGTTTCTCGGCAGAATCCGGGTTTGAGCGAGTTTCTCTGTGAATTCTGCCGAGAAACTCTGTCGTGTGTACGAGGCCTGACAGATGTGAGTAGAGGAGAGCCGATCGGCTGCTCTCCTGACAGGGGGGTCTGCGCTGTTTGTTTATCACTGCAGCCCCACCTCGGATGCCCACCCAGGACCACCAGGATGGCGCCACGTCCACCAGGGATGGCCCCCAAGGGATCCAGGGATAAGCCAATCAGCGCCCAGGCAGCTGGCAATCAGTGCCCAGGCAGCTGCCAATAAGTGCCAATGAAAAATGCCTGCCAGTGCCAGTGTCACCAGTGATGCCTATCAGTGAAATCTATCAGTGCCAGCCATCAGTGCCCATCAGTGCCACCTTTCAGTGCCCAACAGTGCCGCCTATCAGCACCCATCAGTGCCTAGCAGTGCCCCCTATCAGTGCCACCCATAAGTACCCATCAGTGCAGCCTTTCAGTGTCCATCAGTGTTGCCTATCTGTGCCCACCAGTACCACCTATGAGTGCCCATCAGTGCCATCTATCAATGCCCATCAGTGCCGCCTATCAGTGCCGATCAGTGCCACCTCATCAGTGCCATCTCATTGGTGCCACCTCATCGGTGACGCCTTATCAGTGCCCATCAGTGAAGAAGAAAAACTTACTTATTTACATTTTATAACAAAAAAAACCCCAACAAATTTTATTTTTATATTTGTTTAGCAAACAAATAAAAACCGCAGAGGTGATCAAATACCACCAAAAGAAAGCTTGTCATTTAAAAAGTGACAGCACTGAAAGCTGAAAATTGGCCTGGGCAGAAAGGTGCGAAAGTGCCTGGTATTGAAGTGGTTAACCACCTTGCCAAGACAGGTTTTTGGACCCTGCATCCTTTAGGATGTTTTGTATCCTTTGGACATCTTTCTGAATTATTGTGGGATAGATCTGTGCGTTCCATGGCTCCCTGTGCGACAGGCATTCACCTGATAGTGATATTTTCTCAATTAAGCACTAGCTGATTATTTATTTATCTCCCCCTGTCTGTGGAATCTCTATTCCCATGACTAAGCCCTGTTGGCTGGGTGGAAGATGTCGGGGTTGTGGCCTTAAAGGAGTCTAGGCTGAGGCTGCTTCCACTGTTTACATCAGGGTTTTGTGTGATGTGCAGTACCCGGGGCTTCCTTTTCTTCCTCAATAAAATTTTCACAACCCAGACTTCAGCTTTAAAGGGTAACTTCAAACAAATTTTGAATCATTGAGTGAAATTTAAACAGCTAAATACACAGACAAATTGCATATGTAACCCTGACTGTAGCTGATAACTGCTGTGGAACTTATTTCTTTGTTGCTGCTGTATTTTCCTTCTGCAGTGTTGACAGGGTTAAACAAAATATTCATTAATACAGAAGGGCAGCAACCATCTTTAACCACTTCCAGACCGCCCCACTTGCATTTACTGCAGCCCAGGTGCACAAAATCATGTACCTGTACATTATTTTGTGCACGCGGTGATTGGACCTGGTCTTCTAAGGCTCTCAGGAAGAGGATTATCCTTGAAATGCGTTAGTCGAATAAGACGATTATGCACCTTTTATCCCTTATATGGGCATCGTTTTACATATAATACTATTTGTTTTAGTGCTATCTTTCTTGTAACCTAGCCACCTATGAATACATGATATTTTCTGTACATACCTATTAGTTTGAAATAAACGCGTTAAAAGTAGACATGTGCATTCGTTTTCGTCCGAATGCATTTTCGTCCGAATTTCGGATATTTTCCTTATCGTTTTAACCAACGAAAACGAACATGCAGAATCACAATCCGAAAGATCCGACATAAACAAAATGTGTTTTTTCCGTTTTCGTTGCTACAACAGTTCGATATAGATAGGATATTTGACATGATTGCTGACAATAGCAATCTGTGTCTCTATCGAACCTGTGGTCAAATGTGCCTAACCTTAACTCTATTAGTCCAAGATTATTCTACATAGAGAGGAAAGATTCGACATAGAGAGAAAAGATTCAATATTATAGAGACAGTGTTGGGGTAGACCATTCGACACGAATGACGAAGATTCGATGAAGCAGCGAAAAACATACAAAACGTCGAATCTGTCATTGAAGGCTTATGGTGTCTGTTGAAAGTTCTAAGAAGATTCGACAAGCAGCTAGACTGTACAACGCCGCAATCATACATTTCCGGTCAAATGCTTGGCCCATAGAATTAGAATGTTGGTGACTAGTAATTATAATTTATAAATATAATTATACTAGTGTCATACAACATTAGAATTCTTCTATAGCTTGTAGCGGAACATTCGACCGGAATGTATGATTGCGGCGTCGTACAGTTTAGCTGCTCCGTTGAATCCTCTTAGAACATTCGACAGACACCATAAGCCTTCAATTGACAGATCGACCTTAATTAATTCGGATATTTCGGACGAATGCATTTCTTAAAGAAACTAAATAATAATAAAACGAATTTCGGGAGTAACTAAATAAATGTATTTTTCGGACGAAAACTAATTCCGAAACAAAATATTTCAGTGTGCACATGTCTATTTAAAAGGACTCATGCATCAGGCCATGCTCCTTTCTTTCAAATATTTTATTTTTTTAACCATCAAAGGCGAGTTTAGGTTCTCCACAACAGTCATATATATGTAGCGCCTGTCTATTTCAGAACCGGTGCTAGTGTAAATTTAGAGGGAGTTCAGAGAGGTAGTTGGCTCTGAACTGTTTATTTGGTTAAATTGAGGGCCTCTTCTCCAGTTTTGGCTGTACTGTTTGTGCATGCTGTCTGGGGAGTGAGTCCTGCCCCAGGCCGACAGGTAGCAGCAGTAGGGTCAAGTGCAGTTGGATATCTCTTCCTGGCAGCCAATCAGGAGGGTTTATCGCCTCGCTGTGCATGCTGGGAAGGGGTATTTAAACGGAAGATGCCATTGGTCCGCATTTTCATCCGTCCGTTGCGGATGAAAACGGGACATACATTGGTCCCTATGTGATTACGGGTGTCAGCGGATGACCATGCGCTGACCCCTGTAATCGTCCGCTTCCGCAAAGATCCGCATTTGCGGATGGAAGAAAATCCTATTTCTCTTCCGTCTGCCGGATCAGATGAACACGGACATACGGTCCGTGTTCATCCGATCCCCCATAGGGGAGAGCGGAGGAAAGACAGGGCGGTCCCTGCACAGTGTGCGGGGACCCGCCCAGTCAGCTGCCAGCTCAGCAGGGATTTATGGAGGATCCCCGCTGAGCTTTTGCAGACACACGGAGCGGATCATTACTGATCGCCCGTGTGAAAGGGCTCTTAACCTCATCTCTTTTCCTTGCATATAATGTTCATGACCCCCCCCCCCATGTAAACATATTGACTGGCTGACATGAGCTTACACAACTACTACACATGGGAGTTAATTCATCTTGACACTAAGGCATGCCAAGAATCTTGTACAGAGATATTGTATGAATAGTCTTAGATAAGAGACATGAAGGGGAATGTATTAAAACTGGAGCAGACAGAACATGCAACAGATACAGTAGGTGACCGCGATATTGTGTCAATCTCGCTCCCTTTCTCGGCGAGATTGAACACCTACGAGCCCCATCGCGGGAGACAGCGCCGAGCTGGAGACAAAGCCGTCATAGAAGCGACGGGAGATCGACTTGGATTCCGCCAAATCTACACGTGTGCGGCGTTTGTTATGAATCCTGAGGGGGAACTCCCCCACCGGATTTTAAATAAAAATCCGGCATGGGTTCCCCCTCAGGAGGCATACCGGGGTCCTTAGGTCTGGTATGGGTTGTAAGGAGACCCCCCCTACGCCGAAAAAAACGGCATAGGGGTCCCCTACAATCCATACCAGACCCGTATCCAAAGCACGCTACCCGGCCGGCAGGAAAGGAGTGGGGAGACGAGCGAGCGCCCCCCCCTCCTGAGCCGTACCAGGCTGCATTGCCCTCAACCTGGGGGGGTTGGGTGCTCTGGGGCAGGGGGGCGCACTGCGGCCCCCCCACCCCAGAGCACCCTGTCCCCATGTTGATGAGGACAGGGCCCCTTCCCGTCAACCCTGGCCGTTGGTTGTCGGGGTATGCGGGGGGGAGGCTTATCGGAATCTGACAAAAGGGTTTTTAAAATAATTCATTAGTCTGCTCCGGAGGCACCCCCTGTCTTCTTTAGCTCTTTTCACCAGGGGGGGGCTTCTTCTTTGACGTCTTCGGGTGGGGGCCGCTCTCTCTTCGCCGCCGTCTGGTTCTCTTCCACCGCCAGGGGGGGGTCGCTTTTTATAAAAGCGCCCACCCCCCGGCGGGTTTCCTCCGACGTCTTCGGTGGGGGGTGGTGTGCTTCTCAGGGGGGGCTTCTTCTTCCGCTATCCGGGGGGTCTTCTCCGCTATCCGGGGGGTCTTCTCCACTCTCCGGGGGTCTTCTTCTATGTTCGCCGCTCTCCATTGTTGACTCGGCGCACCCCGGTTCTTCCTCCCGCTGTCCGGTGCCTTCTCCTTCAGGGCTGAACGTCTTCTTCTTCTTCTGTGCTGTGACGTCTTCTTCTTCTTCTGTGCTGTGACGTCTTCTTCTTCTGCCTTCTCCCGATGTTGACACGTCGCCTCTTCTCGCTGCAATGACAGGTGCGCGGTTTGCATCTGACTTATATAGGCCTCACAGTCCCATCATGCTCTGGTACCTACCCACGTAGGTAGGTATCACATGGGTAGGTACCAGAGCCGGGGGTCTCCTTACAACCCATACCAGACCTAAGGGCATGGTATGCTCCTGAGGGGGGAACCCATGCTGGATTTTTATTTAAAATCCGGCGGGGAGTTCCCCCTCAGGATTCATAACAAACGCCGCACACGTGTAGAATTGGCGGGAATCCAAGTCGGATCTCTTGTCGCTTCTATGACGCGCTTGCTGGAATGTGCTTTTACTATTCCAGCTAGTGCGAAATGTCGGCACCCTGTCGCCGAGAATCAGCGCGATGCTGTCGTGCTAAAAACACATTCTCGGCGGCAGGTACTGTATGTATGGCAACCAATTGGCTATCATCGTTCATTTTAAATCTTAACGTAACAAGCTGAAGGTAGAAGCTGATTAGCTGCCATGCACAGGTGCTCCAGATTCCGTCTGCCCCAGTTTTGATATATTCTGGTTAACAGATGGCACGACAAGATTAAAGTGTTACTAAACCTACAACAGTAAAATCAGTCTGTATATGCAGTAGAACAGCTTGTTATTCTCACTGTGGAACCTAAGGGGTCCTCTGCAGTGTGTAAAAAGGCAGTTTGATCCTGTCTTCTCTTATCCTCCCCTTCTTCCACTGTCCCCAATCCATATCCTGATAGAGCAGAGGCTAGGGAACAAGCTGCACACGCTCAGTTTGGTGTGTATTGCTAGAAAGTTTTTTTTTTCCTTGGATGGGATCAGCACAGGGCCAATCAGCGCTGTCCAGACAGAGGGTCATGGGTCCTGCAACCTCATAGGACAATCAGCTACAAGCTGATTGAAGTCACAAGACTGCTGATAATTAGAACTAGTTGTATCAGTTATAACTGCTGATGAGAAAAGGTACTTAGCAGTGTATATTTACTAAAACTATTGAACTTCTATGTTCTGTGTACTGTGGGAGATCAGATATAGTGAATGCAGGGTCCTGGGTTTAGTAACACTTTAAATAGAGATGTATACTTCAAAACACATGGGCCATTGAGGTTTTATGAAGTTCATATAGGGCCAGATTCACAAAGAGATACGACAGTGTATCTACAGAAACACTATCGTATCTCTGACGTAAACTGGTCCTATCTATGCGCCTGATTCAGAGAATCAGTTACGCATAGATAGGGCTAGATCCGACAATGTGTTACACTGTCGGATCTTTTTTTCAATTTAAAAATGGCGCCGGGGGCGTTCCCGCTGATTTACGATAAATAATATGTAAATCAGCGAGATACGCAAATTCACGAACGTACGCGGACCCGTCGCAGTCTTCTTACGTCGTTTCCGTAGCGGTTTTCCGTCGTATACTTACCCCTTCTTTTATCAGGCGCAGCCAATGTTAAGTATAGCCAGCCGTTCCCGCGTCGAATTGAATTTTCCTACGTCGTTTGCGTACGCCGATTCACGAACGTGCGCGTCGCAAGTCCCGCTCACGTCGCAACCACTGACATCCTAGTGACGTCAGTGGGAGCAATGCACGCGGGAAATTCCCCGGACGGACGCAATGCGCATTTAAATCGGCGCGGGAACGCGCCTGATTTTTAAATATGACACTCCCCTAGCCGCGGAATTTGAATTCCGCTGGGGGATTTAGGATCTGCCGTCACAAGTTTGGAGGTAAGTGGTTTGTGAATTAGCCACTTGCCTCCTAAACTTGCGGGAGCGGATCTTAATTCACGTAGATCGAGCGGATCTATAGATCCGCTGAGCTACGTGAATCTGGCCCATAGAATCTAGATGAGAAATTAGAAAAGAGGTAATCTAGTGCAAGGATTATAAATTATTGTGAGCTCTTATACATAAATGTTCTGTTTGTCATTAGCTTTCTGATTCTTTCTGTAGCCCCTCAACTGATGGAATCATATGAAGTGGAGAAAAAAATATTTGGTAGGCAATACATGCTCACATAGATGTATAGTATATCAACCTTGTTTATAGCTGAAACTTATTATGGTATTTATTTATTTATTATTATTATTATTTCGGGTCCATATGGCACAGACCTGAAGGTAGGGAATAAATTATACATTTGTGGTGCTGAATCCGACAAGTCCTACTGTAGGTTTCCTTATTGCTAAGAATTGTGGCAACTGTCATGTAAGTTACAATGGGATTATTTACTAAAATCAGCTCCTAACTTCAGCTTGTTCAATTAAGCTTTGACAAAAAAACCTGGACGATGATTGGTTTCTATGCAAAGTTGCACCCATATGAGTGTATTTATAAAAATAAATAAAAAATCACATAGCAATTTGCCCAATGAAGGCAATGTACATGTGGTCTGTATGAATGGGCCAATCAAAATATTGTTATTACCGTATATAATAGAGTATAAGCCGACCCAAAAATAAGCAGAGGCACCTAATTTTACCACCAAAACTGGGAAAATGTATTGACTCGAGTATATGCCTAGGGTGTCCATCTGCATGCTCACTGTGCCTCACTTTGCCTCACTGTGTCCATGTCCATGACTCACTGTGTCCATGCCTCACTGTGCCATGCCTCACTGTGTCATGCCCACTGTGTCCATGCTCACTGTGCCATGCTCCTGTGCCCATGCCTCACTGTGTCCATGACTAGCTGACGTTTAACATGGGAATCTATGGAAGGGGTGTCGGCTTTGAAAAATCGGTGTCCCCAGCCGTAGGTCCCAGACAATAAACTTTGCATACTTGTAGCGGAGAACTTGGGTTACATGTGTGCCAAGTTCCGACGGCCGGTACTGGGTCCCCAGTCACTGGAGAAATTACGTTTAACATGGAGTCTATGGAAGGGGTGCCTGGCTTTGAAAAATCGGTGCTCCCCCGCTGTAGGTCCCCTGGACAACAAACACACTTGTAGAGGAAGAGTGGGGCTACATGCAGGGCCGATCCGCCCTATAGGCTCACTATGCAAGCTGCTTAGGGCCCCACAAAGCTGCGGAGGGCCCCCCAAATGGTGAGAAGTCATTTTCGGCCCCTCACCCCGCTTCTCAACTCACTGGCTGCATGGGAGAAGAGGTAAGAAGTCAGCACCCCCCACTTCTCACTTTAATGTAAGATGTCATTTCCGACAACAGAACACCCTGTCCTCCCGCTTCTCAACTCAATACCTAATGTGACATGTAACTGTCGGCAGCGCCCCCCCGCTTCTCAACTTTAGCCCTGGTTCACACTGGGCTGCGGGAGTAAAGCCGTGCGAGTTCAGCTGAACTCGCACAATTTCACTCCCGCCGGCAGTCCCGATTTCGGCCGCGATTTATGAGACATCTGTGCAGGGTTCTGCACAGATGTCTATGTAAATCGCGGCCAGAAATCGCAAAAAGAAATCGGTGCAGCGCCGCAGATGCGGCGTCGCACCGATTAGGACAGTGTCATTCCCGACAATTGCCGGCAAATGCCGCCGATTTGAGATGCGATTTCACATTTGAAATCGCATCTCAAATCGAAGGAAATCGTACCCAGTGTGAACCTGGGCTCTATGTGACATGTTATTTTCGGCAAGCCCCATATCCCCCCCCCCGCTTCTCAACTTTAATGTGACTTTGCTTAGGGCCACAGGGAGGTCAGGGTCGGCACTGGCTACATGTGTGCCAAGTTTGGGGTCCAACCTACGGCCGGCCTGTACCGGGTCCCCAAATTCCAGGAGATCATGCGCAAAAAGGTGACTCAAATGTAAGCCGAGGGGGGCATTTTCAGCAAAAATGTGCTGAAAAACTCGGCTTATACTCGAGTATATACGGTAAGCTATTTCCTATGCTTAAAAGCTGGCTGGTTTTTATCCAGAGCTGCACCAGATTTGTGCACTCTTCAGTTTTACTAAATCAACCCCAATATGTTTAGAGTTAAATGTATGTATACGTAACCCATTTATAAAGTGACTTACTAACCAGAACACGCAAAGAAAATCCGATTTGCCTGTTAGAGTTTGGGAAGTTTACAGTTAATTCTTTTTTGCAGCACTTCTGCCAGAATCCTAATCACAGCTTAGAGATCAATAGTTCCTGGCATTCATCTGCTATCTTAGCAGTGGCATGAGTTTTATCATGATCCCCATGTGCTGATCCCAAGAAGGATGAGTCTGATTTACTGCCGGGTTTACAGATAGATAGAAAAGAAGAACAGTGTCGCCTCAGCTTAATAAAGACAAATTCGACTGCCCAGGCCATTATTCACCAGCTTAGCAGACTAATGTGGGGACCAATCCAAAATCTATACAATATGCTTGGGTATGTTGAACGACAAATTTGCACTTAAAAGCTGCAGATATTCAGGTCTTTAAGATAGCAAAATGTGCTAGCCACAAGAAATTTAAGAGTTAAAGTTAACTCTAGGCAAAGAGTTAAATTAACATTTGAAATACATATGTGATAGCTATTTTATCTACAAAAGTGTTTGAATTTCAGCAATTTCATTTCTGAGATTTATATGGCCAATAAAGCAAAACCAGCCTAGAGACCTGATTTTCCTCTACTGCAGTTAGTTAATACAACCAGATCTTGTTGTTCCTGCCCCAGTCTGTGATTCAAAAGTGAACAAGATGCATCACTAAGGCCTCATGCACATGGACATTTGCTGGAAAAAAAATGTGTCTGTCATGTAGCTGGTGGGAGCCTAACATGAAGAGGAAGGCCTTTCTTACAGTTCCAGCTCAGGGGCCCCTGATAGGATGACAAAGGGCACACAAAGTGGTCTGAGCACCTGTAGCTTGTCCAGTAATCTGTGTGGACAGTAGCAGGCAGGTGTCAGCACATTCTGTACTGGCAGATAGCAGGCTGGCAGGTGCTTGGCTGGCAGATGACAGCTTGCAGATGCTAGGGTGACTGGCAGGAACTGGGTAAGTAGAGAACAAGTCAGCAGGGCACACAAAGTGGTCTGAGCACCTGTAGCTTGTCCAGTAATCTGTGTGGCCAGTAGCAGGAAGGCGTCAGCACGTTCTGTACTGGCAGAATCAGGCAAGCTAGGTCGGTAACAGATGGCCAGGTTGGGCACAAGCGGCAGGCAGAAGAGAAGTCAGGGTGCAGGCCAAAGTCAGCAACAGTGGAGAAGGTCAGAATGCAGGCTGCAGAGGTGAATTCTAGAAACGTGCTGATGTTGGGATAGGTAGTGATCAAGCATAGTCATAGGCAAGCTGGGTAAGCAACAATCAAGTACAGGAACAGGTAGCAGGTTACATGGTAACACTGCAGATTAGACAGTAGTAAGCCAGAGTAGTAGCCCAGTTTAAATAGTCAGTTTGGTACTGTTGGAAGGACAACAGCATGTAATGTAAAGTACTGTGAACTAATACTGTATGCATTATACTTATCTATGCAGCAGGTGTCTGCAGTGTTATAGTGTGTTTTTCTATGGTAATGTGATCACAGGATATTCTGTCTATGTTCAGTGCATGTACTTTCATGCGCCTTTGTCCTGTTCTCTTCCTGTTGCATGATGACAAAAAGCATGTAATGTATTTCTCCTTGAAAGTAAAGCTAATTGCTGAAACAAGAAGCTTCCAGCTCATAATTACTCAATAACCTGCTAATAGGTACCAGTGTTAATGATGGATGCATGTGTGTCTAGAGATGTGCGCGTGCACGTGTGCATGCATATGTGTATGCATATGTGTATGCCTGTGCACACCCATGCAGATATACACTGGCCTGCAGGCCCGGACTGGGACAAAAAATAGGCCCAGGCATTTTAGACTGAGAAGCCCGGGAGGGGGGGGGGGCGGCTGCGCTTGGGGGGCGTTTAATGATGGTGGTGCTCAAAGTTTTTGGAGGGGCGCAAACAAACTGAAAAATACTGAAAAAAAATCATCAATTGCAGCCTCACTGTGCTATCAAATGGAGCCACTGTGCCCATCAAATGCAGCCACTGTACCCGTCAAATGCAGCCACTGTGCCCGTCAAATGCAGCCACTGTGCCTGTCAAATGCAGCCACTGTGCCTGTCAAATGCAGCCACTGTGCTCGTCAAATGCAACCACTTGTCCCCGTCAAATGCAGTCACTGTGCCCATCAAATGCAGCCACTTGTGCCCGTCAAATGCAGCCACTGTGCCCGTCAAATGCAGCCACTGTACCCCTCAAATGCAGCCACTGTGCCCATCAAATGCAGCCACTGTGCCCATCAAATGCAGCCACTGTGCTGTCAAATGCAGCCACTGTGCCCATCAAATGTAGCCACTGGACCCCGTCAAATTCAGCCACTGTGCCCATCAAATGCAGCCACTGTGCCCGTCAAATGCAGTCACTGTGTCCGTCAAATACAGCCACTTGTGCACCATCTAATACACCACTTGTGCACCATATAATGCTGCCACTTATACCCCGTCAAATACAGCCACTCATGCTCATCAAATGCTGCCAGCTGTGCCCATCAACACTTGCAATGGAACTAGTGCACTTACATTATTTAAGAGGAGGATGCAATAGTGCTTGCTAGGCGGGCTGGCTGGTCTGCATGTAAGTTCCCCTCACTCTCTCATCCAGTCCACAGAGCCCGGGTAGGAAAGGATGGTGTGGAGGAAGGTGGGCGGAGCATTAGGCTCCGCCTCCGGCAGTTGTAGTGAGTGCGGCCAGTCTGGTCAATCACTGCCCGAGTTTTTATCAAGGGGGGGGGCGGCTTTCAGACACAGCACTGCTGGGGGGAGACATGACATGCTGCCCGCGGGCCGTCGCGGCCCACCGGGCATATGCCCGGTTTGCCCTATGGCCAGTCCGGGCCTGCTGGCCTGCACCTGCACATCTGCATGCACCTGTACTTATTTAAACACTAATTATGCATCCGCATTTTTCAGTGTATGCACATACATCATATTTTACGAGCGTGAAGCTTCTATGTTTGGGAATGTTTTGGAAAAAGTCATACTCACATGTGCAGGTAAATGTCGATGTACAGAAATGTCTGTGTTTCCATGAGTATAAGGGTTTGAAGCCATTTATTTCCATGACCGACTGTATGTCCCACCTGCTGTTCTTTGGACATGCAAAAACACCAGCAATTTTATGCTAGACATATTCTATGCCTGCAAAAGTGGGTGTGCATGAGGCCTAATAATCTAAGTTCTCTTTCACTCTGCTTTCTCTACGTATCCCTTGTATATAGGGATGAGCCGAACACCCCCTGGTTCGGTTCGTAGCAGAACATGCAAACATGAAACATGTGAACACCGTTAAAGTTTATGGGACACGAACATAAAAAATCTTAAAGGCTAATATGAAAGTTATTGTCATACAAAGTGTTTGGGGACCCGGGTACTGCCCCAGGGGACATGGAGCAGTGATTTTAATAATGTTTAAAGTGAAACAATAAAAGTGAAATATTCCTTTAAATGTCATGCCTGGGGGGGTGTCTATAGTATGCCTGTAAAGTAGCGCATGTTTCCTGTACTTAGAGTCCCTGCACAAAAAATGGAAAAAATCATTTAAAACTACTCACGGATATAATGAATTGTTGGGTCCCGGCAATACAGATACAATTAATTGAAAAAGAAATAAAAGCATGGGTTCCCCCTTAGTCCATTACCAGGCTATTTGGGTCTGTGTGGGGGTCCCCCCCAAATTCCATATCAGGCCCTTCAGGTCTAGTATGGATATTAAGGGGAACCCTGCGCCATTTTTTTTTAAATGGCATGGGGTTCCCCCCAAAATTCCATACCAGACCCTTCAGATCTGGTATGGATTTTAAGGGGAGCCCTGCACCAAAATAAAAAAAAATGGCGTGGGGTTCCCACCAAAAATCTATACCAGACCCTTATCTTAACACAGTAAAACGCAGGAAAAGAGGGGGACGCGAGAGCGCCCCCCCCCTCCTGAACTGTACCAGGCCACATGCCCTCAACATGAGGAGGATGTCCCCATGTTGATGGGAACAAAGGCCTCATCCCCACAACCCTTACCCGGTGGTTGTGGGGGTCTGCGGGTGGGGGGCTTATCGAAATCTGGAAGCCCCCTTTAACAAAGTGGAACTCCAGATCTCGGCCCCCCCTATGTGAATTGGTAAGGGGGTACATTGAACACCTACCATTTAACAAAAAAAGTGTCAAAATTTTAAAAAAACACAGGAGACAATTTGGGAAAAGTATTTTATTTAAAAAAAAAAGGTTCCAACGATGTAAACCAGTCTCTAACGATACGGAGAAAAAAACGCTGCTGCGACCGATACCTCCTCCATAGGAGGCGCCCAGCCGAATGATGCTCTCCCGGTGTGACAGCTCTTTTATAGCTGAGGGCAGGGCTACCCATTCCATGTGCGGGTGACCCCATCCCCTCTCTGACACAAGGGGCCCCCAAAGGGCCTGGTAATGGACTAAGGGGGGAACCCATGCTGTCTTTCTTCAATGACTTTTATCTGTATTGTCGGGACCCGACAATTCATTATTTCCTTTAGAAATGTCATTTTGTGGAGGGACTGTTATAAACACGGTAAACATGCGCTACTTTACAGGCATACTATAGACACCCCCCAGGTCAAAATGTAAAGGGATATTTCACTTTTATTGTTTCACTTTAAGCATTATTAAAATCACTGCTCTCGAAAAAACGTTAGTTTTTAAAACTTTTTTTGCATTAATACATGTCCCCTGGGGCAGGACCCAGGTCCCCAAACACTTTTTATGACAATAACTTGCATATTAACCTTTAAAAATAGCACTTTGGATCTCTCCCATAGACTTTTAAAGAGTGTTCCACGGCTTTTCAAATTTGCCACGAACACCCAAAATTGTTCCCTGTTCGGCGAACGGGCGAACAGCCAGTGTTCGAATCAAACTCATGTTCGACTCGAACATAAATCTCATCCCTACTTGTTTATACTGTACACACGCACTGCAACAGAACTGATTGGCTCCTTGTACTGCTTCTACTAATTAATGTATGAGCTGTGCTGCACCTGCATTTGCAAAAGGTGAAGTGAATTTTTTTTTTTACTTAAACTAGTAGTTTTTAGAAATACACTTTGGGCCATATCCACAAAAGAGATACTCCGGCGTAAGCCGTCGTATCTCTGGTTCTAACTTTGGAACTGATCCTCAGAAGCAGTTTTCCTAAGTTAGGCAGAAGATCCGACATCTGTAAGGGACTTACACTGCCGGATCTTAGGATGCAGTACCGCATCCGCCACTGGGGGCATTTCGAGTCGAAATGTCTCTTCTGGTATGCAAATTAGCACTTAGGGTGATCCTCAAAGCTTTTGTGCTTAGTTTTTTCGCCGTAAGTGTTAGTTTGCCTGGTGTAAAACTAGGGCTGCTTTTACAAAGTCTAAAGTTAGTCACACCTTGTAAAGGCCCATTCAAGCGACGGCATTTGGTATGCATTCCCGAGGGAGAACTCCACGGCAATTTGTAAAATCCAAACCGGCATGGGTTCCCCCCCAGGAGCATACCAGGCCCTTAGGTCTGTTATGGGTTGTAAGGAGACCCCCCCTCCGCCGAAAAATCGACGTAGGGGGTCCCCCTACAATCCATACCAGACCCGTATCCAAAGCACGCTACCCGGCCGGTCAGGAATGGGAGTGGGGACGAGCGAGCGCCCCCCCCCGTCCTGAGCCGTGCCAGGCCGCATGCCCTCAACATGGGGGGGTTGGGTGCTCTGGGGCAGGGGGGCGCACTGCGGGCCCCCCCACCCCAGAGCACCCTGTCCCCATGTTGATGAGGACAGGACCTCTTCCCGACAACCCTTGCCGTTGGTTGTCGGGGTATGCGGGCGGGGGCTTATCGGAATCTGGGAGTTCCCTTTAATAAGGGGGTCCCCAGATACCGGCCCCCCACCCTAAGTGAATGGATATGGGGTACATTGTACCCCTATCCATTCACCTGTAGGCAAAAAGTAAAAGTTATTAAACACACAACACAAGGGTTTTTAAAATAATTTATTATTCTGCTCCGGAGGCCCCCCCTGTCTTCTTTATTAGCTCTATTACCAGGGGGGGCTTCTTCTTCCACTCTCCGGGGGTCTTCTTCCATTCTCCGGGGGGGTTTCTTCTTCCGCTCTCCGGGGGGGGCTTCTCCGGACTCCGGGGGTCTTCTTCCATCTTCTCCCCTCTTCCGCTGTTGACTCGGCGAACCCCGGTTCTTCTGCAGCTGTCCGGTGCCTTCTTCTTCAGCGCAGGCAGCCGGCGCGGTCTTCTGTGACGTCAGGTTCTTCTCTTCCCTTCTTCCCATCTTGACTCGTCGCCTCTTGTTGCTGTAATGATGGAAGCGCGCCTTACATCCCATTTATATAGGCATCACCGTCCCATCATGCTCCGGTAGGTACCCACGTGGTGGGTGCACGTGGGTAGGCACCCACCACGTGGGTACCTGCCGGAGCATGATGGGACGGTGATGCCTATATAAATGTGATGCAAGGCGCGCTTCCATCATTACAGCGACATGAGGCGACGAGGCAACATCGGAAGAGGGGAGAAGAAGGTGACGTCACAGAAGACCGCGCCGGCTGCCTGTTAGAAATTGAGCTAACACACAAAGATAGCAGGCAGCCAGCGCTGAAGAAAAAGGCACCGGACATCTGCAGAAGAACCGGGGTTTGCCGAGTCAACAGCGGAAGAGGGGAGAAGATGGAAGAAGACCCCCGGAGTCCGGAGAAGCCCCCCCCCGGAGAGCGGAAGAAGAAACCCCCCTGCTAATAGAGCTAATAAAGAAGACAGGGGGGGCATCCGGAGCAGAATAATAAATTATTTTAAAAACCCTTGTGTTGTGTGTTTACTAACTTTAACTTTTTGCCTCCAGGTGAATGGATAGGGGTACGATGTACCCCATATCCATTCACTTAGGGTGGGGGGCCGGTATCTGGGGGCCCCCTTATTTGAGGGGACTCCCAGATTCCTATAAGCCCCCGCCCGCAGACCCCGACAACCAACGGCAAGGGTTGTCGGGAAGAGGTCCTGTCCTCATCAACATGGGGACAGGGTGCTCTGGGGTGGGGGGCCCGCAGTGCGCCCCCCTGCCCCAGAGCACCCAACCCCCCCATGTTGAGGGCATGCGGCCTGGCACGGCTCAGGAGGGGGGGGGCGCTCGCTCGTCCCCACTCCCTTCCTGACCGGCCGGGTAGCGTGCTTTGGATACGGGTCTGGTATGGATTGTAGGGGGACCCCTACGTCGATTTTTCGGCGTAGGGGGTCTCCTTACAACCCATACCAGACCTAAGGGCCTGGTATGCTCCTGGGGGGGTGAACCCATGCCGGTTTTTTCTTTGAAAATTGGCATGGAGTTCTCCCTCTCAGGAATGCATGCTGAGCGACGTTATCATTTTTTTATAATTATTTGTTTTCCCAGCGCGTATATTTTTTTTCACCCGTCGCAACTTTAGTGTCCCGTCGCAATCCACAAAGCCGCCCGGCGTCAATTACGTTCGCGCGCTGCACGTCGGGAAAATGACGTCACACGCATGCGCAGTACGGCCGGCGCGGGAGCGCGCCTCATTTAAATTGTAAACGCCCCCCGGAGAGGAGGACCGCCTTACGACGGCGGCACTTAAGTTACACGGCTTGAAATTTCTACGTAAGTGCTTTGTGGATCAGGCACTTAGGTAGAAACTTTAAGTCAGTGTAACTTAACTGCTGAAAGTTAAGTTACGCCGCCTGGCTGAGGATTTGGCCCTTTGTTTTTTAATGAACACATATCTGGAGTACGACTTTTTATATTTAATGAAGCAGTTCAAAATTCAGGTGGTGCCCGAGACGATCCGATTCTTTCCTTTCCCCACTCGGGTGGGTCTGGCTGCTGGCAGAGGCTGTGCGGTACGCCTACTATTGACAAGGTGAAATAAGTGATGAATGTCATGGTCCCAAAACACAGAGAGTGTGAAAGTACAGGGATTTGTGGTGAGGGAATCTGAGATACTGCACGTGCAGCATGAGTCTGCTCACCCGACACCATCTTGGAATGTCCCGGAGGTCCCAGCGGGTCTCTTTAAAATATGCATCCAGTGATCCCGATACTGATCCTGATACTTTTCTAATCTGCATGCTTGTTCCAGGTTCTAAGTATTGAAGCCAAAGACAGCAGGGCCACTAGCATTTTTAGAAGGTCTACCATGGAAGCTCCCATATTTCTCTCTCTATAAAGATTTTCTGTAGCTGTGATGTCTTGAGACATAATGTTAGCAGCGGGACTGGCTGCAAGAGTTAGGATTAACTGTAATTAGTGTTAAGTGATACACTCTCCCAGGTTTCTGAAAATGTACGCATACCAGGTTGTCGTAACATACCTAATGATACTGGGCATGTATTTTGTCTTCAAGAATAACTAATTGGCATTTGACATACTGTATACTGTTATCAAAGACTGGAACTATCTTCCATTTTAAGATGGCACGTTGCAATAAACATCTTATTTAGTCTCTTTATTTATTGGTCTCATTAGGCCTCATATTCTGTTGAGATGGCCCGGTGTCCACAGCTCCTGAAAATATTAAATCAAGCCCTAAGTACTAGCTAATTTTAGTTTAGTGCTGATAATGAAGCAGAAAAAAATTTGAAGAAAACAACACACTCTTATAGAGATCACATTTGTTGCTGTCTGGTTTTCCCTATGTGTTGCAGCTGTGTTTGTCTGTATATTGCTTTTTCTTAGCTACGGAAATTTGTGACACAATACATATTATAACGCACATCCAGCTCTAATAAAATCAGCTAACAGCTATTTTGTACCTCAGATAAGCACATATTTCCTTACTTTAAATTGGATGCACAAGGTAATTGTAAGCCATCCAACATTTTAATGGAATTTTTCATTTGCATGATCAATATTTGTTCCATGTATTGTTTACTAAGGCGCAGCTTGACTCACAGTGTACATACATATGTATGGGTAGAAACAAAGGCACTCAGAATGTGGAATGATGTAGATAAACACAACTGCATATAATAAACTGTGAAAACAGAAAAATATCTCTCTGGAACAACCAAAGTTCTATAAGTAGTATAATAAAACGACGTTATAAGAAAAATATACAAACCTCAAACTTAACTGCTCCATGATGTACCTACAAAATCACAGACTCAAAGTAGCACAGTAGGTGTACCAACTAGTTTAATTCTCTTTTTCAGCATATGATAATTCTTTTTTCTCATTCAAATTTTTATTTTTGTCAAGAAAAAGTCATTACAGTATAGTAAATAAACAATAGGAAATATTACAATTGACTTCACAGAACGTTAGATAATATTATTATAGATTCTAAGATGTATTATCACCACAGTGAATGAAAACAAACAGGGCCAGATCCACAAAGAAGTTACAGCGTATCTATTGATACGCTGCGTAACTTCTAGGCTGCTCCGGCATATCTTTGTTTTGTATCCACAAATTCCGATTCCCGGAACGTACGTCCGGCCGCCGCATTTTTTTACGTTGTTTACGTAAGGCTTTTTTCGGCATAACGTTACCCCTGCTCTATGAGGCGTACGCAATGTTAAGTATGGACGTCGGGCCAGCGTCAAATTTTCAGTTGTGTACGTCGTTTGCGTAAAACGTTTGCGAATAGGGCTTTGCGTAAATTACGTTCACGTTCACGTCGAAAGCATTTGCGACGTGATTTTGAGCATGCGCACTGGGATACCCCCACGGACGGCGCATGCGCCGTTAAAAAAAACTTCATTTACGTGGGGTCAAGTTGAATTAACATAAAACACTCCCACATCTTTGTCATTTGAATTCCGCGCCCTTACGCCGACACATTTACGCTATGCCGCCGAAACTTTAGATGCAAGTGCTTTGTGAATACAGTACTTGCCTCTCAAAGTAGCGGCGGCGTAGCCTAACTACGATACGCTACGCCTGCATAAAATTACACAGAGCTACATGGATCTGGCCCACAGTGTATAAAAAATAAAGTATAAATATATGACTTAGTCAAACCTATTAACCAATAAATAAATTTCATATTAATTTGAAATAAAGAATATCTGACCCCAAATAAAATAGGACGATGGGAAAGACCACCACTCCCCCCCCCCCGACACCCCTAAAGGGAACTCACTGTGATCGGGGAGATGTAAGTGCCCCCCTCCCAGCCCACCTGTCTCCACTAAGAATCGTCAGCGAAGACTTATGGGGAAATATCATCAAAGTCTTCAACTATCTATATAACGATAATTACATATACTTTTCAAGAGAAGAAGAACTTGTTCTCATTTGTAAAAGTTAATCTAGCCAATCCAATCTTGGTACATATAGCTAGAATCAGAACCTGTAAGTACAAATAATTTATATCAAAATTATACTATACTTATATCTAATAAAAATAAATTTCATAATAAGAAGAAAAATAAAATATAAAAATAGGAAAAGGAGAGAAAAGAAAGTTAAAAACATAAAAAGGGGAAGAAGGGAGAAAGTATAGAAGCCCCACTGCCAAATATACTTCCTAAAGATCAGCAATTAGTATTGCTGCCCACACTAGGAACCAATGAAATTCCCAGAAACCGAGCCCAAGGTTCTCACACAGTCAGAACAACAGGGGATACCGCCCGCCGTCATTTGACGGCATGCGGTATTAAGGAGGTTAAGGGAAACCCTGCACCAAATAAAAAAAAATGGCGTGGGGCTCCCCCCCAAAAACCAATACCAGACCTTTATCCGAGCACGCAACCTGGCAGGCCGCAGGAAAAAAGGGGGGATGAGAGAGTGCTCCCCCCTGAACTGTACCAGGCCACATGCCCTCAACATGGGGAGGATGTCCCCATGTTGTGGAGTCAAGGGCCTCATCCCCACAACCCTTGCCCAGTGGTTGTGGGGTCTGCAGGCGGGGGCTTATCGGAATCTGAAAGCCCCCTTTAACAAAGGGGACCTCCAGATCCCAGCCCCCCCTATGTGAATTGGTAACAGGGTAGATTGTACCCCTACCATTTCACAAAAAAAGTTTCAAAATGTTAAAAACCACAGGAGACAGTTTGGGACAAGTCCTTTATTAAAAAATAAAAAATTAAATAAAGATTCCAACGATGTAATCAGTTTTGAGTGATACGGAAAAAAACAATCCCCGCCGCTACGAACGATACTGCCTCCATAGGAGGCGCCCGGCCGAATGACGCTCTCCTGCCTGACAGCTCTTTTAAAGCTGAAGGCGGCCACCTGTCACGTGGGTGACCCCGCCCCCCTCTGATGCAAGGAAAAAGGTCAGGGTTTCCCATGACGTGTCAGAGGGGGGCAGGGTCACCCGCACACGTGATGGGTGGCCCTGCCCTCAGCTATAAAAGAGCTGTCTTACCGGGAGAGCCTCATTTGGCTGGGCGCCTCCTATGGAGGCGGTAACGTTCGTAGCAGCAGGGATTTTTTTCCGTATCGCTAGAGACTGGTTTACATCGTTGGAACCTTTTTTTTTATTTTCCTTTTTTTTTATTTTATAAAAGACTTGTCCCAAACTGTCTCCTGTGTTTTTTTAAAATGTTGACACTTTTTTTGTGAAATAGTAGGAGTACAATGTACTCTGTTACCAATTCACAGGGGAGGCTGGATCTGGAGGTCCCGTTTGTTAAAGGGGGCTTCCAGATTCCAATAAGCCCCGCCCGCAGACCCCCAAAACCAAGGGTTGTGGGGATGAGGCCCTTGTCCCCATCAACATGGGGACATCCTCCCAATGTTGAGGGCATGTGGCCTGGTACGGTTCAGGAGGGGGGGCGCTCTCTCGTCCCCCCTCTTTTCCTGCAGCCTGCCAGGTTGCGTGCTCAGATAACGGTCTGGTATGGATTTTTTGGGGGGAACCCCACTCCATTTTTTTAAATTGGCACAGGGTTCCCATTAATATACATACCAGACCTGAAGGGCCTGATATGGAATTTTGGGGCATTTTGAAAAAAAATTGGTTTGGGGTTCCCCTTAATATTCATACCAGACCCAAAGGGACTGGTAATGGACTGGGGGTGAACCCATACCATTTTTTTCAATCACTTTTATCTGTATTGACGGGACCCGACAATTCATTATAGCCGCGAGTAGTTTTAAATTCCTTTTTTTCCTTTAGAAATTTCATTTTGTGCAGGGACTGTTATAAACACAGGGAAAATGCGCTACTTTACAGGCATACTATAGACACCCCCAGGTATGAAATTTTAAGGTGTATTTTACTGTTATTGTTTCACTTTAAGCATTATTAAAATCACTGCTCCTGAAAAAACGACCATTTTTAAAACTTTTGTGCATTGATACATGTCCCCTGGGGCAGGACCCAGGTCCCCAAACACTTTTTTATGTCAATAACTTGCATATTAACCTTTAAAATTAGCACTTGTAAATACTTGATTATAAAATTAGCACTTGTAATTTCTCCCATAGACTCTTAAAGAGTGTTCTGCGGCTTTTTGAATTTGCCGCGAACACCCCAAATTGTTCGCTGTTCGACGAACGGGCGAACAGCCAATGTTCGATTTGAACTCATGTTCGATGCGAACATAAAACTGATCCCTAGTGGGCGCCAGTCACATTTAACCTCTTGCCGACCAACCGCCGGTTGGTCGGCTCTGCTGGGCGAGATCACGTAATATTGCGTCATCTCGCCGAGCAGCCAATAGGGGCATGCACGTGTGCCATCGCGTGTGCCCGGCGGGCGCGATCACCGCCGGGCAACCGCAATCGCTTATTGCAGAGCGAGAACTGGGAGCTGTGTGTTAACACACAGCTCCCGATCCTGTCAGGGGGAGAAATGCCTGATTGTTTGTTCATACAATGTATGAAGAGCGATCAGTCATTTCCCCAAGTCAGTCCACCCCCCTTCAGGGAACATACTTAACCCCTTCCTCGCCCCCTAGTGTTAACCCCTTCCCTGCCAGTGGCATTTTTATAGTAATCAATGCATTTTTATAGCACTGCTCGCTATAAAAATGCCAATGGTCCCAAAAAAAATTCAAAAGTGTCCACCATAATGTCGCACTACTGATAAAAATTGCTGATTGCCGCCATTACTAGTAAAAAAATATTAATAAAAGTGCCATAAAACTATCCCCTATTTTGTAAATGCTATAACTTTTGCGCAAACCAATCAATAAACGCTTATTGCGATTTTTTTTTAGAAAAACATGTAGAAGAATATGTATCGTCCTAAACTAAGGAAAAATATTGTTTTTTTATATATTTTTGGGGGATATTTATTACAGCAAAAAGTAAAAAATCTTCATTTTTTCAAAATTGTCGCTCTATTTTTGTTTAAAGCGCAAAAACGAAAAACCGCAGAGGTGATCAAATACCACCAAAAGAAAGCTCTATTTGTGGGGAAAAAAGGACGCCCATTTTGTTTGGGAGCCACGTCGCACGACCGCGCAATTGTCACAAGAGCTTTGACTGGGACACCCAGCCGTGTGTATGCTCCCCACAGGCTTTCCCCATAGGAAAACTACCAGGTTAAAAACCGCCGGCTGGAAAAAAGGAAACATGTTCTCATTTTTCCCACCGCGATTCCCGGCGGTTACGCCAGCCTAAGTCAGAATTTGCGTTGGCGCTAATTTAAGCGTATTCTGGTAACCAGATACGCTTAAATTAGGCTCAGATACAAGCGGCGTAAGTGTCTTACACCCTCGTATGCTAAAGTGTAATTTTTAGGCTGACCGCTAGGTGGCGCTTCCATTGCGGTCGGCGTAGAATATGTAAATCAGTAGATACGCCTATTCACGAACGTACGCCCTGCCGACGCAGTACAGATACGCCGTTTACATAACGCATTAGCAGGCCTAAAGTTATTCCATCAAATAGATGGAATAGTAATGTTAAGTATGGCCGTCGTTCCCGCATCGAAATTAAATTTTTTTACGTTGTTTGCATAAGTCGTCCGTGAATAGGGATTTACGTCATTTACGTCCACGTCGAAATCAATAGGCCCGTGCGGCGTACGTTGCCGCAATGCACACTGGGAAATGTGGGCGGATGGCGCATGCGCTGTTCCAAAAAAACATCAAAAGCGTCAGGTCAAGCACCATTAACATAAAACACGCCCCCCTCAGCCTATTTTGAATTAGGCGCGCTTGCGCCCGCCGCATTTACGCTATGCCGCCGTAAGTTAGGAGGCAAGTACTTTGAGAATACAGTACTTGCCTCTCTGACTTAAGGCGGCGTAGCGTAAATACGATACGCTACGCCGCCTTAAAGTTGCGGCGAGCTAGGTGAATCTACCTACACCAGTTTTCCCGGCCAAAAGCTGTCATGGCAGTTTTCCTGACGGGAAAACTGGTCGTGTGTACGAGACTTAACACTTGATTGGATGATAGATGCTTTATACTTTCACCTCATTCACTAAGCTCAATGGAAATGACATTGCAAAGTGAAAATTTCAGTTACACCATTGATGGAAGAATTGTACAGAATTCTCCCTGTAAACACAGCTGGGCTTTCCTAAGAATCCCTTCACAGCTGATACAGAATTCCCATCATTATATGTAAAGCAAGTTCAACATATTTAAAGAAAAGAGAAAATGCTTTGTAAATCCATGTTTTCAATATTCCAGCTTTGAAATTAATAGTACATGCTGATTCTTGGGGAGTGATCACAGACCACGTCAATAGATGCCCCATGAAGCTGCAATCACTCCCAGCAAGCTAACCATCCCCATGGTAACACAACGCAGCACGCTTATTATAGCTCCAAAGATACTTAGCTGCGGCTCACAAATTATCCACAAAAGACTCTTTTTAATACATCATTTTGATTACTTTCTTTATGGCTCAAGCAAACTGGAGCAGGGAGAGTAGATAAGGCTGAACGGAAATGGTCGGTGGCTGGATGTAAAAACTTATGACAAGAAAAAGTAACACTTGCTTAGGAGGCCAATGTCTTATTGGGTCTACAGCTACAATCTTTTTTGTTGTAGAACAGTTTAAAACAAAAGAATCCATCCCAGATGACACAAAATGAACAAATATAGTTCCTTAGAAAAACTCTTCACTGGGTTATGATCTAGTTGGATAATGTAAGAAAATAAGAAAATAGGTAGATGATTCCTTGTATCATCATGTGCGATATGTTCTGAAAGCTTTTTTTTTTATCTGCAGTTTGAAGGGATTATTCTACAGTGCATTTTGCACTGATGTTTTATGCACTAATCTGCACTTTACACTTGTATGTATGCATTAAATATTCCTGCCAGGCAATAAATCACACAAATTACAGAATTTACAGTGATATTCTACAAAAACTGCAACTGCTAATGTCAGAAATGTCTTCTTTTAAATGTGATCCTTGCTCTTATTAACCCCCTGCAGTAGCATTGCAGGCACATAAACACATGTTCAATGCCACTTTCCTATATTACCAATTATGTTAAAACTTCCAAAGGAGGTTTGATTCTGACTGATGACTGAAAGAAACAAATTAGTACTGACACTTAATCCATAGAACTTTCTGTATATAAGTAACAACAAGCAGCTTACAGTAGGTGTGTTTTGGCATACTTTTCCTCTATCCCTTACAGAAAAGTAACAGGGTTTCAAGCTGACCATATTACCAATAAAAGACAGTGGGGTACGAAAAAAAGAAACAACTGCACCAAATTATCCAAAGCTAAAGGGGCAGATCCACAAAGCAAGTACGCTGGCGTATCTACTGATACGCCGGCGTACTTTCAAATTTCCCGAGTCGTATCGTTGTTTTGAATCCTCAAAACAAGATACGACGGCTTCTGGGTTAGATCCGACAGGTGTACGTCTTCGTACGCCTTCGGATCTAAGATGCAATTCTTCAGCGTCCGCTGGGTGGCGTTCCCGACGTTTTCCACGTCGGGTATGCAAATTAGCTATTTCCGACGATCCACGAACGTACGAGCGGCCGGCGCATTTTTGTTATGGCGTCTCTAGTCGGCTTTTTTCGGCGTATAGTTAAAGCTGCTATTCTGTGGCTTATAGTTACACCTGCTATGTTAAGTATGGCCGTCGTTCCCGCGTTTAATTTGACATTTTTTTTTTGCGTAAGTCGTCCGTGAATCGGAATGTACGTACCGTAAGTCGCGTCTATGTTAAAAAAAATTAAGTCCTTGCGACGTCATTTAGAGCAATGCACGGCGGGAAATTTAGGGACGGCGCATGCGCAGTTCATTCGGCGCGGGGACGCGCTTCATTTAAATGAAACACGCCCCCTAATCGCCGATTTGAATTCCGCGCCCTTACGCCGCTTGAGATACACTACGCCGCCGTAACTTGCGGCGCAAATTCTTTGGGGATTCGAACCGGACAAATGTAAGTTACAGCGGCGTAGCGTATCTCACATACGCTGCGCCAATCTAATTCTATGTGGATCTACCCCTGTGTGTCTGTACATGCATTCCTTTGGTAGAGTACAGTACAGTTTCAGACCGCATATAAGCATATCATGCTGATCAGCTATACTGTTTAAAGAGGTACCGGATGTGATGCCAGCGAGTTCGCCACTCGTTTTTTATATGCTGTATTTTAAAACTACCTTTGTGAGTACCTAGTGTATAAGTTGTTTTTATACTATTAAATTGCTCCTACGTTATTACGCTATTGGTGCTTTCCTTTATCTTTCCGTGTGAGGACCATTGCCACCTCCAACGGCCTGAAATTTCGTTGCTGCACTTATCCATACAGAGTTGTTTTATGCTGTTACCTTACAGCAGTAAGGAAAGGGGACATCTGCACTACTTTTAAGGAAATTGGAACCCTTCCCCGGCAAGCACTATATGTTTGGACACTTGGCACCAGCACCAGCACTTTATTACATGCATTCCAGTAGCGTTCAGACTGCTGCTCCTGCATGAACACTTATGCTGTTTTCACTGTTTATATGTTTGCTATCACCTATGTCTATAGTTTTGTAGCTTTTTGGCTTTAGCAGCTCCTGCTGTCTTATTCACCTAGAAATATTGTTCACCTTGGATTTGTTACTATGTATCACTGAAGTGATGTACTGTTACACTGTTTAGATGCACTTATTTAATTTTTGGATCTAGCACTGTATTTATGAGATTTATACTATTATTTCCTATCCCTACAGCGCAGCACAATTTTTTATTCATATATTTTGGGTTTTGATACACTTGCAGTGCCGCAGCAGTTTTACCTTTTCTCCTCTTGTTTGTTCACTGTCCTTCCCCACTCTCCCATCCCCCTTCCCTTTAGTTTCCCTTCCACAAGTCCTTTGGTAGCGCGGTAATACCCCTTCTTACAGTAATGGTAGATTAGTTACACATACATGTAATTTCCGGGGGTTAAAATCCGTTCCTCGTGGACAGTTCCTGAGAATCAGATGAAATTATGCCAATTTGGAGGATTATGAGCATCAAGCTTCCCTCCTTAAATCCAGGTTTATGGAAAAAGGATTTGATTCGATCAATATAGATGGAGAAATTAATAAAGTATCATTATTGGACAAAAACACCTTGTTGTCGGACCAAAACCATCGGATCCATAACGAGAAATTCAAGTTGTCATTCATTACCTCTTTCCCTAGACAGCATAAACAAATCAAAGATATAGTCAATCGACATTGGAAAGTCCTGAAAAATTACAACGTTTTAGGTCCCGCTCTTCCAGAAAAAGCGAGTGTCATCTATAGAGGAGCACAACCACTAAGTGGACTAATTTCCCCCATTGTGGTTGATCCCCCTATAAGACCAGCCTTCTTTGAACAGCTTAAGGGATATTACCCCTGTAAAAAATGCAATGGGTGTGTCCACAACATTTGTGGTAGACGCAAATCAGAAAGTTTTGAATCCATCTGCTCCTCTCAAATATATCAAATGAAATGTTTTGCTACGTGCATTACACAATATATTGTATATCTAATCACCTGTCCTTGCAAAAGACAGTATGTAGGACGCACTATAAGAACTTTTTCCGTTAGAGTGAACAAACACATTGAGGCTATAAAGAAAGGAAAACGTAATCATAGTGTACTCAAACATTACTTTGAATGTCACAACAAAAATCCCCTTGGATCTAGGTTCCAGGTGATAGATAGATTCCCTCCAAATTAGAGAGGTGAACCTAAAACCAGAGGAGTTTCTAAACTCAAAACATTCTGGATTTATCAATTAAAGACATACACGCCCCACGGAATGAATGTGGAGTGGGACGTGAATGCTTTCATTAATCAATCTTGACGTCTTCCCACATTTCTCATTCTCATTCACAATTTCATCTTTAGTATCATTGATGTCCTCTCTACCTCTCCTCTTAATTTTAAATATATATATTTTTTTATTATTGACCTTTTTCATGTGAACATATACTCTATGTACCATAATGTTGTTTATGTTTTACGTTAATGGTAATTGGATTTATGTGGTTAACATTTGCAAGGGAAGATTTCCATCTTAGCAGTAGGAATGACAGATTTGAAGATGTTTCCTGACCAGTCTTGGACGATACAGGCAACATCTTTTAAATATTCTCTGTCTCCTCTATGTCCTCCGACCTCCGCTATGATGCCAATTTTAGCCTATTAGGGCTCGGGTCTGACATGTCCCTGTGGCTTTGTGATGCTTCTCAGGATCTGATTGTCAGTGTGGCCCACCTCTGTGGCGTACATTGCGGCTTCATGATAGTTTCGTTCAGCACCCTGTGACACATATCATTCACAGCCTATCCTGACGGGAATCCATCATGACCATGTGACATAGAAGCGTGTACCTTCTGCTGACAACGAGGCTTGGCTTTCAGACGCTTTCCACAGCTGCAGAGCGTCACTAAAACCTACATTAATAGCCCCGCCCATCGCTGTAATGACACGGTGGACACACTCCTCCTCACATCGCCATGATTGGCCAATGAATTTGAGGCTTGAAGTGCAAGCCGACTCTACAGCCCCGGAAATGACATGTATATGTAACTAATCTACCATTACTCATTTACTATATAAGCGAAGTGGCTGCAAGTTGAAACATACCCCTGTTGAAGTCCAATAGGACGAAATGCATAGGGTTTCTACACTTGCTGCCCACACTGCACTCCATCTATGTTTGTGATCACTTTTATTTTTGTAAACCATCGCTGGATGTTTTGCATGTTGCTGTTTTTATATTTGTTTTTATAATAAACCCCATTTGGTCCTTTTTGATCTATGCCATGTGGAGGCCTCTTTTTCTTTTACATTTTATATGCTCCCTGTATCCTCGTATCATTTAATTCCCCCGCGGAGGGGTATTACCACCAACCTGATGGGAATTCAGAAGTGTGCACTATTGACCTGACCACTTTCTTGAGGAACGATTGGACGCCATTTGGAGATGATCATTTGAGGAAGCTGTGATACTCTTACCTATGCTGTTTCGATTCACCACTGACACGGTAAGAGTACCCATCTTTACCTTTTGATGTTTTGGACCACAGTTTGCTACCTGATGTCCCCACTTCTATGTAATCAGAAGTAATGTACATCGTCCTGATCCACTGCCTTCTGATAGTACCTTGCAGTTTGAAACAGCTGAATCAAGTTCTGGAGACTTTCCTATATCCATTTATACTTTTGAGATAAGATCCATCTTCTCATTTGTTTCCAGCATTGGTGTTTTAACATTTGCTATATTACTTCCTTCACGAACTTGTTATGATATCAGACATGTGCATTTCGTTTTGTTCCGAATACGAATTGGGACTAAGTTTTCATTATTCAGTAATTTGTATGCATCCGAATTTCCAAATTACAAAAGTAACGAATTTAAACAAATCCAAAAAAAAACGATTAACTTTGAAAAAAAACGCGAACAAAATTCGAATTCGAATCGAATTTGAAAACAAATTCAAATCGAATTAGAAAAAATTGAAATCGATTTTCGAAAAAGTACAATAAAATAGAATATAAAACAATAAAGCAATAAAATAAAAAAGAATAGAAAATAATAGAATAGAATTTAATAGAATGTAATAAAATAGAACATGACAGTCTTCCTAAATTCGAATAGTATAAATTTGAATTCTAGAATAGATTGGAAAATAATTTGAATTTTTTGGAAACTAAAATAGAAAAGAATAGAAAAATAATAGAACAGAATAGAATCAATTATAATATATATTGTATTTTATTCTATTCTCTTGTTTTTCTTTTCTATTCTTTTCTTTTCTATTCTTTTCTATTCCATTCTAATCTTTTCTATTCGAATTCATTCAATACGAAATTCGAATTTCTTATTAAATGAAATCGAATTTGAATAGAAAAGATTATAATAGATTAGTTTCATATTAGAATTTGAAAGATTTTTGACCGAATTCATAAAAAGTCGATCGAAAAAAAATGTTATTAAATTAGAAAAAATCTACTGCATTCGAAAAAATCTACCGCATTTGAAAAAAATTTACCAAATTAGAAAAAGCGACCACATTCGAAAAAAAAATTATCGAATTCGAAAAAGTAAACTATATATAACCATTTTCCAAAATTCGAATTTCGTATAGAATGAAATCGAATTGGAATAGAAAAGATTAGAATAGAATAGAAAATAAAAGAAAAGAATAAACTAGAAAAACAATAGAACAGAATAGAATAAAATATAATATTTTATTCGCTTTTGTTCTATTGTTTTTCTAGTCTATTCTTTTCTATTATTTTCTATTCAAATCTTTTCTATTCTAATTCAAATTCATTCTATATGAAATTCAAACTTCTGAAGCCATCTTTTGAAATTTGAATTTCGTATAGAATGAATTAGAATAGAAATTACAAAAGAATAGAAAAGAAAATAATAGAAAAGAATGGCATAGAAATTATATATATATATATATATATATATATATATATATATATATATATGTATATATATATAATTTTGTTTATTCTGTTCTATTGTTTTTCTATGCTATTCTTTTCTATTCTATTTTAATCTTTTCTATTCAAATTTGAATTTCAGAAGATGGCTTCAGAAGTTTGAATTTTGTATAGAATGAATTTGAATTTGAACAGAAAAGAATAGAAAAGAATGGACTAGAAAAACACTAGAACAGAACAGAATATATATATATATATATATATATATATATATATATATATATATATATATATATATATATATATATATAAATAAAACATCTTCCGAAATTTGAATTTCATATAGAATGTAATTGAGTTCGAATAGAAAAGAATAGCATATAAAACAAAAGAAAAGAATAGAAAAATAATATATATATATATTAAACGAAAAACACACAGAAGTGCTTCAGGCAGTGTCCAGGAAGGGGTCCTAAAGAGATTTAAAGTGGGCACCTCCCATCACACTCTCCAGATCCACCACGTGTGAACACTCTCCCCATAGGGGTTCAAACTCACCAAAATGACTTGGATAGCCGGCCTTTCAATGAAATATATTCATCAAATATACACTACTGCGGTCTGCTTCTATCAAGGAGTCACTTGGATGGATTGAGCCTCAGATATAACAAACAAACACAGAAGAGGCAAACATAGCGTAATCCTGTTTATTTGTAAAAAGAAGCCCCTTGCACCAAGTTCCCCTATACATTATACGTACATTGCACAAATAATCATGAACATGGAAATTAAAAGTCACCAGATCGTATCCTCCGATCAGCGTGTCACGCTGAAACCACCTGCTAATCCCCAGGCTGTAAAATAGTTCCTGGTTCCGCTCAATGTAACGCATGCACCATTTCCGGCGTGTCGTGTAGGTCACGCCCTGACTAGTTTCATTGACTTCAACAGAGCCGTTGAATATATATATATATATATATATATATATATATATATATATAAAATAGGGTTAACCCTAACCCTAATATTTATATATATATATATATATATATATATATATATATATATATATATATATATATATATATAACCATTTTTCGAAATTCGAATTTCGTATAGAATGAATTTGACTTTCAATAGAAAAGATTAGAATAGAAAATAATAGAAGAGAATTCACTAGAAAACCAAAAGAACAGAATAGAATAAAATATAATATATATTTTATTATTTTCTGTTCCATTGTTTTTCTAATCTTTTCTATTCAAATTCAAATTCATTGTATACAAAATTCGAAGATGGTTTTATATATATTTATAATTTTTTTATGTTCTATTGTTTTTCTATGCTTTTCTTTTCTATTATTTTACATTCTAATCTTTGTATACGAAATTCGAATTTCATAAGATGTTATATATAAATATATATATTTCTATATATAGAGATATATAAAATATTTTTTTCTGTTCTGTGCTATTGTTTTTCTATGCTATTCTTTTCTAGTATTTTCGATTCTATTTTAATCTTTTCTATTCAAATTCAATTTCATTCTATACAAATTTCGAATTTCAGAAAATGGTTATATATAGTTTTGTTTAAATGTGGTAGCATTATTTTGAATTTGATAGTTTTTTTCGAATTCGGTAGATTTGTTTTCGAATGCGGTATAATTATTTCGAATGCGGTAGAGTTTTTTCGAATGCCGTCAAATTTTTTCGAATACGAAATTAATCAAGAAAACAAATTTAATGAATGCAACGAACTTAACTAAACAAATTTAGTTAAATAACAAATCGAAACGAAACAAAACACATTTTTTCATCCTGCACATGTCTAACTGATCATCCCTTACACTTGTTTATGTTGTGATATTTGATTTATATCTATTTTTATATATATCTCGGTTCATTACACTTGATTCACGTTATTAGTGCTGCACTTCCCACTTTTAATTTTATATACATATTCTATTTGTTTTGTGCTAGCAGTTTCTTATTATTTTCTTCCATTAGGCAGCGCGGTAATATCCCTTATTTTTTCAAACATAAGGGGGATCCTGATCTCACTGGGAGTCAGGAAAAAGAGAGAAAGAATAACAAAGAGGTAAAAAGTAATAGAAGAAATATATCTGTTAGAACAAATACATAAAACAGGGTATGAACAAGAACAGGAATTGAGACGAGAATTAGTTATAAAAAGGGATGAACTGAAGGAACTATTAGAATAGGAAATAAGGAAAACCTACAAAAAAAATCGCTAAGGAAAGATATCAATGGGGAAATAAGAACAGTAGGTGCTTAGCAAAGATGTTACGGAAAAAAAATCATTAAATTATACAGAAAAAATACAAAAAATGATCCATAATACAAAGGATATAGTGATGGTTTTCCGAGAGTTCTATGAACAACTGTACTCAGTTAGTCAGAAAGATCATGGGGAAGTGGGGCAAAAAGAAAAAATGTAAGATTATTTAAAAAGAGCTAAGATCCCCTGGATAGCAGTGGAAAGAGCAATATCCCTAGAAAGGCCCATAACAGAAGAGGAAATTAACCGAGCATTAAAAGAATCAGCACCGGGAAAAAGTCCAGGGCCAGACAAATATACGACACTATACCTGAAAATGTTTAAAGACATTCTGACCCCAAAATTATGTAAATATATGAATGGACTGGGTACTAGATATGAGATGAGTACCCAGGTTGGGTTCGTTCCAAGCAGAGAAGGGCGGGATAATGGAGTAAGAACAATCCTACTCCTCCAAAAAATCAGGGAGGGTAGGGTCCCCCGGTCTACTCCTCCTGATAGATGCCAAAAAGGCGTTCGACAGGGTAGACTAGGGATTTATGATGAACACATTAGAGAGTATGGGAATAGGCCCCAGGATGATGCAGTGGATACAAACATTATACAGTATAAAGGACCCACAGCTATGATAAAAGTCAACGGAATATTATTACCCCCCTTTGGTATGAAAAATGGGACAAGACAGGGCTGCCCCCTGTCTCCGCTACTTTTCGTGCTCGCGCTAGAACCACTTCTGGCGACGGTGCTCGGAGATGTGGACATTGGGGGCTTTAGAAAAAGAGGAACACAAATTAGCTGCGTTTGCAGATGATGTGTTACTTTACATATCTAACCCCCGAATTACAATGCTTAATTTGTTGAGAGTATTAAAAGAATATGGAGAATTATCAAATTTTAAGATTAATCTGAGTAAATCAGAGATATTAAATATAAATATGAAAGTAAGTGAGGAACAGGGTTTACAACGGGAATTCCCATTTCCTTGGAGGAGGACGGAAATAAAATATCTGCGGATCAAATTAATTGCCTCGCCAAAGAAAATATATCAAGCAAATTACATTCCATTACTAGAGGAAATTAAAATATAGATAAAGAGAATGGCAGCACGCCCTTTATCATGGATAGGCCGGATCAATGCCCTAAAAATTATAATACTCCCAAAGATCATGTACAGGTTTCAGATGCTCCCTATACACATACCGTCAACATATTTTAGTATTAAAAACACTAATTACAAAATTAATATGGCACAATAAGAAACCTAGAATAACACTGACAACATTGAAGAAAACAAAAAGTCAAGGGGGACTGAGCGTCCCTGACTTTCAAAAATATTATGAGGCAGTATTGCTAACACGGGTGGTGGAATGGACGAAAATTAGAAATGATAAAAGATGGGTCAATATAGAACACATAATGGCAAATACGCAATTAGGAAGGGACATATGGACACCACCACAGTATAGGACATTGGGAGAAAAAACACATGCATTGACACAGATTGTATTAAAAACATGGGATAATAAATGGAAATATAATTCACCACTGATGGCACTAAAGGGAAATAACTATTTTGCACCAGGGAAAAATTCAATAGGAGGGAATTGGATCAAAAAAGAAAATGCACAACTTCGGGATATAATACAAGGGTGAAAAATTTGCACTATTCAGGAGTTAAAAATGAAGGAGGATTTGATGAATATAAACGAATGGAGGTTCTTCCAACTCAAGCATTTCATAGCTGCACGCCCTCATCCGTTGAGAGAAGGAGATGACTTAACCTCAATGGTGCGTTTATGCACTACTGAAAAAACTTGAGGGAATATATCTAAGATATATAAAATCCTCATGGAAACACAAGAGTTGGAAGTTCCGACATTTATAAAAAACTGGGAGAAGGAACTGGGGGAACGAGAAAGGAATCAAGAAATAGGTAAAATTCGGAAACTGGTACATGGATCATCAATAAATAGCAGGACAATAGAAATTAATTACAAATGTATAACTAGGTGGTATAGAACCCCAGATATTCTGGGGAAATACAAAATAGGACAGACAATAGAGTGCTGGTGGGGGTGTAAACAAACAGGGACCATGGCCCATATTTGGTGGGGATGTCCTAAAATCAGAACTTATTTGAAGGAAATATTAAGGTACATCAAGGAGATTACTAATATTGACATACCGGAAGATCCATGGGCATGTTTATTCCATGGGGTGGACATTCTGATGATAATACATGTGATGAATGCTGCAAAAAGCTTGATACCGAAGAACTGGAGAGAAGTAGATAGCCCAAAGATAGGGGAGTGGTTTGATAAGATAGAAGAGATTCGAAATATGGAATACCTTAGACATAGTTATGAAGACACAAGAGAAGGATTTTCCAAGAGATGGGAATATTGGAAAGAGTTTCAATTAACAAAGAAATACAGCAAAATCAAGAGTACGTAGTGAGGAGGAATAAGAAGGGGTAAGGGGTGGGAAGGTGGGATATTGGATAGGGGGAGGTTGGGGGGGGGATGGAAAGGGTATAGAAATATGTTAATATGGTATACACACCCTCAAGAGTGTGAGAAATGTTGTCTGGTTTTATTGATCTTTGTATACTATAAAACATAATAAAAAAAAGAATAAAAAAAAGAATCACATACCATGCTTTCTGCTTACCTCTGGCACTAGGGAAACCTTACAGAGGACCAACTTGTCCCCTGTACTAGCCTCCCGACAGCCAATTTGGTGGAACCAGTGTCTGACTGGATCCCTAGCTCTCTAGAAGACATTTTCTTGCCCGGTCCCTTTTTAATTACTGCCACCTAGTTAGCCCTGCACACACATTTAGATCTGCATCACCAAGACAGCATGATACTACAGGCCCTAGAGTAAGGTGACCAGATTTTGTAAATTAAATCCGGGGACATTTTTTTTTCAGCGACTCTCTGCCCGCCTCACGGCCTGTCTAGTCTTACTCTCCAGGCCCCGGCTACTACTGGGTGGGCAGCAGAGGAAGATCACTCTGCCAAGGAAGGCAAGGAGATAAGCAGGCAGGCGGCTGGCCGGGACTTGAGCCAAGGCAGAAGAACATGCGAGCGGAGCTGAATGGGCATGCGCCCGAAACTGAAGAAATATTCCCTCCACTCGGACCAGCACATGATCATCAGAAAGGGGCACAGATAATGGAAAAAAATACACTCCCCTGAGCTAGTAGGAGAGGCGGAGCAGGGGATGTGTAATTCAGATTTTTTTTTTTTATTCTGCACTGACTGTCTTTGAAATTGCCCCAGCCCCTGTTCAAATCCAATCCGGGGACAAAACCAGGGACAGACTTTGTCTGGGGACAGTGTCCTCAATCCGGAGACTGTCCCCTGAAACTGGGGATATCTGGTCACCCTACCTTAGAGGAGAAGCCCTGTACTTGCAGGTTGAACATGCAGAGTACACTGCTGTCATTTGGGTCAGTGGAAAGGTTGGGAGAACTGCATGACCTAATATAGGCTGTAGCCCTTGAGCAGGGTTGCCCGCTGATCTAAGGTCTGTAGTGGCAATAATACATTGCATGAGTAGGGCTATGAAGGTGTAGTTAACCTCCTATTTAATACAGGTATTGCTTTCTTTTAAACACTGGGCCTTTTAGTAGACCTCATTATACCTATTGTGCATCATACTTAGTGTTTAAGGCTGACTGCAAATATTGTTCTAGATTGCAAACATTTCTAATGTTTTTACACCAACATCTGTTGTGTTATTTCAATTAGTTTGCTTTTACTGCAGCATTCATAAAATCTCCCATTTTCCTAATCATGTACCTGGCCTTCTGACATACAAAAGAAACCATTTAGGTTATTGTTTTTTCATACAGCTAAAAACATAATAGAACTCTCATTTAGCATAACAAACCAAATGAGAATATCTGTCTGATATGGTAACTTTGATGCTTGCAGACCACAACACATTTATGCTGATGAACTGCTTTGTAGACTGGATAATTAAATTATAGCTGCTAGATGAATTGGACCACCAGCTATTTTTATTCACTGCTGATTCCAGAACACTTTGAAAGATGAAAGGTTGTTATAATCCGTCACCAGCAAGACCTCATACAGCTAGTGCTCTCAAATGCATCATTCCAAATATTTGTAACGATATTCAAAACCATTTTTTTCTTCTTTGTCTCAGTTCCCCTTTTTATCACCATGCAAAAGTGATATCTGCCTTACAATGATTTCTAAGTGCATAAATAATGCAACAAGACTGAGTCTATGTGCCATTACTATCTAGAAAACATTCGCAGGCCCTAGCTTGCAATATCCATCAATTTTTCTCAACCCTTATCAAGCAGACAAACACACGTATACATCCTTCCCATTGTAATTGTAACAACCCTCTTACCAGTCACATCAATCATTAATAATTCAACAGACATTTTGCTATAAGTAACAGCTCTGGCAAAAGCCATTGCAAGATATTTTTTTTCTTGCAAAGTCACTACCACTTGAGCAATAAAAACAATACAGTGTACAGTACACACAAAAACTTTGTTGTTATAGTAAAGTGCTAACACTGTATAAGAAACTAATAGAGAAGCCACATTTAATTGATCTAGTGGTGGATGCTGTGACGGGAGTCACTTTTGGGCACAGGGTGACCAAGAAAATAATGAACACTGAGAATATGATTGGATAACTTCAAATGGGACAGTAATTTTTTTTTTAACAATATCTCTCAAGAAATTTGAAGATTTTATCCCCTGTACACTGTGAGGTGTATGACCAGGAAGCATAACTCCTAATATGGGCATTCCAGGAAGTTCAATGTAAGAGACCGACCGTCTATTGCTTAATGATGTTGCTTTTGTCTGAATAAGTAAATTGTGTTAATCTTGTCTAAGGCAGCTTTACATTCACCTATTATTAAGTGTGCTAATGAACTCACCTGTTGTCTGCTAAGGGATGTATTGACACTCAGAATATTGTGTATTGGGGGCTCGTTATGTAACCATTGTGTGATGTTGTGGGTGGATCCGGGACATTGTTCATGTGGTGACTGCAGTATTCTCAAGTGTATATGAAGAGCCTGTATTCCTTTCAATAAAGAGTCTGATTCCTGCTTGACCCTCAATACAGAACCTTGTCTCGTACTTGGGGGGGGGGGATTATTCATATGCGTTTCTTGTTCGGCTGATTGAAGTTTTCGGTAGCTGCCTTTACGTTCGGCAATGGAATGTCATAAATGTCTTTAACCCCTTTAATACTCGGGGTGTTGTTACAGATGCCATTTCTTTAGCTTACCACAGACATCAGAGAGAGATCAGATGTGTATATTGTCAAAAGTATTAGGACACCTGACTTTACATGCAGATGAACTTTAATGGCATCCCAGTTTTATTCTGCAGGGTTCAATATTGAGTTGGCCCATCATTTGCAGCTATAACATCTTCAACTCTTCTGGGAAGGCTGTCAGGACAGCCTATTTGTTCCTGGAGGTGACCTATCCTGAATTTGGTTTAAAATGAATTAAAATTAGTTTATTTTAGAGCTTTTAGAACTTGCCTTAGTCAATAATTATTTCCAATTTATGAATGGATACTATCAACAGACGAGGGAAACCGCCATGGGAGCACCATGGGCTCCATCATATGCCTGCCTCCATCTGGGCTTCTGGAAACTGGAGACGGTCTACCAGATGCAGATGTATTTACCTGGCTGAGATACATTGATGATATCCTGATGGTGTGGAGGGTCATGAGGAGCTACTCATCGAGTTCCTCTCGGCACTAAACAATAATGAGAAATATTTGGTTAACCTACATAGTAGACCCTAAGACAAGCTATTTTCTTAATTTACACATTTCTATTATTGGCAATAGACTAACCCCCTGTACCTATAGAAAGCTGACTGCAGCAAATACACTTTTACAAGCCTCCAGTCACCACCCAGATCACTTGGTTAAGGGAATCCCTATGGGTCAGTTCCTGCAGATTCACTGGAACTGCTCCAGGGATGACGATTTTCACAGGGAAGCTGGAGAGATTAGATTTAGTAGATTTAGAGATAGGGGTTACTCCTATAAAGTCCTTAAAAAAGGCCAGAAGACAATAGATAGGAGGGACCTTCTGGTTAAGAAGCAGAAAACCCAAAAGACAAAATGTAAAGAACCCCTTTAAGAATAATTACTACTTATGGGGCCCAATGGGAACAAGTGAGGGGTTTCATCCAAAAGCTTTGGGGAATTCTAACTAAATCCCCTGCATTGACTGATATTGTAGATCTCCATCCCTGACTAGTTGCAAGAAGGGCCCGTAATTTTAAAGCTACTTTAGTTCACTCTGAATATATTAGGGAAAGGGCCACAAACTGGTTAACTGATCTACCTCCTCTCAAGGGTATGTATGCATGTGGGCATTGTCAAATGTGCAAATTTGTTGATAATACTGCAATTTTCCCCAATGCGAATTGGAGTTAGGTGTTTCAAATTAAAAACGTTATTAATTGTGTGACCTCCAAAGTAATTGCAGGTCGCACTGAATGCAGCTTGTGATGGGATCAGTGTTCCATTAAAATCAGAATTGTGTTTGTTAACATTTGTGTAAGTTCTAAATGGTTGGCTATTTTATAATGGTGTTGACAGAGTGTGCGGATTGGCATCCCTAGAGTAAGAGGCATTCATAGATCTGGAAAAATTTTACAGAAAATTGAATGTCAATTTTTTTTCCGAAGATCATCCAAAACAAACTAAAGAAGCCATTCCACAGCCCTTTATCCATACTGAGCTACGAAACAAGTCAGCCTTCAACCCCAAAGATCATTCCCATAGGTTCATTGAGGTATTTAAACATATGGTGTAGGAAGATATAAAAGCCATCCCCTATACTAAGAAGAGAAAAGTTAAACAAACCAGAGAAGCCATTCAAACATTAGAAAAAAAATATATAGTGATTAGTGGGAGTGGGATGCCTGGTAATGCTCAAACGGGAGGACTACATTGCAGTAATGCAAAGAATATTGCAGGATTCAACAACAAATTCTGGGTGATCCAATTGGTAGATTAAAAATATCTCTTTATAAGCTGATTGACAAAGGTTCCAAAAATGGGAACACTTAACAAAAAAGAAGCCAAATATTTACTACCCAAAGTTCCAAAAATTCCAGTCATATACCAAATGCCGAAGATACTATATATTCTAGACTTGGGGAATATATTGATGTTTTTTTACAACCCATTTCAACGATGGGCAAAGCTTACCTTACCTTATAGTAGGGATGAGCTTTATGTTCGAGTCGAACATGAGTTCGACTCGAACATTGGCTGTTCGCCCGTTCGGCAAACAGCTGACAATTTGGGGTGTTCGCAGCAAATTCGGAAAGCCGCGGAACACCCCTTAAAAGTCTATGGGAGAAATCAAAAGTGCTCATTTTAAAGGTTAATATGCAATTGTCATAAAAAGTATTTGGGGACCTGGTCATGACCCAGGGGATCAATGCAAAAAAAAGTTTTAAAAAACGTCAGTTTTTTCGGGAGCAGTGATTTTAATAATGCTTAAAGTGAAACAATAAAAGTGAAATATTCCTTTAAATTTCATACCTGGGGTGTGTGTATAGTATGCCTGTAAAGTAGCGTATGTTTCCCGTGTTTAGAACTGTCCCTGCAGAAAATTTCTAAAGGAAAAAAAGTAATTTAAAACTACTCGGGGCTATTCATGAATTGTCGGATCCAGGCAATACAGATCAAAAACCCTTCAGGTCTGGTATGGATATTAAGGGGAACCCCACGCCATTTTAAAAAAAAATGGCGTGGGGTTCCCCCTGCAAAAATCCATACCAGACCCCTGACGTTTTTTCTTTCAATGATTTTGATCTGTATTGCCGGGACCCGACAATGGGAAGCACATCTTTAAGGATATCTGCATTGCTGGACATTCCTATTAAAGCATTGTTCACAATTTCTATCAACGACAATTTGTAAATGTATGTGGGCAAGTAGAAGAAAATCAAAAAAAGCTCAAACTGAAGTGCTTTCCATTCCCACAGTAGAGAAATTAAAGACTCTTAAAACTTTTTCCATGACTTGGGTCTGACCTTTAAAAGCATAGTATATATTAACGTTGCTATATATTCCACATTAAACATATTAACTAGTGTGTTCCAATAAATAATGCTGGCCTGGACATTTTTAGAACATTTTCACAATCACAGCAAATATGACTTCAAAGCTCTAAAATGTACAGCTCCAGCTACTATATTGTTGTAACAAATCATTTTATTCCAGAGGAACTTGGTAGATGCTGCTAGCTTTGAAAAACATTTTACTGGACAAAACTTTGCTTTTAATTTGAGTTATTTATACACAATTTTTCAGACATAAATCCCTAGCTATCCCTGTCTGGTGTTTATGGAACTTAAGCTTCAGTACAAGTACGGAGCTCACCAAACAAAGAAAATCAAAACACATTTATCTAAAAATCCATA
Organism: Rana temporaria; assembly: GCF_905171775.1. Taxonomy (NCBI): domain Eukaryota; kingdom Metazoa; phylum Chordata; class Amphibia; order Anura; family Ranidae; genus Rana; species Rana temporaria. The sequence goes on along the minus strand of NC_053496.1, from coordinate 101,995,441 downwards.
CTGTAAACACAGGCTTTTCAATTTGTCTGCATGGATTTCTTTCTCTATCTTAATACCAAAAGTGGCATTAGTGTTCGTTATTTGCATCTTTCTGATGCCCTTTATCAAATGTCAGATCTCAGAATATTATTATTGTTAAAGGGCTCAGAGGCCACATAGACACAGTTATTGTGGGGTGCTGATTCTACTTCTTCATTCCTTTATCTTGGAATTGTGCACTGTAAATATATATATATATATATATATATATATATATATATATATATATAGCTTGTATGCACAAGTTCAGACTACTGCAAAGCCAATGTACTGTAGGCTGTGGTCAGAAGAAGCACATAGACACTCAGACCCCATGCTTCTATCATAAATAGGGATGAGCCTGTGGTTATGTTCAACTCGAACATCGGGTGTTCATTTGTTCTAAAACTAACTATGGGGCATTCACGGGAAATTTTAGCTCAATCTGCGCTCAATCACAGTGCATTGATGTATGATGATTGGCCAAAGCATGCACCTGACCTGCATGCTTTAGCCAATCACAGTGCGCTCTTCTGAGAGAGCCATGATTGCGCAAAGGCAGGGTACCTTTGCCCAATTATGGATCAGGGGGCTAAGTCCACGCCCCCACATTATATAACGCTGCTGCTTACATGGCGGCCGTATAGTGTAATGAATGAAGAGAGTTTAGGCAACTTAGTTATTGGCGCGCATGCAGTGTATTTGATACATATATATATATATATATATATATATATATATATATAGTAGCAGAGCATCACAGAGAGAGCCCCGAGATCGCAGATGTTTGATCTAATCCACCTGGTGTGGAAATAGCTACAGCCGGAGTCCCTGTCTGCGCCACAAATAGTGGAGCGTGTCTTAATGGACCAATTCCTGAGGTCACTGCCAATTCCCCTGCAAAAGTGGGTGAGTCAAGGAGACCCCAAGTTGGCAGACAACCTGGTTGAGCGTGTTGAGAGGTACTTTGCTGCAGAGAGCCTGGTCACCACCCCCATAGACTTTCCACCCAAAGCCACGGTCTCCCCAGGCAGCCAGTAAGACTGTTCCAGGGGAAGTGGGTGGTAAGAATGGCAAGGAAATAGGGGGGAGGATTTTTGGTGCCAGGACTGAAGTTTGGTGTTCCCAAACAAGGGAAACCACTGCCTCAGGTGTTTTCGTTGCCAAGAACTGGGACAGAACTGGGACATGTTGCAGCAAGCTGTCCATTGACAGATGAACCAATGCAGTGTGATCTATCTATTAGAAGGCAGTTTATGTTTGCTGCTGTTTCATGTGCTGCAGCGCCAAATGTGGGGAAACACCTGTGTCAAATAACTGTTAATAGTAAGCCTATTACGGCCTTGCTGGACTCTGGAAGTCTAGTTACTTTGGTTCCAGCAGAAATGGTTGAAACTGTGAATTTTCATGGAAAAAAAGTTGCTGTGATCTGTGTACATGTGGATACCTGGGAGTATCCTGTAGCCACTGTTCAGTTTAAAACTGGCTTAGGTACAGTCAGGGCCGGTATAACAATGGGGCTGATGGAGCTGCAGCTCCAGGCCCCTTTCTCAAGATAGGCCCATTTGCCCAATTTTAAAATCGAATTTGGGGGGTTGTAGCTCGACGATCAGAGGTCACAGAAACCCCACATTTGGAGCTAGGCATGGGAAGAGCTACCCCACAACTGGTTATAATATGGGATGGCTATCATTTATGGTTCCGGAGATACGGGCCTGCTTGCACAGCCTGTCAGAAGCTACATTCAGAGCGGCCAATATAAATACAAGCTGACACACTGCAGCAAACTGATAGGATCACAGGGCTTATAATAATTATTTGTATATTACTCATGGTAATTAACCTCTTGCCACCCAGGCCAATTCTGACACTTCTCTACTACATGTAAAAATCACCATTTGTTTTTTGCTAGAAAATGATTCTATGGTGGTCTTTGCACTTTTTATGTTGCACGGTACAGAGCTGCACGATTCTGGCTAAAATGAGAATTGCAATTTTTTTGCTTAAAAGATAGATCACGATTCTCTCACGATTGTTGCGGCGTAACATCATCTTTCACATTAAAACAAAAAACAAAAAACAAAAAAAAATGGGCTAAGTTCACTGTTTTTATGGTTTTTATTATTCATTGAAGTGGGCAAATGCAGTGTGACATAACATATTGCAGCAATTGCCATTGTATTCCCTAGAGTCTCTGCTAAAATATATATAATGTTTGGCGAATTTTCTAGCAAATAATATTGCTTTTTAACTTAAAGCGGTTGTAAACCGCATATATAATTTTTTTTTTTTTTTTTACCTGCAAGGCAAAATGCATAATCAGCTAGTATGCACCGCATAATAGCTGATTATGAAATACTTACCTAAAAACGAGGTGAACAACACTTACCTGGTTCACGCCGAGCGAGATGTCATCTTGCTCCGGCGTGTCTTCCGGGTATCGCCGCTCCAGCGCTGTGATTGGCTGGAGCGGCGCCGCTCCAGCGCTGTGATTGGCTGGAGCGGCGATGACGTCACTCCCGCGCATGCGCGCGGGAGATTTAAAAATCGGCAAGGTCCGGCGGCTGCCGGATCTTCCGCCGTGGATCCCCCCTGCGCATGCGCCGCCCGCATTGCGAGGGGAATATCTCCTAAACCGTACAGGTTTAGGAGATATTCTTTTTACCTACAGGTAAGCCTTGTTATAGGCTTACCTGTAGGTAAAAGTGCAAATTTAAGGTTTACAACCGCTTTAAGAAACAAGTGTTGGACTTTAAGTGGTTATATTTAGTTACAATGTTAGTTAGTTACAATGTTTCATTTTGTTTACAAACTTGGCAGACTACCCAGATGTTTTCTTTACACACAGAAGTGTATCCCTTTCATCTAAGAAGGAAGTGTTAGTTACAATGTTTCCTGTTAAAAACTTGGCAGACTGCCCACATATTTTCTTTTGACAGCTGAAAGTCTCTCCACTTGTTATATGAAAGAATCAGCAAACTCTTTATTGAAGATCGTCAGGGGGGTTGAATCGAGATCACGATTTTTTTAAGGATTAATTGTGCAGCTCTAGCACGGTATTTGCGCAGCAATTTTTCAAACTTTTTTTTTTGGAAAAAAACTGTTTCATTCATTAAAACAACAGTTAGTTAGTTAAGTTAGCACAATTTTTTTGGTATCCTAAGCGATGCTTTACATTTTTTTTAGGTTACATGTTTAGAGTTACAGAGGAGGTCTAGTACTAGAATTATTGTTCTCGCTCTAACAATCGTGGCGTATGTAACCTGTGTGTATCTGGCTCTGATACTACCAGTGCCTACCCAGCCACTGACTAGTATCTCTCCCCAGCCTGTCCCCACACACCCTCTCACCTGCTGACCTGTGGATGGGGGAATCACTCCTGCAGTGTTATTGTGTTCTGCCAGTGCGTACAATGATCAGTGTTGCTAACTATAGCTGGCAGCACTGATTGTTTTGGGAAAAACCTAACAGGCTGGTTGTACTCAAGTTGATTAATAGATTGACTTGTGTAAAACCAGCTAGCCCATACATAGAATGACTATGGCTGGTCTCTGCATAATTGGCGTAATTTCAATCCATGTATGACCCGCTTAACCACTACGCAGTCCCTAAATATCCTTCCACTCCTGTACATAGTGCTCACTGTCATACTCTCCACACTCCTCTCCTGTACATAGTGCCCACTGTCATACTCTCCACACTTCTCCCCTATACATAGTACCCACTGTCATACCCTACACACTCCTCTCCTGTACATAGTGCTCACTGTCATACCCTTCACACTCCTCTCCTATACAGAGCGCCCACTGTCATACCCTTCACACTCCTCTCCTGTACATAGTGCCTGCTGTCATACACTTCTCTCCTGTACTTAGTGCCCACTGTCGCACCCTCCACACTCCTCTCCTATACATAGTGCCCACTGTCATACCCTCCACACTCCTCTCCTATAGATAGTGTTCACTGTCATACCATCCACACTCCTCTCCTATACATAGAGCCCACTATCATACCATCTACATTCCTCTCCTGTACATACTGCCCACTGTCATACCCTCCACACTCCTCTCCTGTACATACTGCCCCATCATACCCTCCACACTTCTCTCTGGTATGTACTACCCTCTGTCATACCCCCTCACTCTTCCTGTACATACTGCCCATTGTCATACCCTTCACACTCCTCTCCTGTACATATTGCTTTTTGCCGTACCCTTTGCACTCCTCTCCTGTACATAATGCCCACTGTTACACCCTCCACATTCCTCTCCCTCACCTGCACATACTTCCCACTTATATACCGTCCATACTCCTCCCCTATGTCGCTTACCCACAAAAACAGTTCTTTAAAATTATACTGAATATCCTCAATGTTACCAGCTCTAGAATGGACACACTTTTGTTAGTTCAACTAAAGGAAATCTCAGTTCTCATATTTGTTCTGCCCCATTATTAGTACTCATTTAATTTTGTGATTACTACTATGATGTATAGAGGAACACCGGGGATCTCAGCTACTCTAAATATAGCACTTATATAAAAAAGTGTCCCTGAAAATATTTTTTAAATGTTGGCAACTGTGCACTGCCCAAGGGCCACTGGGTCAGTAGGGGGCCCCATGAGAGGCTCCTGGGATCCTGTGATAATAAAGCGGTAGTAAACTTTCCTGACATTACTACTTTTTAGAGGCCCTGGGGTAGGTTATGCCACAATGTACAAGTATGCACAGCATATTAGCACATTAGTGTACACTTAAATTTTCAGACTGAGCCCTCCAGTGCTGCGCTGTGATGAATCAGGCGGGGCCCGGGGGCACTTTCATCTTCACCCGGTCTTCCTTCTGGGTTCTGTGCCTTTGGTCACTTGCCTTGGCCAGGCTGTGTTCATGTCATTCCCACGCATTTATTTATTATTTATAAAAGGCCCCACCAAAATCCTCAGCACCAGGCCCATGATGTTCTTAATCTGGCCCTGGGTACAGTGACCCATCCAGTCGGACTTGTCCCCCACTTGGAGCACGAGGCCATCATTGGTAGGGACTTTCCTACGTTTTGGGAACTGTGAGATTATCCCAACCCAGTCGCAGTACCTGACTCAGTCGCAGAGCCAGAACTCCTGGCCACTACTGACATTGTGGGTTCAGGGGACTCCTCTCAGGGCTCTCCGGGTTTATCCTTTCTCAGTTATGGCAGGAGAGCTGGAGGAGCCTGAGGAAGGCCCCACAACCAGTAGAGCTGGACAGCTGTCTGCTGAATCTGAGCCTACGTTGGAGTTTGCTGACCTTAATGTGCACAAGGAAAATGTTGGTACTGAGCAGAGAAAAGATCCTACCATTGCCATGGCCTGGGAAAATGTAATGGTGATTAATGATGTACCTGTCGAACCAGGGGAAAGGCCCTGTTTTCCCTATTTCAGCAGCAATGAGGATTTACTGTATCGCGTATGTAAAAAGAATGATGACGTTTTTGAACAGTTAGTGGTCCCTAAGCCTTACAGAAGGGTGGTGTTGGAACTTGCCCATGGGCACTTGCTAGGAGGCCATTTAGAGGTTGAGAAAACCACTGAAAGGGTGTTGCGCAGGATTTACTGGCCCGGGATACAGAAATATATTGAAAATTATTGTCAATCTTGTCCTGTGTGTCAAATGTCAGCCCCACTATCCCACTTCCGAAGTCTGTTAGTGCCCTTACCCATTATTGAGGTACCCTTTGAAAGGATCGCCATGGACCTTGTGGGTCCACTCCCCAAGTCTGCCTAGGGTCATCAGCATATCCTTGTAATCATGGATTATGCTACCCATTACCCCGAGTCAGTTCCCTTACACACTGCGTCTGCTAAAAACATTGCCAAAGAGCTGTTTATGGTGTTCAGTCGGGTTGGCATCCCTAAAGAAATCCTTACAGACCAGGGCACCCTGTTTATGTCACGAATAACTAGGGAACTGTGCAAGTTATTTAAGGTGACGCAGTTGCGAACCTCAGTGTACCATCCTTAAACAGATGGCTTGGTGGAACGTTTCAATAAGACGTTAAAGAGCATGTTAAAAAAGGTTGTTGACAAAGATGGGAAAAACTGGGACTTCCTGATACCATACTTGATGTTTGCTATCAGGGAGGTTCCCCAGTGCTCTAAAGGATACTCTCCATTTGAGTTGCTTTATGGGAGACACCCTCAGGGACTCTTAGACATAGCCAAGGAAACTTGGGAGGGGGAACAGACACCCCACAAAAGTGTAATTGAGCATATCGCTCAAATGCAGCAGTCATGCCGGTGGTGAAAGAATATTTACTGCAGGCCCAAGCAGCCCAACAGAGAATATACAACAGGGGGCCCAACTCCATGTTTCCTCACCTGGTGACAGGGTCCTCGTCTTAGTTCCCACTGTTGGAAGCAAGTTCCGGGCTAAGTGGCAGGGTCCCTACTTGTTGGGGCACCAGTTTGAGTTGATATCAGCAAACAGCGAAATCCTGTTTGGGGTTTATACATCTCCCAGGCTCCTCTCTTGCACGTTCAGGGATCTCTGATCCAGTATCCAGTTCAGGTGTTGGTCCTTTCTCCCAGGTCAATTAAAGCTCACCTGAGCAGACAGCCTTTGCTCTGCCTGGGAAACACAGATAGTGTTGGTCTGTGAGAGCAAGGAGGTTGGTGAATACTTTTGGAGAAGTTGATGTGGAAGCTGACAAGCTGTAGGCTTGTTCAGCCTGGTAGTGAGGGCTTGTATATAGAGATGGCCTGTCGGCTCGCCAGGCGGTCGTTTTGCGGCGAACTTTCGACGTTTGCGGTCCACCAAACCGTCGGACATCTGGCGATGTTCGTGGCGGTCCGCAATGTTACATGGGTCAGAACTTTACCTATGACACATCCATCAGGTGGTGCAGGACAGCCAATTGAGACATTTCAGCACATGGACATACCCCCTACCTTATAAATAGACCTGATCTGGTGGCCATCTTACATTCTGCTCTTTGTCAGTGTAGGGAAAGGGTGCTGTTTTTGGAGCAGGGACAGGCTGTATTCATTCAAATAGCTATCTAAAGGTCCACAAAAGTCCTTTCAAGCACTGGTATAGGTGTGCTACCTGGTCTGCACTGCAGTACATGATAGTGTGAAATACATTCATATACTTTTTGTCAGTGTAGGGCGAGGTTGGCGTTTCCAGCAGGGACAGCGTTTAGCGACAAAAATCGCTACCTAACAGGTCCACAAAAGTCCTTTCAAGCACTGGTATAGGTGTGCTACTTGCTGTGCACTGCTGTACATAGGTGTAATATACACTTATAATATACTTTTGAATATAGAAAGCATATTATAGTGGATTTGTATTGTACAGCATTGTGACTGGCGGTGTATTTGGTTACTGCTGGATTTTTGCCTCTTTGGCTGTGTTTCCTCTGCTACACACATTAAAAAAAATCCTGAAAAAAAAGTTTCATAACTGGTGAAATAAACCAGTGGCCCCCCAAAACGACAGATTTTGTTATATACCTTCTTCCACATATACTGCGCTTCTCTAGAGACTTTGTCACAGGGTCATTTAAAAAATTACAGGCAGAGGAAGAGGCAGGCCCTTCTGCAGGGGTGGTCAAAGAACTTGGTTGAGTGGCTAGCCACCACCACCACCACCATATACCCTCCGCTTGAGTCACAGGAATTATTTTCCGATCCATCAAAAGACATTTTGGATGCGCAGCCATTCTTGGCATTGGATCAGGAAGAGGAGGTACCAACACCCGGCACTCAGCAGTCTGACGACAGTAATTAGATCAGCCCAAGGAGGTTGGTACCGCTGTTGCTGCCTACTCCGAGATCTCTACTGTTAGTGATGGGGAAGGTGGCGTCGATGATGACGTGTCTACAGACGTCACGTGGGTGCCCACAAGAGAGGAAGAGAAGGGGAGTTCAGAGGGAGAGATGGACCAGCATATAGGGGGGAGAAGCAGGTTGCCGTCCCATGGCTCCGCAGTGTGGGCTTTTTTTAACGTGTCCATTGCAGACAATAGTGTTGCCATCTGTAGCCTTTGAAGTCAAAACATAAGTCGCGATAAGCCCAACACTCACCTAGGGATGACCGCTTTAATAAGGCACCTGGCCTCCCATCACCGAGCCCAGTGAGAGCAACGCCATCAGAATCCACAAAGCCACACTCCAGGCTCTCACCGTCCAGCCTCTTCTCCTTCCCCTCTATGCTCACAATTGTCCTCCACTCGACCTTCCATCATGCCTTCCTCACGTTTTTCTGCAAAAAGGCAGGCTTCCGTGGCCCAAATGTTCGATCATAAAAAAAAGATGACGCTGGATAACCCTCTTGCCCAACGGTTGACCACTGGCTTGTCGGAACTGATAGCCCGCCAACTACTGCCATATAAACTGGTGGAGTCAGAGGCCTTTCGAAAATTTGTGGCCATTGGAACACCACAATGGAAGGTCCCAGGAAGGATTTTTTTTTCATAGAAGGGCATCCCAGAGCTATCTGGCCATGTTCAGCGGCAAGTGAATGTATCTCTGGCACACAGTGTCGGTGCCAAGATACATCTGACCACAAACACGTGGTCTAGCAAACACGGGCAGGGAAGGTATATAACTTTCACTGCCCACTGGGTGAACCTTCTGACGGCTGTCAAGCATGTAACCCGTGGCACCCATGTAGATTTGGTTTTAGCGCCACGGATTATATGCAGGCCTGCCTCTTCTTCTCCTCCTCCTCCTACTCCATCCTCCCTCTCCTCCTCGGCTGACTCCTCATTTTCTGATGCTACCGTCTCTTCCGCTGCGCCGCCCAAGATCCCCAGCACTTATTCGACATGCCAGGTGAGACGTTGTCATGTTGGGTCCCATAGACTTCAATGGGGTTCGTTATTCGGTTCTAAATGTTTGCGATGTTTGAAAGTTCTGCCGCAAACCGAACCGGAGGTCGTTTGGCCCATGTCCATTTGGTAGTATAATTGATTCAGGGTCCATTTTTTTTTAAGTTTGTTTATTGATTTTCTGCAAGTACAATTATCAATAAGGCACATACACATCACGTGTATAAATCAGTGCAGAAGAATAGTATTACAGCAGGGTTAATTGATATCCTGAGACTATTTTAAACCCCAGATCCTCAACGAAGGAAATCCAAAACAACAAGTGAGAATGGATAGCCGAAGTGGACCACCTAGGGCCTCACCACAGTAAGTCATAGCAGAATAGGCAGTAGAGATACATAACACCATATCCCTTTTTAATAGGCCCAGTTACGTAGCCATTGGAACTGAATAAAGGGGTTGATTTACTGAAGGCAAATAGACTGTGCAGTTTGAAAAGTGCAGTTGCTCCAGAGCTTGATTAAAGGAGTCAAAGCTTCACTTTGCAAAGGATACCCCAATCACGTGCAAGGAAAAAAAATGTTTCTGCTTAATTACTAACTTCTGGAGCTACTGCTCTTTCAAAGTGCAACTGTAAGTGCACTGTCTATTTACCTTTAGTAAATAAATCCCACAATGTCAGGTAAGATTGCAAAGGATGTTGGCCACTGTGATAGTTGCTACAGCACAAATCCACAAGTCCATTTAAAATATTTAAAAAGACTGTTATATATATTTAAAAACATCAATTTAAAACAATAAATGCCAATTTAATTTTTTTTTTTAATAACATGTGCTTGCTTCCTGTAATAACTGCAAATTTAAGCTGATTTAATTTTTATTTTATTTCCTACCAACCTGTGCTGGCTTCATGTATCCAATCTGGTCTAGAAAAAAAATCTTCTTTTTATCATTCTCCAGAATCTGATTGGGTATTTTCAGGGAGTATGGGACAGTGTAACGAGCTTTCTTAAAACATGTATAGCTGGATCCCTATACAGTAGGGGATCCCTGAATGCTAAATCATCTCAGTTATTTAATTTTCAAACATGCTCTGAAGCACTGGAGGCTTCCATTCAAAGTAAAAAAGGACCAGAGTTATTGTGCTGTCATAATCTTATATCACTGCTACTTGAAGCAGACAGCCTAAAATTACTTTTGGATCTATAAGCCTGACACCAGGTCCCGGAGCAGCAGGAATCAGATATGTGAGATTTTTTTTAATTATCAGTGATAATGTGGAACATAAAACTCTCTGGAAGTGTTAGACATTGCCAAGGCTGAATGTTTATGCTTTTTTTTTTATAAAGCGGAAAAAATTGATAGGCTTCTGATGGGATTTTGTATAAAATGAATATGTTCTAATAAACAACATGAAGGAGTTTTTTTGTCTGGCAAAAGGAAATTTGATGGCTGCTAATTTATCCTTAAAACACTGACAAAACGAGAGGATCATTAACAAGCCTAGGGCACATCTAAGAAGTCACATTAGAGAGATCTGGATGCTGTTTGATTCTAAAGATGTGGGTTTTAATGCAGTGATCCTTCCTTTGATGCAAGGAAATGAATTGGGGCACTGTCACTGAAAGTGTGAAAATCGCTTTATGAGAATAACGCTTGACAGGTCGCTCTGCAGTCTATAAATACAGAGACAGAGAGATGGGAAAAGTCCCTCTGAGAAGTCCATTGTAAGACTGAACTCCACACTATTATTCCATTCTAAGTGAAAAGCTCAGCCAACTTCTAATACAAATATTATATCCAGACCTATATAATTTTTTGCAAAACATACTGGGGTAGATTCGGGAAGCAATTACGCCTGCGTATCCATAGATACGCAGCGTAATTGCTAAGTAGCGCCGGCGTATCGACTTTCTGTATTCAGAAAGCTCGATACGCCGACTGTAGCCTAAGATATGACTGGCATAAGGCTCTTATGCCGTCGTATCTTAGGCTGCATTCTGCCGCTGGCCGCTAGGTGGCGTTCACGTAGTGGTCAGCGTAGAGTATGCAAATTACGGGATCATTTAAATTACGCGCGCTTACGCCGGCCACTTTTACGAAACGCCCCCGCAAATTACGGAGCAAATGCTTTGTGAATGAAGCGTAGCTCAAGTAATTTACGTAGGCGTGGCGTAAAAACGGTACGCTGCGCCGCCGTAGTAGTGTGCTCCCCTACTTGAATCTACCCCACTGTTATCGAACAATGCAAATGATAATAAATTACAGATCTTTGAAAAATAGATTTTATACTGAGTGTCATGTTGGCCTGATTTATGTATTTTTTTTTATTTTTTTTAATTTACTGACATAGCGTACCCTAACATTGCTATATACATCATTTGCAAAAAAAAAAGTCTAACATAATTGTTTTTCTCTTATTTTGCCTTCTTTACAATGGTCTGGAAGTCTAGCATGGAGTCTTGCATTGTGGTTTACAATAACATCACCCAATGGGGAGTGGATTTACTAAAGTCAAACAGACTGTGCACTTTGTAAGTGCAGTTGTACTCTTTTTCCCCAGAGCTTAGTAAATGTATACTAAATATATACTAAATACACTGCAGCTCACTGGATAATCTGCCTGCCTGTTCAACCTAAATTACACTTTCTCTCGTTTAACACCAGCAACACACTACACAAGACCAGCGTGCAGGCGGCCTTATATAGTGTGAGGGCATGGACTTAGCCCCCTGAGCCATAATTGGCCAAAGGGACCCTGCGAGAGAGCGTCATTCGGCGGGTGCCTGCCATGGAGGCAGGATCGTGTCGGCGTTGTTTTTTATTCTCCGTATCCTCCTCAGAGTGGATTTACATTGCTGGATTTTTTTTTTCTTTTTAATAAAGCACTTGTCCCAAGCTGTGTACTGTGGTTTTTTAAATTTTTGACACTTTTTTTGTGAAATGAATGTACCCCGTTACCAATTCCCCTTTTGGTAGGCCGGGATCTGGGGGTCCCCTTTGTCAAAGGGGGCTTCTAAATTCCGATAAGCCTCCCGCCCGCAGACCCACACAACCACCGGGCAAGGGTTGTGGGGATGAGGGCCTTATCCCCATCAACATGGGGACATCCTCCCCATGTTGAGGGCATGTGGCCTGGTACGGTTCAGAAGAGGGGCTGCCCCCTCTTTTCCTGCAGCCTGCCAGGTTGTGTGTTTGAATAAGGGTCTGGTATGGATTTATGGGGGGACCCCTACGCCATTTTTTTTTTTATTTGGCACAGGTTTCCCCTTAATATTCATACCGGACCCAAAGGGGTATGCTGTTTTTTTCAATGACTTCTATCTGTGTTGCTGGGACCCGACAAATTATTATAGCCGCAAGTAGTTTTAAATTACTTTATTCCTTTAGAAATTTAATTTTGTGCAAGGACTGTTCTAAACAAGGGAAACAAGTGCTGCTTTACAGGCATACTATAGACACCCCCAGGTATGACATTTAAAGGAAAATGTCGCTTTTATTGTTTCACTTTAAGCATTATTAAAATCACTGCTCCCGAAAAAACTGCAGTTTTTAAAACTTTTTTTGCATTGATACATGTCCCCTGGGGCAGGACCCCGGGTCCCCAAACACTTTTTATGACAATACCATGCATATAAGAAACATGGGGGGAAACTAATGCGCAAATCACACTGGCCAAAGAATAAGAGGTATGAAAAGAAACCTAAATGAAATATCTTTTTTTTTTTTTCCTTTATCACTATTAGTTTCAATCCATTCCTCTATGATAGACCAAATACTTTCTACTTCTAAACTAATTTTCAGACTACCCGAGTATTCCATCTCCCACTAAATATCCATTTATTCTTTATCTAAAGTACTAATTCCCTCCTTATTCCCGCAGCACTTCCTTCCTCATTTTATCCCCCCTTTCCCTCCCCCCTTATCCCTACCTCTAGACCCCCTTCTTCCCCCATTCCCCTCCTCCAGCCGTCCATCCTCAGGCCGGAGAGAAGAATTAGGAGAAGAGAAAAAAAAAAAAAAAAAAAAAAAAGATTTCTTAATAAGACAATACAATACACCCCTCCCCTCCTCCGCTGTCCTCCATCCGTGCGCAAAATGTTCTCTCTCCTATTTTCCTTCTTTCTTCCATCTACTACCCTTTATCTTATTCTCCTATTAGCTTTTTACCTTCCTCCGACTGTAAAAATAATTCCCAAGGTGCCCATATCATTTTAATTTGCTCTTTCTTATCTATTGTTTTGGGGAGGAGTTTCTCCATTATCCCTATTTTCCTTACTTTTTTCAGCCACATAGATATTGGAGGTGCCTCGGGGTCTTTCCATTTTGTTGCAATGCAACTTTTCGCCGCATTTATCAAATGACACATCATTGATCCCTTATATCTCACCGGATATATTTCAGCATGATGTAGTAGAAAAAACGATGGGTCAACTGGAATATGATATTCCGTAAATACTTGTGTAATTCTCCGTACTGTTTCCCAGAATTGTTGTATTATTGGACATCCCCAAAATGTATATAGCATTGTCCCTTTCTCCCCACAGCCTCTCCAACATCTATCTGACATTTCAGGAAAAAATGTGTTTAAACGCGCTGGCGTATAGTACCATCTTGTTAATATTTTATAATTTAATTCTTGTATTTTCGTGCATCTTGAAGAGTTTAATGCTAAATTTATAATATTTTGGCTTTGTATTGGGGAAAAAACTTGGCCTAAATCTCTCTCCCATTTTACTAGGCTCGACATTCTAAAGTCTTCTGGTGGTGCAGTCAATAATATATACATTTTAGAGACCATATGGGCTAGTGGTTCCTTTCCTCCACAGTACTCCTCAAACTTTGTGAGTGCCCGTTTATACTTTTCCGCACCATCCAGAGTCTCCAGAAAATGTCGTACCTGTCGCGCTTGCCATATCGGTATCTCGCCGCTCCCTCCCCTTTGTGCTATTTCTCCTATTGTCATCCACCCCCTTTCACCCAGAAAGTGGGAGGCTTGAAATCTACCCTTTTCTTTTAATTTCTTGAGTATATGGGATTCCATACCAGGCTGGAATTCTGGATTTCCTATTATTGGGTAGAGGGGGGAATTATTAGTTGAGAAATTCGGATTATGACATATTTTATTTCCAGTCCATAGAGTTGGTCCTATCGTTGGGTGAGTTTTAACTGTATGGGGTAACGCAGAATAGCACCATATTGCCCTATCTAACGGTACAGGGCACATTTGTTGCTCTATAGTGATCCACAATTTATAATCCCCATGTCTACTCCAATCTGCTATCCTTCCCAACTGGACTGCGTGATAGTACTTTAACATATCCGGTGCTGATATCCCTCCCACCTTCTTGGGTAGAATCAATAATTTCCTACCGATCCTGGGCCTTTTACTCCCCCATATAAATTTTGTAAATAAGGCCCGAATTTGATTGAAGTACGACATGGGGATCTGAATTGGTAGCGCTTGAAAAAGATATAGAAACTTTGGCACTACACTCATTTTCAAAATATTAGATCTCCCGAACCAAGAGTGCATCCCTCTACTCCATCCATCTAACATTGTTCTGATTGTACCCAATAATGGTTTAAAATTTAGTTCAAAAGTATCCTTTAAATCTGGTGGCATTTGAGTGCCCAAATAATTCAATGCCCTCGTCGTCCACTTAAACTTAAAACTAAATTCCAAACCATTCTTAATCGACCCTGGCAGAGCGACCCCCATTGCTTCAGATTTATTATAATTTATTTTAAAGTTTGACATCCTCCCGTAGAGTTCTACTTCTTTCATTAAATTTGGAAGGGATATCTGTGGTTTTGTTAGGGAGAAGAGCATATCATCTGCGTAAGCCGATACTTTATATTCCCTTCCTCCCAATTGAATACCCACTATATCTCTGTTCTGTCGAATCTTGTTTAATAATGGTTCTAATGTCAATGCAAATAATAAAGGCGACAGGGGGCAGCCCTGCCTAGTACCATTTGTAATTGCTAAAGGCTCAGAGTACACCCCATTCACTTTTACCAAAGCTCTGGGTCCTGCATACACCCCCGCTATCCACTGAGCCATCCGCTCTCCTAATCCCATTTGTTTTACTGTTCCCAACATAAACTCCCAATTCACTCGATCGAATGCCTTCTCTGCATCTGAGTTCAAGAAAACACTCGATATCTTCTTTTCTTTTACTAGGTTTATTAAGTTTAACACTTTAATAGTACTATCCCTTGCTTCTCTATTTGGGATGAACCCGACCTGATCCAAATGTACCAGTTTAGATAGATAGGGCTGTATACGTGATGCCAAAATCTTTGTCAAGATTTTAATGTCTACATTTATTAATGATATTGGTTTATAACTAGTGCATGCCCCTGGATCCTTCCCTTCTTTTGGGATGATCGTAATATGTGCTAGTAACGTCTCCGGGGGTAACATTCTTATTTGTCCTACTGTATTAAACAATTTAGTCATATAGGTCCCTAATAGTGTACTAAAGCTTTTATAATATTGTATGGTGAACCCATCTGGGCCTGGGGCTTTACCCTGTTTTATTGTTTTCATTATTGATTGCACTTCCTCCAGAGTAATTGGTTTTCCCAAATCCCTTCGCTCTGGAGATGTTAATCTAGTCAAACCTGCTGAGGATATATATTTCTCCACAGCCCCAGAGGGGTTCTCCTTCCCTTGAAGGTTATATAACGCGGCGTAGTATTTCCTAAATTCTTGTGCTATTTCTTTTGAGAGGTGGAGTTTTTTATCTTCTTTGGTTTTAATAAATGGGATATATGACCGTGACTGTAATTTTTTCAATTTTTTTGCTAGTAACTTCCCACATTTGTCACCTGAATCATATGTGATCTTCTCTGCATATTGTAGAACCGCTTCAGCCTTATATCTCAGGAGATCCGCTACCTGTCTTCTTAAAATGTGTTAATTCAATTCCTATACCCATTTCTGTCTTTTTTTTTATGTTGTATCTCCAATCTCTGTATCTTTTCTAATAGTTCTTTTATTTGTTTTTCTCTAGCTTTCTTAACTCGGGAGCCATGTTTAATTAAAACCCCTCGAATCACTGATTTATGGGCTTCCCAAACTATTCCCGGATCACTTTCTTCATTATCATTTGTCTGGAAATACCACGTTATTTCTTTTTTTACGTCTTCAATTATATCGGGATTCTGTAGTAAACTCTCATTTAATTTCCACCTCCGCTCTGACGTCTGAGTTCCCTCTCCCCAAGTTATTTCCATTGTTACTGGGGCGTGATCTGTCCAAGTTATATTCCCAATTGAAATATCCTTTATTAAGTGTAAACACTGATGAGGTATCAGAAATAGATCTATTCTTGAATATATTTGATGTGGGTTTGAAAAATATGTATAGTCTTTCTCTCCTGCATGTAATATGCGCCATCCATCTACTAACTGAAATTCAAATAGTTTTTTTATGATTTGTTTCCTAATTTTATTTGACACTGACGACATCCCTACTGAGGTATCTTCCTTTGGGTTCAAAGCTATATTCAGATCTCCACCACATATCAATTTGCCCTCTTTAAAGTTCATCAGTTTAGTGATCACCTTTGATAAGAAACTATCTTGATGTATATTCGGTGCATAAATCGTCGCTAATGTTACATTCTCGCCCCCTATTTTCCCTTTAAGAAACAAGAATCTCCCTCCTGGATCTGCGTATTTATCCGTTAAGGACCATGGTATTCTACTTGCTATTAGAATTGCCACCCCTTTACTTTTAGCTTCCTTATTAGAGGCCTGGTATACATTGGGAAAATTCCTGTTTTGAAGATATGTAGATACCCCATCTTTAAAATGTGTTTCCTGAATAAATCCTATATCCGTTTTGAGAGATTTTAGTTCGTTTAATAATATTTTCCGCTTCTCTGGGATATTGAGTCCTCTAACATTTAGAGAGGTGATCCTTATTGTATCCATCTAACGCACCAGGATTGGCCGACAGCGGAGAGAGGGGGGGGTAACAAACAACAAGAAAAAAAAAAAAAAAAAAAAAAAAAAAATTAAATAAAAAAATATAAAAAAATAAAAATAGGGAAAGAGCTCAACAAACTCCTCCTATAGGGGTCTTATGAGGTACGAATTTTATGTTACGGCTTCTACGTGGGACTTCAATTATCCCGTAGTTACCGAAAATAGGGGGAATTAACCTCCAAAGGCTAGAGTGGCTAAGCTCCTGCTGCCCTTCCTCACTATATTTAATTCCTCTTTAAACCCTTCCAATCTTATTTACCCTGTGATCTCCCCTTTCTCCTTTCCCTTCTCTTACTCCTCTCCCTTCCTTCCTTTCCCCTCCCCTTCACCTTCTGATCTCTATATTAGTATCCCTCCCCTACCTCCAAAATCCTTCAGCCTTCCCCTTTCCCCATTCCCATTTCCTCATAATTCTCTTTTTTATATACACACATCATTGACATATCTAGTTTTCACTTCATAACCCATATACTTTAACATGTTATTTTCACATTAATAGAAAGTCAGACATTAGTATCATTGTTATTCATAATCCTCTTATTTCCTATATCAGTATTGAGTTCAATTTATGAGTATCCCTTCTATTTATTAAATCTAGTTTAAATCTTTTCCCTTCCACCTCCCCCCCTTTTTCTTATATATTCATCCTCTCCTCTTTTCCATAGTTCCCCCCTTCTGTTCCTCTCCTTATCCCTTTTTCTTCTTTTTCCCCTTTTTTAATACGGCATCTTCATATTCCCAGCCTTGAACCCCCTGAACCTCCTTATGTGCGTTACCTAATCCCTAATATGTGAAAGTGCAGAATAACAATTTAAACTGTGATTTGTGTGACGTGTTATTAACTTAATTGTGTCACTTTTATTTCCCATATCTCACTCCCCCCCCCCCCCCCCCCGTTGTCCTTATATTAATTTATTTAAAAAAAAAAAAAAAAAATATTCTTTCATATGTACAATAATGCAAATGATCTCCCTTTCTACCCCCCCCTCTCCCCATAGACTAACCCCTCTCAATATTCTTATATGTGTACAGTGATGTACGTGATCAAGTGTTTAATTTTATTTTGTGTTAAAAAAAAAAAAAAAAAAAAAAAGGGTTTAGGGTGGTCTATCCTGATCTATTTAATAATATATAGTGCTGTATTATTTATATTCTCTTGTATAGTCATTCTAACATTTTTTATCCTCTCCTATTTCGAACATAACTAAACATTCCAATAAGGGTTCAATATCCACATATGAGTAAGAAAAAGAAGGGGGTCAATTGGGGGGGGTTCATGTCCAGACTTTACATTAATACCTTCATGGGAGAAAAAAAAAAAAATTATAGAAATGAGGATGTATACAGTCCATACCATCAATTCATATTTCCCCTTCTCCTCAGTCCAAAAAAAAGAAAAAAAAAAAAAAAAAGGGGAGAGGACAAACCAGTAATCTGGTCTCTATTGATACCTAGGAGAGACATATATAGTTCTGTATAATCATCTATTTTATCTTGAGGGAAAAAAAAAAAAAAAAAAGGGAAAAACATTCACAGTTTTCCATTTCCCCAACCCAGTCTCTATGTTTTATTTCGATTTTCTTCTATTCTTCTACGTTGTGGTTCTCGATCTCTTATTATTTGTGGGCCACCTTTCCGACGTGTTCTTTCCATTGGTTGTAACCAGTCTGGGACCTCTATCTTTTCTATTCCCAGAAAATTAAACAACTCTGGAAGTTCTGACGGTTCGGATAGTAAAAAAGAAAGTGGACCTTTTTTAACCAATAATGTAATCGGGTATCCCCAGCTATAGGTCCCGCCCCCCGATTTAATTTTTTCCAAAAGCGGTCGTAATTGCGACCTCCGTTGTAAAGTAGCCCATGAGAGGTCCGGGAGAATCTTTATTGTCATTTCTTCAAATTTCATTACCTTTGCCTCCCAAACCTTGCGACTAATTATTTCTTTATGGGCATAATGGTGGAAACGGCCTATCACATCTCTGGGTCTTGCTGGGTCATTGGGCCGGGGCCCCAGGGCCCTATGTAGTCGATCAAATTCAATCTGTTTCTGTTCCTGTATTAATTCTGCCCCTAGCTGCTGGCATATTGTTTTAACTACTCTTTGTAGCGGTTCTCCCTCAATTTCTTCCGGTATCCCTCTAAAACGTAAATTTAGCCTTCGACTTCTATCTTCAATTTCTTCAAATTTCAGATATATCGCTGGACTCTGTAGTCTATAGGGGGATTCTTTTTCCCTTATCTCTTCTAGCTTAGTTACCCGATCTTCCAACTTCACCACCCGTGTCCCTTCTTCTGAGATTTTTTCTGAAAGGGCTTGCATCTCAGATCTGATTAACTGCATTTCTTTCCGGTGTCCCTCCTCTAGTCGGGTCACCAATGTTTCCATCTCATCCCTTGTTGGGAGAGCCTGAAGGATCGCCATTTCATCTCTCGTTGGTAATGCCTGCAGAATCGCCATTAAATCTAATCCACCTACACTATTTTCAACCATTTTCTTATACTCCCTACTACTTATCTCTTCCTGTTCTTGCTCCCCTTCCATCGCCTGTGATGTAGTAAGGCTCATCCGGGGTGCTGCTCTCGAAATTTCCGGGTACTCTGTCCCCCTTGTCTCAATCACTGAGGCTCTTGCAGTAGCTGTAGCTGCTCTTGTACGTAGGAAATAGTCTTTAATTTCTGGCTGTGTCAGTGGGGTCAATATTTTTTTGGTTTGATTCTGTTGCTGCTTTAGCTGTGGGTTCCTTGCCTTTTTTTCATTTACTACATTCATCCCACCTGCAGCCAGCGAAATAAATACTGCCCAGTCAAGCTCACAGTCTCATGGGCTCCTTTACTTCATATCCACTGCCACTGCCTCCAGGCATCTGTGCTTCCTTGAAAGCCCCCCCTTTTTATTGTCCTGATCTCTTTCTCGATGACAGTGTTTAGTATGTATATGATCCACCAAGGATTGTTTGACGGGAAAGAGAATAATCAAATAATAATGTTTTCCTCAAAGTTTGAAAGGCCAAACAAACCAACAAAAAAAGTCCTTCATGCAGCAGTAAAAGGAATTCACCAATGAGATCTCAAAAAAGGCAAACAGCTTGACTCATCTTTTAGGGAAGTGTGGAAAAAAAAAAAAAGAAAAAAAGTAAAGTTAGAAGGATTGCTACCGCAGCAGCAGCAGCAACTCCTTACTCACACACTTCACTCGTCTCTCTACGGCGCCTCCGGATCACTTGTGCTGCCCAGTATTCCCGGCTGCAGTTGCTGCAATGATCTACGGGGGTCCGTTCCTCCTTCCGCCTCTCGCTCACCGCCGACTTCTCCCCCTTCTCGCGGCGTGTCAGTGCGGCGGTATATGTCGGTATGTGTCGGCTATCTCAGCTCCCCCGTTCAAGCTCCCTGCTCTGAGTCTCTCCTCCACCTTCTCGCACCGCGCGCTCAGCAGTCTCCACCTTCTCACACCACTCGGCTCCACTCACCCACTGTCAGAAGAGTATAGTAGACCAGTACTGTGTGACTGCACAGAGGAGACCCACAATGTATGCGGTGAAGTTAAAAGGTGTTTATTACCAAATAAATGAAGACAACCAGTGCGTAACAAAATAGCATATACAATCAGGGGAAATACCGTATTCATAAACAAAGCCAGGCCGAGGTCATACACAGGGGAAGTCAGCAGATGGGTGAGGATGGGAACACAGCGGATCAGGGAGCGGATGGATGGACAGGCTGCGGGGCAGGAATCCAAGAGGGAACAGGAATCAGGACACAGGGAGGACAAGTCCAGGCAGGGATCAAGGATCAGCTCAGGATGGGGAACAGAAACAGAGTCCAGATAGCAGGGTCAGATAACAGGCTCAGGTCCAGGAGGTATGACGATACCAGGGCGAGGAGTGATTACACACGCCAGGTATTTATAGAGGCGTGCTGATTGCATTCAGGTCACACCTGAACGCAGGAAGGGCTGTGTGCTCCACACTGCTAAGAACGCCCCGCTGGTGGACGCCAGTCCTGCAGCCCAAGGATAACATAGCAGTAACACCAGCAGGGGGAACCTTCCCTGACAGTACCCCCCCCCAAAGGAGCGGCCTCCGGAAGCTCCAACTAGCTGTTGCTGGGGAAAGTCCGTGGTGTCAAGCTGGGCAGCAGATAAAGTCACATCAGGTTGGGCCGGATGAAAGTCCATGACTTTTAACAGGGCAAAGTGCAGCTCAAGCTGGGCAGCGGGTACAAAAATCTTAGGTTGGGCAAAAAGTACATCAAGCTGGGATGCAGATAGGGGCAAATCAAGCTGGGCAGCAGACTCCGGGTCGTCGAGCTGGGCAGCAGGCTCCGGGTCGTCGAGCTGGGCAGCAGGCTCCGGGTCGTCGAGCTGGGCAGCAGGCTCCGGGTCGTCGAGCTGGGAAACAGGCTCCGGGTCGTCGAGCTGGGAAACAGGCTCCGGGTCGTCGAGCTGGGAAGCAGGCTCCGGGTCGTCGAGCTGGGAAGCAGGCTCCGGGTCGTCGAGCTGGGAAGCAGGCTCCGGGTCGTCGAGCTGGGAAACAGGCTCCGGGTCGTCGAGCTGGGAAACAGGCTCCGGGTCGTCGAGCTGGGAAACAGGCTCCGGGTCGTCGAGCTGGGCAGAAGGCTCCGGGTCATCGAGCTGGGGAGCAGGCTCCGGGTCGTCGAGCTGGGCAGCAAACTCCGGGTCGTCGAGCTGGGCAGCAAACTCCGGGTCGTCGAGCTGGGCAGCAGCAAACTCCGGGTCGTCGAGCTGGGCAGCAAACTCCGAGTCGTCGAGCTGGGCAGCAAACTCCGGGTCGTCGAGCTGGGCAGCGGGCAGGGACACCTCAGACTGGGCAGCGGATGGCACCGAAACAGGCAGGGCAGATGGCACTGAAACAGGCAGGGCAGATGGCACTGAAACAGCAACTTCAGGCTGGCAAACTGGCACAGCAACTTCAGGCTGACAAACTGGCACAGCAACTTCAGGCTGGCAAACTGGCACAGCAACTTCAGGCTGGCAAACTGGCACAGCAACTTCAGGCTGGCAAACTGGCACAGCAACTTCAGGCTGGCAAACTGGCACAGCAACTTCAGGCTGGCAAACTGGCACAGGCTGGCAAACTGGCACAGGAATGTCAGGCTGGAAAATTGGCACAGAAACATCAGGCTGGCATACAGGATCAGGCTGGCAAACTGGCACAGAAACTTCAGGCTGGCAAACTGGCACAGGAACTTCAGGCTGGCATACAGGATCAGGCTGGCAAACTGGCCGCATAGCAGGTAGAGGTTTGGCAGAATCAGGTTCAGCTGGCATGCAAGCAGACTGGAGCAGGTTGGTTGGTGTGGAGACAGGTTGGGTTACTGGCAGGATCATCTTGGTTGGGAAAAACTTTCGTTTTTTCTTGGGCTTAGCCACAGAAGCTCTGTAGGTAAGGGGTGCAGCGGACTGGAAAGGAGGATAGGGATATGGCAGAGTAGAGGGAACAGTAGCTGGAGGAAGTTTTTGTGGGTTAGTAGGCGGCTGAGAAGAGACAGGTGGGTTGTATGCAGGATAGGTACAGGGAGCAGAGACTGGATATTGGTATCTGGTGGGAAGCAGTGTATACTGAGCTTCGACTGGGGTTGCCATTGGTGATGGACAGATGGATCTTTGGGAAGGTGAGTGGTTAATGGCAGGGCTGGAAACAGGTGGTTTGGCAGAAATCAGGAGATCTGACCATGCCTGCAGCACAGGCTGAACAAAAGCAGATTCACACACACCTTGTCTAATCAGAGACTGCACTGAACTAATGCACTCAGACAACTTCTGCTGGGAACAAGAGGAATAATGTTCATCAAAAGAAACTGGATCATCCTCTAATAACCATATCAAGGATTCAACTTGGTCACGACTGAAGGGAGGAGAGAAATCATCACTACCATCTGGAATGAACGACAGGGCCGGTTTAACACATAACTGGATTAATGCCTGAACATCATCATAAGACATATAACCATGATCCACCATGGAATGGGCTGATCGGATGGTTTCCATCAGCTGGTCACTTGTCCATCCCTCAAAAACCTGGCGACAATACTCCTCATCCTCCTCTGCCAGCAGAGAAAAGTAAGTGATTTCATTGAAATCCATCTTCAAAAAACGCACCGCAACAGGATGGTTCCTCAATGCAGGCACGTCTGGTCAGGGATGGCCCTGGTATACTGTCAGGAGAGTATAGTAGACCAGTACTGTGTGACTGCACAGAGGAGACCCACAATGTATGCGGTGAAGTTAAAAGGTGTTTATTACCAAATAAATGAAGACAACCAGTGCGTAACAAAATAGCATATACAATCAGGGGAAATACCGTATTCATAAACGAAGCCAGGCCGAGGTCATACACAGGGGAAGTCAGCAGATGGGTGAGGATGGGAACACAGCGGATCAGGGAGCGGATGGATGGACAGGCTGCGGGGCAGGAATCCAAGAGGGAACAGGAATCAGGACACAGGGAGGACAAGTCCAGGCAGGGATCAAGGATCAGCTCAGGATGGGGAACAGAAACAGAGTCCAGATAGCAGGGTCAGATAACAGGCTCAGGTCCAGGAGGTATGACGATACCAGGGCGAGGAGTGATTACACACGCCGGGTATTTATAGAGGCGTGCTGATTGCATTCAGGTCACACCTGAACGCAGGAAGGGCTGTGTGCTCCACACTGCTAAGAACGCCCCGCTGGTGGACGCCAGTCCTGCAGCCCAAGGATAACATAGCAGTAACACCAGCAGGGGGAACCTTCCCTGACACCCACACAGAGGCTCTGAACGGCTCCAGATGACCGGGGTGCTGTTCTGTCCGGGATCCGGGATTATAGTCAGGCAGGATTCAGGCTTCAGGTAGGTTTCTCGGGCTCAGCTTCTCAGGCTCCAAAATTCTGTAGCTCCCAGCTGCTTTTGCTTTTGCCCAATTTCCAACAAAATAAGTAATTTCACCAGGTCGTTGCTTAACTGCTTGAAAGAAATGCAATAAATGTTCAAACGATCAGATCAGATCAGTATAGCAGTACAGCGTAGAAGTATAGCATAGTATAGCATAGAAGTTTTTTTCAGGGCTTCAAACTTTCCAGGCTTTTCGGGCTACACATATGTTTAGTGAGGTAAGGTGCAGCTCAGCTCAGCATGTGTTTCCTCACTCCGCCATTGTTAGGCCACTCCCCCCCCGTGCCATGTCTGAGAGAGGATCGTATTCCACCCACAGCTAACCGGACCCAACTCCACCCACCCAAAAATGAAATATCATATATTACGCAGCAGCCATAGCTAAATAAAAATGATACGTAAAATAACTCAAAATATATGATCAATCTCTAGCAGCAGCCACAACCAAAATAGTGCTCACACACTGACAATGATATGAAAACGAGGGGTGTTGGGGCGCTTACTAATAACACCAATAATAAATAATAAATTGCGTAAGACTATAACGTAATAATAAACATAAGACAGTAAAATTGATAATAAGAAATAGGTACTGTAAATAATAGTGCAAGTACGTGCATATTAAATATTAATTAAATAATGTGAACCAAATAAAACAATGTGAACACAATAAATGCAGTGCTGACAATGGTGAAATTAATTCAATAATGTGAAGATGAAGAGGTCTTCATGCAATGTGCAATATTAATATAAATAACAATCAGGGCCAAACTCCAAAAAACATGCAGCCCAAAGAAGGTAAACCAGTCCATATCAACCATCCATAGCAACCAGTCCATAGCAACCATCCATAGCAACCAGTCCATAGCAACCAGTCCATAGCAACCGTCCATAGCAACCAGTCCATAGCAACCAGTTCATAGCAACCAGACCATAGCAACCTGACCATAGCAACCAGACCATAGCAACCACTCCATAGCAACCACTCCATAGCAACCAGTTCATAGCAACCGTCCATAGCAACCAGTCCATAGCAACTAGTCCATA
Organism: Rana temporaria; assembly: GCF_905171775.1. Taxonomy (NCBI): domain Eukaryota; kingdom Metazoa; phylum Chordata; class Amphibia; order Anura; family Ranidae; genus Rana; species Rana temporaria. The sequence continues at coordinate 101,970,682 of NC_053496.1, read as the reverse complement.
TCAACCAGTCCATAGCAACCAGTCCATAGCAACCAGTCCATAGCAACCGTCCATAGCAACCCGTCCATAGCAACCCGTCCATAGCAACCAGTCCATAGCAACCATCCATAGCAACCAGTCCATAGCAACTGTCCATAGCAACCAGTCCACTATCGTGCCCTTAGCAAAATGACTGATATGCCAGTTGTGCTAAAACTGGGTACAAACTTCTGGGTAGACACCACCTGTTGTCAGCACTCCACAGGCCCTGCTGATTTTGGATAACATTACATTTGATCCACTTATCCTTCTCTTCATCAGGGGCCCAGGTTCACAACTGAATTAAAGTTTCTATATCCCACTGCTCTTGATGAGGGGAATCTGTCCCCGCTACATGGGTGACCCCTACAGTGGGTGTGACTCCAAATGCCATAAGGGCAGTGTCATGGATATGTAGTATGTCTGGCAGCTTACCTTTCTCTCCATGTGTTCATTAAAGGTCAGACTCTCTTATCTGTCTGCCTTTATCATCTCTCCTCCCTGTATGGCTCCAACCCAGGCCATCCCAGGAACTCTATATTAACCAGTTCACTGCAGGTCTGCTTTGCTGATCAATGTTGTTTGTTAGCATTGTGTTCCTGCTTGCCGTGTGCTACATTATTTCTATGTACCGATTTTGGCTTGTCTCCGACTTCCCCTGTTTCCCTGTGACCCTGACCCTTGGTTATCCTCATCTGCCTGTTGTCCCGACCTCGGCTTATCCCTCACTTTCTCTGTGTCCTGAGTGGCTGCTTCCCCTCTCTCCCTACGAAGCGTGACCTGGGGGACTCCAGTCGCCGCGACCTGGATCTAGTTGCAGCCAAGGCCATCCTCACTAGAGGCTCTGGTGAATACCAGCTGGATCTTAGATTCCGCGCCCTGGGGAAACTTGGGCTCAAGCTTCCTGTAGGGTCCCTGTTTTTGCCCCAGTTAACCTTTCCTCCATATCCTCTCTGTAGTCCATCCACAGCAGTCTGCTATAGGGCTCACTACCTTGTGGTGCACCCCTGACTCCAACGGGATGCACTTGTCATCTGGCCACAGGTGACCTGACTGGCAGCATCCTTTGCCACTTGGTTCGCTAAAGCGTTTCCTCTGGCTGTCATGTAATTTCCCTTTGCATGTCTTTTAACCACTTAAGACCCGGACCTTTATGCAGGTAAAGGACCTGGCCAGTTTTTGCGATTCGGCACTGCGTCGCTTTAACTGACAATAGCACGGTCGTGCGATGTGGCTCCCAAACAAAATTAGCCTCCTTTTTCCCCCACAAATAGAGCTTTCTTTTGGTGGTATTTGATCACCTCTGCGGTTTTTATTTTTTTCGCTATAAACAAAAATAGAGCTATAATAAATATCCCCCAAAAAGATATAAAAACTATTTTTTTCCTCAGTTTAGGCAATAAGCGTATATCGATTGGTTTGCGCCAAATTTATAGCATTTATAAAATAGGAGATAGTTTTATTGCATTTTTATTTTTTATTTTTTTACTACTAATGGCGGCGATCAGCGATTTTTTTTCATTACTGCGACATTATGGCGGACACATCGGACAATTTTGACACATTTTTAGGACCATTGTCATTTTCACAGCAAAAAATGCTATAAAAATGAAATGCATTGTTTAATGTGAAAATGACAGTGCAGTTTTGGAGTTAACCACTAGGGGGGGGCGCTGTAGGGATTATGTGTGACCTCATATGTTCTTCTAACTGAAGGGGGGCGGGCGTGGCTGGACATGTGACATCATTGATTGCGTTTCCCTATATTAGGGAACACACGATCAATGAAGCTGCCACTGTGAAGAACGGGGGAAGCTGTGTTTACACACAGCTCTCCCCGTTCTTCAGCTCCGGGGACCGGTCGTGGTCGTGGTCCGCGGGTCCCACGCCCACGGAGCTTCTGACCCACGGCTGGGCACTTAAAGAGGACGTACAGGTACATCCTTGTGCCCAGCCGTGCCATTCTGCCGACGTATATCTGCAGAAGGCGGTCCTTAAGGCCCCATACTCACGAGCAAACATGTCTGCTGAAACTGGCCCGCAGGCCAGTTTCAGCAGACATGTTTGGTCGTGTGTGGGCGCGAGCGGGCCGAATTCCAGCAAACATTTGCCCGCCGGGCCTTTTCCCAGCAGACAAATATTCCTGGACTTGTTTTAAAACAGCCCGCTGGAATTCTGCCCGCTCGGACATGTACGGTCGTCAGTACAGACCTACCGTACATGTCCAGGCGCCCGCCGTCCCTCGCATGCGTCGAATGACTTCGACGCATGCGTGGAAGCATTTTAAAGGCGGGCCGCCCACGTCGCCGCGTCATTGTCGCGGCGACACCGCGTCATCGACGCGGCGACACCGCGGACACGCCCCGCGTATTGTTTACGCGCGGACTTCTGTACGATGGTGTGTACAACCATCGTACAGAAGCCCTCTGGCAGACATGTATGGTGAAAACGGTCCGACGGACCGCTTTCACCATACATGTTTGGTCGTGAGTACCCGGCCTAAGTGGTTAACCTTCGAGATGGCAACTTATGCTGGTTTCTGAAAGGCCTCAAATAGCCGCTCTATGAATTTTGCATGTCTCACTGGCTTCCCTGCACTAATTAGAAAGTTCTGTGCTTTCCAAATAGGCCCAAAATCGTGAGCTATTCCAAATGCATATCTGCTGTCAGTGTAAACTGTAAATGTTTCCCCTTTAAATCTCTAGGAGATGACATGCTTTAACTACAGCACACAACTCAGCTTCCTGTGCCAACATCTGGGGTGTCAATGCTTCCTGATGTAGAATAGTGTCTGTAGTGGTTACAGCAAACCCTGTGAGTGGCTGACCATCATCAGTGTAAAATCTGGAAACGTCTACGAATAAATGTGTGTCACAATCTGATAAAGGATTATCTTTTGCTGGTGTGACAGAGGCCCTTTCTACCTCCATCAGAGCCATACAAGCATGAGAAAAACTCTCAGGTTCTACATCAGTACCATTGCTTGCATCTTCCTTATCAATTATAGGAAGAAAAGTAGCTGGATTTAAAGTACGGTTACACATCATTTGATAGATAAATTCGATGGAGCAAAAAGCACAGACTGGTACTTGCCAAATCTACTAGCAGACACATGGATACTATTTACTTGATTCATGATTTCAAGTACTGCATGTGGCACATACAGAATCAGAGCAAAATCTAGTACAAGCTCAGTTACTTTGTCTAGCAGCAAAATGCAGGCTGCTATGGCTCACAGGGGAGCCTTTGATGACAGGGTCTAATAAAGGTTAATACCAGTGGCGGCCCGCCCATAGGGGGCGCCCGGGCGCCGCCCCCCCTCCCCCAGTCAGTAAAAAAAAAAATCTAAAAAAAAAAAAAAAAAATTTTTTATTTAAACATGTCCCTTTAAGGAAAAAAAAATTCCAAAAAAGGTACTTATGTGCACTGAGTCCGGGCATCGGGCGCCGGGAAAAGCGCGGTATGGGTAGCGCCACGTCTGTGCAATCACGGGATTGCAGACGTGGCGCTACATTGGCAGCCCAAAAATGTCTTTGTGGCGCGGTCCATCGCGCCACTTGCTTCCGGCGCGATGGACTGCATTGTTATGGCTGGGCGGGTGCATCCACTATTTGTGCTCGTTCCGTCCTGACGTCCCTGGAAGAACAGGAAGTGACGTCGGGACTCGGGGCGCTCAGTGCGAGTACAGGTAAGCTGAGCTATGCCGCCTGCCTCTGCCCCTCTGTAATGGACTGTTTTCTCTGCAAAGTTCGGCGGCAGCAGCTGCAGCTGTCCACCCCCCTTCTGCAAAGATTACCTGTGTTCCAATTTTTTTTTTGTGAATATTCGGCCGAAATCGCGGGGGGTTGGGTTGTCCGCGATTTCGGCCGAATATTCACTATAAAAATTTTTTTGGAACATTTGGAATTTTTTTTTTTTAGTGCACATTTGGTCGAAATCGCGGCACCCCCATCCCCCCGCGGGGGGGGGGGGGGGATGGGGGTGCCGCGATTTCGGCCAAATGTTCTCTAGACATGATGAGCAATTAACCCAGTGCAGATGTAGGTGTAGGCTCATTGCAAGGGTGGATTTTTTTTAACATTTTCATGGAGTTGGGCTTTAATAAATGATTTTTAATGTTCAATGCAATGCATATTATGGGTGAAATGCCAGCCGTCAGCAGCCTGAGCCCCAGGAGAAGATGGGGAGCTACAAGTCCCAGCAGGTTATAATATAAGGCTCCTAGGTGGATGGGAGTCTTATATTATAAACCTGCTGGGACTTGTAGTTCCCCATCTTCTCCTGGGCTCAGGTGCATGCAATCCACCATCTATGGGACTACAAGTCCCAGCAGTGAGAAAAACTGGACAAAGATGGTGGATTGCATGCACCTGAGCCCCAGGAGACGATGGAGAACTACAAGTCCCAGCAGGTTATAATATAAAGCTCCGAGGTGGATGTATGACTGGACAGTGACACAGTGGGGACAATTGGCACAGTGGCTGTGTTTGATGGCATGGTACAGTGGCTGCATTTGATGGCATGGCACAGTGGTGACAATTGATGGCACAGTGACCACAATTGATGGCATGGCACAGTGGCTGCATTTGATGGCATGGTACAGTGGCTGCATTTGATGGCATGGTACAGTGGCTGCATTTGATGGAATGGCACAGTGGCTGCATTTGATGGCATGGCACAGTAGCTGCATTTGATGGCATGGCACAGTGGTGACAATTGATGGCACAGTGGCCACAATTGATGGCATGGCACAGTGGTGACAATTGATGGCACAGTGACCACAATTGCTGGCATGGCACAGTGGCTGCATTTGATGGCATGGTACAGTGGCTGCATTTGATGGCATGGTACAGTGGCTGCATTTGATGGCATGGCACAGTGGCTGCATTTGATGGCATGGCACAGTGGTGACAATTGATGGCACAGTGACCACAATTGATGGCATGGTACAGTGGCTGCATTTGATGGCATGGTACAGTGGCTGCATTTGATGGCATGGTACAGTGGCTGCATTTGATGGCATGGCACAGTGGTGACAATTGATGGCACAGTGACCACAATTGATGGCATGGTACAGTGGCTGCATTTGATGGCATGGTACAGTGGCTGCATTTGATGGCATGGTACAGTGGCTGCATTTGATGGCATGGTACAGTGGCTGCATTTGATGGCATGGCACAGTGGTGACAATTGATGGCACAGTGACCACAATTGATGGCATGGCACAGTGGCTGCATTTGATGGCATGGTACAGTGGCTGCATTTGATGGCATGGTACAGTGGCTGCATTTGATGGCATGGCACAGTGGCTGTATTTGATGGCATGGCACAGTGGCTGCATTTGATGGCATGGCACAGTGGCTGCATTTGATGGCATGGCACAGTGGTGACAATTGATGGCACAGTGGCCACAATTGATGGCATGGCACAGTGGTGACAATTGATGGCACAGTGACCACAATTGATGGCATGGCACAGTGGCTGCATTTGATGGCATGGTACAGTGGCTGCATTTGATGGCATGGTACAGTGGCTGCATTTGATGGCATGGCACAGTGGCTGCATTTGATGGCATGGCACAGTGGTGACAATTGATGGCACAGTGACCACAATTGATGGCATGGTACAGTGGCTGCATTTGATGGCATGGTACAGTGGCTGCATTTGATGGCATGGTACAGTGGCTGCATTTGATGGCATGGCACAGTGGTGACAATTGATGGCACAGTGACCACAATTGATGGCATGGTACAGTGGCTGCATTTGATGGCATGGTACAGTGGCTGCATTTGATGGCATGGTACAGTGGCTGCATTTGATGGCATGGTACAGTGGCTGTGTTTGATGGCATGGTACAGTGGTGACAATTGATGGCACAGTGACTGCGTTTGATGGCATGGCACAGTGGCTGCGTTTGATGGCATGACACAGTGGCTGCGTTTGATGGCATGGCACAGTGGTGCGAATTGATGGAACAGTGGCTGCATTTGATGGGCACAGTGAGGCTTATATTTTTTTTTCTTCTTCGTTTGCGCCCCCCCAAAAATTTTGAGCACCAGCCGCCACTGGTTAATACATACATCACAGGCCTCTGTTTGTCTCCATGTAGTAAGGATGAGCTTTATGTTCGAGTCAAACATGAGTTTGACTTGAACATTGGCTGTTCGCCTGTTCGCAGAGCAGCAAACAATTTGGGGTGTTCTCGGCAAAATCGAAAAGCAACGGAACACCCTTTAGAAGTTTATGGGAGAAATCTAAAGTGCTAATTTTAAAGGTTAATATGCAAGTTATTGTCATAAAAAGTGTTTGGGGACCTGGGTCCTGCCCCAAGAGACATGTATCAATGCAAAAAGTTTTAAAAACTGCAGTTTTTTTCGGGAGCAGTGATTTTAAAATGCTTAAAGTGAAACAATGAAAGTGAAATATTCCTTTAAATTTCATACCTGGGGGTGTATATAGTATGCCTGAAAAGCAGCGTATGTTTCACAGGTTTATAAAGGAAAAAAAGTAATTCAAAACTACTCGAGGCTATAATTACTGTAATTGTCGGGTCCCAGCAATACAGATAAAAGTCATTGAAAGTCATTGAAAAAAAATGCGTGGGGGTCTCCCCAAATTCCATTACCAGGCCCTTCAGGTCTAGTATGGATTTTAAGGGGAACCCTGCACCAAAATTAAAAAGAAAATAGCTTGGGGTTCCCCCCAAAAATCCATACCAGACCCTTATCCGAGCATGCAACCTGGCAGGCTGCAGGAAAAGAGGGGGGGGACGACAGAGTGCCCCCTCCTTCTGAACCATACCAGGCCACATGTCCTCAACATGGGAAGGATGTCCCCATGTTGATGAGAATAAGGGCCTCATCCCCACAACCCTTGCCCGGTGGTTGTGGGGGTCTGTGGGCGGGGGGCTTATCGGAATATGGAAGTCCCCTTTAACAAAGGGGACCACCAGATCCCGCCCCCCTATGTGAATTGGTAATGGGGTACATTGTACCCCTACCATTTCACCAAAGAAGTGTCAAAATGTAAAAAAAAAACACACACACCAAGTTGGGACAAGTCATTTAATAAATAAAGTCTCCAGCACCGTAATCCTATGATCCCGGTCCCGGACCCGCCTCTACAAATGATATCGCCTCCACCGGAGGCTACCGGATGACAGATGACCCGGCCCCCTCTGACTCAACAGGGTTTTTCCATGACGTGTCAGAGGGGGGGGCAGGGTCACACGTCACGGTTATAAAAGAGCTGTCAAACAGCTTGTGCATCATTCGGCTGGGTGCCTCCGATGGAGGAGGTAACATTCGTAACGGCGGGTCCAGGACCAGGATCGTGGAAGGATTACGGTGCTGGAGTTTTTTTTATTAAAGGACTTATCCCAACTTGGTGTGAGTGTTTTTTTTTTTACACTTTTTTTGTGAAATAGTAGGGGTACCCCATTACCAATTCACATAGGGGGCCCATGTTGAGGGCATGTGGCCTTGTACAGTTCAGAAGGGGAGCGCTCTCTCGTCCCCCCTCTTTTCCTGCGGCCTGCCAGGTTGCGTGCTCGGATAAGGGTCTGGTATGGATTTTTGGACGGAACCCCACGTCATTTTTTTTAATTTGGTGCAGGGTACCCCTTAAAATCCATACCTCACCTGAAGGGCCTGGAAATGGAATTTGGAGGGACCCCCACACATTTTTTTTTCCAATGACTTTCGATTACTTTTATCTGTATTGCCGAGACCCGACAATTCATTATAGCCGCAAGTAATTTTAACCTCTTTACCACCGCGCTATAGACAAAACATGTCTACAGCGCGGTGGAGTTGTTCTGGGAGGACGTCCTCCCAGAATCCTCCTCTCGCGTGCCCCCTGGGCGCGCTCCTGGAATCATCCGTGAGCGCCGGGTCTAGAAGACCCGGCGCATCAAAATCGCGGTAAATTGCCGCTGATAGCGGCCGTTTACCACGTGATCGCTCCGTCAAATGGCGGAGCGATCACTTGTAAACAAACCGGCGTCATGTGATGACGCCGGTTCCTCCCTCTCCTCTCTGTACCGAGGAGAGGGGGGAGAGCGGAAGCAGCTGCTGTGGCTGGATCTGTGACAAATGCAGTCACAGATCCAGCCATCCATCCCTCCCTGTGCAATACACTGCAATAACACCCATACTCTGCAATAACACCCATACTCTGCAATAACCCCCCCATACTCTGCAATAACCCCCCCTTACTCTGCAATAACCCCCCATACTCTGCAATAACCCCCCAATACTCTGCAATACCCCCAATACTCCGCAATACCTCAACACATTACCTCCCTCACCCTTCTGCTTCTCCTATCCTCTGGTGATGTATCACCAAACCCTGGGCCTCCTAACTGTGCTCAACACACCCATTACCCTACACCCTCTGGCTGCAATGCACACAATCTAGTTCCCATTACTCTTCTTCCCAAGACCATACTCCCTTTCTCTTGCGCCCTTTGGAATGCTCGCTCCGTCTGTAACAAACTGACCTCCCTCCATGATCTCTTTATCGCTAAATCATTTAATCTTCTCCCCGTTACCGAAACCTGGCTTCACGAATCCGACACTGCGTCTTCTGCTGCTCTATCTCACGGTGGTCTTCTTTGGACTCACTCCCCCAGAGCCAGTGGACGCAAAGGAGGGGGTGTTGGAATCCTTTTAGCCCCACATAGCACCTTTCAGGTACTTCACCCACCTCCCTCTCTGTCACTCTCCTCATTTGAGGCGCATTGTGTTCGTCTCTTCTCCCCAGTTTCTCTAAGGATAGCTGTGATCTACCGGCCCCCTGGCCCAGTATCATCCTTTCTGGATGACTTCTCTGCCTGGCTACCCTACTTTCTCTCTTCTGAAATCCCCACAATCATTCTTGGCGACTTCAACATCCCTACTAATGCTAGCACTCCTGCAACTTCAAAACTTCTCAGTCTAACCTCCCCCTTTGACCTGAAGCAATGGATACAGGCTCCTACTCACTCCGAAGGCAATACCCTTGACCTTGTCTTTTCCCACCTATGCATTCCACGTAACCTCTCCAACTATCCTTACCCCCTATCTGATCACTACCTTATTAACTTCACTCTCTCCTTCTCCTCCACCTCCTCTCCACCCAAACGCCTAACGGTTTCTCGTAGAAACCTTCACCATATCAACCCTTCTCTTCTATACTCTGCGACTGACCACCTCTACGACAAAATCGCACCCCTGTCCTGCACTGACCTAGCCACTTCTGTCTACAACACTTCACTTCTAGCATCACTGGACAGACTGGCCCCCCTCACTACACGCAGAATAAGGCCCCGCCCCCTTCAACCCTGGCAAACAGATGATACTAGAAGTCTGAAAAAACACAGCCGTGCTCTTGAGCGCCAGTGGCGCAAGAGCAAGTCCAAGGAAGACTTCGTCCAGTATAAATCTGCCCTCCAAAAATACAATTCCAGCCTCCTCACTGCCAAGCAGACCTATTTCATCACCCTCATTAAAAACTTATCATCCCGTCCCCGTCAACTCTTCTCTACCTTCAACTCTCTACTTCGTCCCCCACTGCCTCCACCCACCAACTCACTCACTGCCCAGGAGATCGCCAATCACTTCAAACAGAAGATTGATACAATTCGCAAGGAGATCTCTACTGTTCAGATACCCTCCACACTTCCCACCTCATGCCCACAGGTACAATCTTTACTTCCCTCTTTCAACCCCACCACTATAGACGAGGTCGCTAAATCTTCCCTAACTCTTTGAAACATGCACTAGTCAGCCCCATACTTAAAAAGCCCTCACTGGACCCATCCAATCTTGACAACCTACGTCCCATCTCCTTGCTCCCCTTTTTATCCAAACTCCTTGAACGTCTAGTCTACAACCGACTGAGCGTACACCTTGCTGATAATAACCTTCTTGATCCCTTTCAGTCTGGATTTCGTCCTCAACATTCCACAGAAACTGCTCTCCTAAAACTTACAAACGATATACTAACGGCCAAAACTAAGGGACACTATTCTGTGCTCCTACTCCTGGACCTCTCTGCCGCCTTTGATACGGTTGACCACCCACTCCTCCTCAAAAAACTTCACACCTTTGGTCTCCGTGACTGTACTCTTCGCTGGTTCTCTACTTACTTATCCAACCGTACCTTTAGCGTTACTTACAATTCTACTTCCTCCTCTCCTCTTCCATTCTCAGTTGGGGTCCCCCAAGGTTCTGTTCTTGGACCTCTCCTATTCTCAATCTACACCTCCTCCCTGGGTCAGCTGATAGCCTCCCACGGTTTCCAATACCATCTCTACGCTGACGACACTCAAATTTATTTCTCTACCCCTCAACTCACTAGCTCATTTTCCTCACG